>NC_132803.1:28967500-29267500 GCF_048594095.1 Paramormyrops kingsleyae
CGATCTGACAAATAATTACCATCTGGGAGGTTTGACTGTAACACTGTTACCTCTGTAGCTTTGTTGTACTGCAATTAAAATCTATGATTGGATGTGATTTTGAGCTATATGCAGTATTACACTCTGACTGTGATTTAAGGATCTATGCACTCTGACCCCAAATATCTGTATGTATTCATTTATGTATATATATATATGCATGTGTATCTGTATAAGATAAAGAAACACAGAATTCAGTATTTGTATAAAGGGCAAATATATTTATTATTGTATAAAACTTTGGCAGATCCTTGGGTGAGCTGCTGTTGATTCTGTGTATTGACTTAAGCATCAATCTTTATCAAGTACTTACAGAAGGCGGGGGTCAGCTCAATTTAACGGTGCTGTGTCAGAGTCATTCCTGGATTATATAAGTTGATCATGCTGGGGGTGCTTCCTCCTGTATCCGCCGTGGGAGTTTCTGGCTCCTCTCTGCCGTGGTGACCTGCCCTTTTCTCCCCCCACACAGATTGTCAAAGGTGCATAACGTCAGTCTCTGTCCAGACTGACATACCCTTCTGACTTTGTATCAAATCAGAGAGCTGAGTGCCTTAGGGGCGACCGTGTTGGGAAGATGCTAAATCAAAGCAGAATAGATTCAAAATGACGACGACAAGCCAGCTGAATATCCTCCGTCACACACAGAAGGTCATGAGCGTGCAGCGGTTCTAAAGGATGCAGAACCTTTGACAGGGAGGGATTTTTATGTTAATAGTAAGTATTTTGCATCTCAGAAAAGGAATAAATGCAGCTTATGTTTGTCTGATTCAACACTCCTTGCTTAAATCTCGATTCTCCGGTTCTCCTGGCCCCGGAGCCGGGTTCTGCGACCCGGAACATAAGCCCTCATGGGGACGTCTGAGGAGGGAGAGGGGATTCTTGTCAGGCAGGAGTTAATGGAGCAAATTGAGGCACTTCTACTGTATGGGCAAGTGTGTGTTTGTGTGTGTGGGGGGGGGGGGGCGTTGCACGTTTGGCTGCCGGTGCGTGTTGGTGGCATGAGAGGTGCTGACAAGTCGCTGCTGAAGGTGGCGCGTGCGGTTATTTTAGGAGCTGGCTGTGGGGGGGGGACGGTCAGAACTGCAAATGGTCTTCCCTCTGTTAAAAAGCCCCAGAATGAGTCATAAACTGGATGCTCTGTGTATATGCATGTGTGTGTGTGTGTGTGTGTGTGTGTGTGTGTGTGTATTACGTTTATATTACATTGTGGGGACCAAATGTCCCCCACAATGTAGTAAAAACCTGTTTTTTATGTGTTGGGGACCATTTGATCTGTGAATGCAATCAAAAAAGTTTAAAAGCCAGAAGTCTTGTATTTTGTTTGGTTACTTTTGGTTAAGGTTAGGGCTGGGTAGGGGTTAAGTTTGTCATGTTGGGATTAGAGATTTCCCCATAGAAATGAATGGCGAGTCCCCACAAAGATATAATTACAAGTCTGTGTGTGTGTGTCTACAGAGGAGCGGGCAGAGGAATTCCCGTGTGGTACCGAGGCCCCAGCAAGAACGTGCCCCAACGGCACGGAATGCAGAGAGTACTGGATCGGCCCCAACTTCGGCATCACCAACTTCGACAACATCCTGTTCGCTGTGCTCACTGTCTTTCAGTGCATCACCATGGAGGGCTGGGTGGACATCCTTTACAATGTGAGTTGCCGGCTGTCAGTCCCGCTTCAGCGGGGGGTTGGGGGGGGGGGATTTCAGCAGGCCGATCGGAATTTGGACACTCAGAGTGAAGCGTAGGTCCGATCGTGTGCGATCCCACTACAGGACTGTGACGATACAGCTGCCACACACGCTGGCTTCCTGAAATTGTCCGTAGCTCCGAGCCCCGAGATCCAACCAATTTGGATAAAACCCGAAAAGTGAAAGCCAAGTTTTCTCGGCCGGGGATTATAGGATTATTTTTCTCTTTGGGGCAGTGGGGTAGCAGGCAGGTAGATGGGAAGCAGCTCTTATATTGTATCTATATTACTGTGTTTTGCTCGTGTGCAGGGAGACAGGGAGGCCTGTGCCTGTTTGTCTGGGCCTCTGACCTTCTGAATGTGGCCAGATGGGTGTGGCCTGTGCCTGTACTGCGGGCGTCTAGCACGGTGCTGCTAGGCTCTTTTCACTACTGCCGTCTTTTATTTGATCAGATTTCTTATCTAAGTCTTATGTCCCTGTTCTGTGGTAAACACTGTACCTGTGTTATGGTTACCCCGGGGTCTTGTGTCCCAAAGACCATGTCTGTAAAAGCGTGTCTGTCTCACCCCACCGGCTCCTTGAAGCTCGGTCTGCGAGCGGCTCTGGTGAGGCTCCCTGCTTTGAGAGCAGTTCGCCGATTGACAGCTGCCGTGGGTTGCTCTCTCTCTCTCTCTCTCTCTCTGCCTTCCATCGTCCTTTAAAATCTGACATCTGCTTTCTGCTCTTTGGGCACAGATTTGATCTGCTTGGGTGACTGTGTGCACTGTAACCACACACAGAGACACACGCGCACCATATCTACACACACACACACACACACACACAGACACATGCACGCAGACACAGACACACACACAGTCACCACATAGACACAGGCCCATGCATGCACAGAGACGCACACAGGCAGATGCATGTACACTGTACACGCAGATGCAGCCACACACTTGGGGCAGCATAAGGCAGTCTGGGACACTTGCTGTGGACGATGTTGGCACAGTCAGACACTGGGCACTATGCCTGGGGCAGAAACCCAGATACGAGCTGTTTTTCTGAAGGCTTACATGGAACACCTTCAGCCTATATGCTTTCACATTTGTTACGCTTCTCTAATTTAAACACTTTTATTCTACAAAGAAATAGGTGCCAATATTTCAGAATAAGAGCCCTGCCCTTTGCCAGTGCTGTTCTGGCTGCGTTACTCTCAGTGGATCATGTGTGGTCCAGTCTGTGTCCTACGAGGCGCTCCGGCGGGTTTAACCCTGTCGGTCTCCTCCTCCACTGGTACAAGCCGCCCCAGTGGCCGCAGGTCCCTCTGTTTTCGTTAATTAGAGGCCATCCCACAGTTCCCCCAGCTCGCCTCTTTCAGCCCTGGAGGGTGGCTCAGGATATTACTGTAGCCCCGCAGCACCTCAGATATCCTTTACAGAAATCTCCTCATCCAGACTCCAGTATCTGCCTCATTTCCACGTCTTCTCATATGGCCGAGAGATCCCCAATTTTTATGACAGCTGGCGTTAAGCCGGGTAGCTGATTCCGATAACAGTTCTTGCAGACGAAAGAAAAGCTCACCGTTCCACTTATCAAATGAAGGCTGGCGGGCTGAGTAAGATGTGATTAACATGTTTTAAATTTGCAACCAACAGGTAATTAAAGTTACATTTTCTCTTCCGTTTATCCATTAGCGGGAGAAGCGTGACAATCGCTGCTTCACAGATTGCGATCACAGTAGCGATCGCATTCACAGCTGCCCTGGGGATGAAGGCGGCAGGGATTCTCCATCTTGCTCTTTTTCCTCCTTTTTCCTTCTATCATGATATCCATCCATCTTCCATAATGATATTTATCCAGGATGGGCCACAGTGACTCTGAGCCCAGGAAGCTCATAGCAGAGGAGCACATTGCCTTACACATTCAGGCTTTCACTGACATTTTCAGGAACCACGGTCAGCTGAGCCACTGAGAAAACAGGGACAGACCGTCCCTGAAGCAAATGGGGGTTAAGGGCCTTGCTCATGTAATCACTCTGCCAACCCTGGGATTTGAACCAGCAACCTTCCAATCATAGGCACAGTGTCCTAATACGCTTGAGCTACACATCACCCCATTCATGCACACAATACTGACAATGCAGTCATCAGTTAAACTGTTCAGCAATTCGTTTAGGGTAGTCAGAAGTAACAGGAGTACCTGGAGGAAATCTCCACACAAACAAAAAAATAACCTTGGATGTTACAGTGCTTACGCCCCCCTCCCCCCACATGCTCATTCATGTTCCAGAGTATTTTCTGTGACCATCCTCCCTGTCTCTGTCTGTCAGAGTCCAGGGCAATGTTTGCAGGTGTGGGTGGTAGACGGGTACCTGCTGTTTCCAAATGGCCCAGCTGGCTCAGTGTCCCTTTCAGTAAGGCGTGAATTACTGCAGGTCCCCCCAGATTACAAATACCCGCTTAGCCACCGGACCGTGTGTCGGCCTCAGGCAGGTTTCACTGGCTTCTCGATAACTTTGACATCAGACCAGTATGGCCTACATTGCTCCAAAAGGGTTAGTCCTGATTATGTGGGTTCATGAAAATTTACACCCTCACTATTGCCTTCATTTGCCTTTGTTTTGACTTTGCTTCTTTTTGTTTGCTTTGCTTTTTGTTTTGCTTCGTTTTGTTTTGTATGTTTAAAATGATGTTTTCTAGCCTCTCTGTAGTTTTTTTTTTTGCTTGTTTTTACTTTGCTTTGACTCCCTTTGCTTTATTTTGTTTTCCCTGTTTCGCTGTGAAGTTCTCGCTGCACTGCATGTTGGAAGACCAAAGACGAGACATTTTCATAGTGCTTGGAAGGGAGTTGTTGGCACATTTTTCTCATGATTACTGCCTGAAGTCTTGGGGGAATGTCGATTTCAAAGCTCCTTTTTTCCTTTTTAAAGAAATCAGTGGGGGGTTGTGTATGTCAGGTAACTTGGACAGTGACATGATTGTAGCTGCTGCCAGTGTGCCAAAAGGGCTCAGTTGTAACCTACAGTAAGTGAAGCTCATACACATTTGCATCCCTCAATAAGCATTTAGCTACTTCATCCCTGGTCCAATCAGCCTTCATCTTGCAGCCCTTCATGTTTTGGTCTGACAGAAGGCCAACTGGGAGCCATTTATTACTGCAGCAGAAGCGATCTGTCCATTATCTCCTGTCAGCCAGTGATGGGGCCTTTCGTACCCTGCAACATGGCTCCCTTGATGGAAGGTTGACTCTGCTGGGGTAGAGATCGACTGTGCCAGGCCAGTGGGCGCTATGGTCCTCACTGACACTTATTCTGGTGAATCCAGACCATCTCAGGGAGGCATATGTCTTCTTTATATGGATATTCTATATAATTACTGACGACTGAGAAGGCCCTTTCTCACCAAACACAGCAAATGCTCTCCTGCATGCAGAAACCCGTTCATTTCTATGACTTTCTATCATGTGGCTCGCCGACCTTGAACCCAGAGTTCAAATTTGTTGAACTTTTGGGTCCCAGGACCTGGCATATTGTTGGCGCAGCCAATAGGAAGTCCATGGAAGTGAATGGAGAAGTTATCTTAGCAGGAGGGTAGCATGATAAAAGGTGAATCACGATTTATTTTTTACTACTACTATAATTCATTTTAAAATCTGACCTGAAGGTCAATCTTGCCGACAAGCTTGCCAAGTTTCACCTCACCTCCCCATATGAGACTGTAATATATCGGTTATCGGTACCGGTCATAATAACCACGTAGGTGCACCACTAACCATATGATCATTACTGAAATGGGACTGTCAGATAACCTTTGCAGAACTGGAAGGGCATGCACCTGGTTTTTAACAAACAACTCATGTCCAAATGCAAGTACCTTCACGACTTCTGCCTAGTGGTTGCACGAGGGCTCTGGTGTAAGTGCCATGGTATGCACAGCACCCATATCCTTCAGTGAAAAAGACCTTTTAGGCTGTCCCTGGAGTAACTGTGGTTATGTGACACCACTCTGCCAACCCTGGGATTTGAACCAGTGAGCTTCCGATTGGTGGCCTGCACTACGAAGCAGGGTTATTGGCTTATCGGGGTAACTTGTCGGATTTAAGGTAGTCTGGGCAAAATGTAAGTGAACGAATATGAAGTCCATTTAAACTGTGGTACCTTAAATCCAACAAGTTACCCCGATAAACCAGTAACCCCGCTTCGTAGTACAGGCCACAGGGGTCCTAACCCTCTGAGCCACACACTGCATGTCAGGAGTGTCCAACTCACACCAATAAATATGTAGGGGGTGCCGTTTACTCAGTTAAACCCAAACTCTGATATACAGTCAACCCTGGTGCCTATCTCTTTGTGGATCATTTAGTTTTAAGTAACTATTGACCTTAATTTGAACTCTTGCTCCATGACTGCAGTTGCGTTATACTTATTTAAGGTTTCTTCAAAAACATTAGAGCCACCAGGTGGCGCAGTGGTTGAAGATCTGACAGTTCAGTGACATTTTTCTCCCAAAACAGGTAAAAATGTCAATAATTAACATCACAAGTCACTTTGAGGGTGAAAATGAATAAACAAAATTAATAAATAGGCCGCTGTTACAATTTGAATTTAAATTAACCTGATAATCACTTGAGTTGCTAGACTAGACAGCCTTGACAGAGGTCATTCTGACCTAGATATGGATGTTAAATCAGAGGGTCTTTCACGTTGGTTTCACCTTGAGTGGGCTTCCTGCTTTAGAACGGAGCTTCCCCATCCAAGTGCCGGCAGGCCACTGCGATCCAGGCTTCTGCTGTACTATCCAGTGCGATCCAGTGCTAAAGCTGCGGCTTCCTACGGCGGCGGAGGCAGTGTGGTGAGGCTGCTGGGGGGCTGGAGGTGGCTGACACCGGCAGTGGGAGATCAAAGTGGGGAGCGTGAGTCAGCGCTTGCTGTGGGAGAGCTAGAGCAGAACAGCCCCCCCCCCTCCCCCCCACACGCACCTGGATCTGTCACGTGGGGGTTAGGCATTTGTGGCTCCCCCCTTCGCTGCCAAGCTTGCTCTCACCTATGGAGAGCAAGATGGGGTAGGTAAAAAGAGAATTTCCTCATGAAGATCAATAAGATACAATTTTTTTTTCCACCTAAGTGGGTGACATCATGATGGATGGGGGAGAGGATGTAGGGGGGGCCCTCTTTTATACGTGTCTGTGGAGCAGCCCAATCCCCCCCACCCCCCTTTCTCATTCGTCTCCTGCTCAGTTCATTGCCCTCTACCCCTGGGCAATATTAATTTAACATGGAATACTGGTGTTGCTGAAATGGTGTGGCAGTGGAATAACGGCAGCTCAGTTCAGTTGTGGAAGTGACAGAATTAGCAGCGTATGACTGGAGCGATCGATCGACAGGGGCGGGAGAAACGGCCGCATCTCCTTTCCCTCTCCCATTCCTATGTCTTTAATGTTATGTAATATTAACCTTTCTAAATTTGTCTGCATATGGGCAAAAGGCATTAATTGAGGTCAAATACTATCCAAATGGATGGGCATACCACAGTCCAATGTATTTGTGCTGTGTGCATGCCCGGCCGCATGGTGGGCGGCTCTATTCCTGACTAATGATGGCCAAAATGACACATCATGAACCATTTGCTGTATTTTCTGACCCCACTAGATGGTGCTCTCTGTTCAAAAAAGGGTTCAAAACATGCCCCAAGCAAACCAAGAGCGCCATCTAGTGAGAGTAAGAAAATACAGCAAATGGTTCCTGAAGTGTCGTTTTAGCCATCTCTACTCGACCCTCGGCAATTGACACGTTAGTGAGTTTGGCGCGTTTGGCTGAAGCTGTTACTAGGCAATTCTCGTGAGACTTATAAAACCCAAAAGAGATGTTGATATAATTTACTGGTATATTATTATTTAAAATGCAGTGGTACCTCAGTTCTCGAACTCATTAGAACTCAAATTTCTTAAAAGTCAAACCAACCAGTTCGAAAAAAATTTACCTAGAACTCAGAAGTCAAACCGTGAACGCCAACCTAAGATAACTTGTACGCACGGGGAAATGAGTCACGCGGCACATCTCTCAGCGGAAACAAAGGGTAATGCTTCAGTCTCAGCCTCACATTCGTTGTGATAGCATCGTGCATGTTTACACTAGCTGAATACATATATTTAGACAGTAAAAATACATTTAGACAATGATAGACAGTAACAGTAATTATTATTATTATAAAATACATTTAAAAATAAAGATTTCTTATTAATTATTTTAATATTAGTAATAATATTTTGACACGGTTTGACTTATCATTGTTGTCTACCGCCCTCCTGGCCCCCTAGGCCACTTTCTAGAGGAGCTGGATACTCTCCTCAGTCTCTTCCCCACTGACAGCTCCTCTCTCATTCTCCTTGGTGACTTCAATCTCCCCCATGACAAGCTCCTTTCTTCTGGTCTCCTCCCTTTTCTCTATTCCTTTTCTCTGACATCCAACAACTGCTCTCCAACACACAAAGGAGGTAATGTTCTCGACCTGGTTTTCAGCCGCCCCTCTCCAGCCACCGACATCACCATTACTCCTCTTCACATTTCTGATCACCACTTAGTATCCTTTACCATCACCCTTCCTGTCTTACCCAATCCTGGCTTTCAACATTTCTCACCCACTAGACCAAACCTCCACTCTGTCTCCCCTTCATCTGTTGCTTCCTGCACCCTGTCCTATCTTCCTGACCTTAACTCCTTTTCCTCCCTTGCACTGGAACCTGCAACTGATACTCTTCTCTCCTCACTTTCCTCATCCATTGATCACCTCTGCCCACTGTCTCTTAACCCCAAGAAAAATCGCCCTGCTCCTTGGCTTTCAGCTGCATTGCGCAGCAACCGAAGGGAATTGCGGGTAGCAGAGAGGACATGGAAGAAATCTAAACTTGATGCAGATCTGTCTTCCTACCGTACTCTTCTATCCAAATTCTCTTCGGATGTGACTGCAGCTAAAACTGCCTTTTATAAGGAAAAACTTGAGCTATCCTCACATGATCCCCGTAAACTCCATAATATCTTTTCATCACTACTCAACCCTCCAACTCCTCCTGCTCCATCCTCCCTGACTGCTGAAGACTTTGCCACCTTCTTTTACGAAAGGATTGGCGAAATCTGCCAGACATTCTCTCCCTCCCCATCCACTACACTACACACCCAGGATTTCCCTTCCCCCTTACTGACCCAGTTTACCAGTCTTACAGTTGATGAGATCATGAAAGTCATCTCATCTTCCAACCCTACCACCTGCCCACTGGATCCAATCCCTTCCACATTGCTCCAGACAATCTCTCTGGACCTTCTGCCCTTCATCACCACTATCATTAATGGCTCCATAACTTCCGGTCATGTACCAACAGCATTCAAAATAGCCAGGGTCATTCCCATCTTGAAAAAACCCACTCTAAATCCCTCGGACACTTGCAACTACCGACCAGTATCTCTTCTTTCCTTCCTTTCAAAAATCCTCGAACGCACAGTCTACAACCAGCTCTCTCTTTACCTCTCTCAGAACAACCTCCAGGATCCTAATCAGTCTGGCTTCAAAGCAGCTCACTCCACAGAGACTGCCCTCTTAGCAGTAATTGAGAAGCTGCATGCTGCTAGGTCAGCTAAGCTGTCATCTGTCCTCATCCTTCTTGACCTATCAGCAGCATTTGACACGGTTAACCACAAGACTCTCCTATCCATCCTTAGGAGTCTTGGCATTGGTGGTTTGGCTTGGCAATGGCTTGCATCCTACCTCGAAGGCCGATCATACAGAGTGACATGGAAAGGACTCACATCTACCCCACGTAGTCTCTTCACTGGCGTCCCTCAGGGCTCAGTTCTTGGCCCACTCCTGTTCTCCCTCTATACCAAATCTCTTGGTGAGGTCATATCCTCTCATGGCTTCTCATACCACTGCTATGCAGATGACACTCAACTCATCCTCTCGTTCCCTCCTTCAGACACTCATGTCTCCACTAAGATATCTGCATGTCTAGCTGATATCTCATCTTGGATGACCGCTCACCAACTGAAACTCAACCCTAGTAAAACGGAACTGCTGTACATCCCTGCTGACTCATCCCCCCTCCTGGACCTTGCGATCTCCCTCGACAACTCCCTGATCCGTCCTTCGGTTTCTGCTCGCAACCTTGGGGTTACCATGGACAATCGTCTATCCTTTTCCTCTCATATCGCCAACGTTTCCCGCTCTTGTCGGTTTCTCCTGTTTAATATCAGAAGGATACGTCCATTTCTTTCCACACAGGCTACCCAGATACTCGTTCAGTCCCTCGTCATCTCCCGCCTTGACTACTGCAACTCGCTCCTAGCGGGTTTACCACTGAGCGTCATTCGTCCCCTCCAACTGATTCAGAATGCAGCTGCTCGACTTGTTTTCAACCTTCCCACACCCACACCACTCCTTTGCTGCGCTCCCTACACTGGCTTCCTGTGGCTGCCCGCATCAGATTCAAAACACTGATGCTCGCATACAAAGCCAAAAATGATCTGGCTCCATCCTACCTAAAAGACCTCATCACACCCCGCACTGCACCACGATCTCTCCGATCTTCCAGCACTGCTCGACTGGTCCCACCACCCCTCAAGGCACAAGGAAGACACACCTCCCGACTCTTCTCTGTTCTGGCACCAAGTTGGTGGAATGAACTCCCCCTAGATGTCCGAACAGCTGAGTCACTGAATGTCTTCAAAAGACGACTTAAAACACACCTTTTCCAGAAATACCTGAATTAGCACTTCTGGCATTATACTTGCATTACTAAAAAAAAAAAAAAAAAAAAAAAAAGCACTTTTCCAACAGAGTATTAGATCGATGGTATTCATAGCCTTGGTTTTTACTGAGCTAGTATCGGGAAAAATTCATTGTGGAGTCTTAAAGCACTTATGTAAGTCGCTCTGGCTAAGGGCGTCTGCCAAATGCTGTAAATGTAAATGTAATAAACCATTGATACATTTAATTATAATAATATTGTCATGCCGAGCGGGGACGGAATGGAGACAAAGGTGCGGACATCAGGGTATCGGGGAATACTGGGTTTAATTACAGGTAAGGCAGGCAAAACGCAGACGGACAATACAATGAACGGACTTGGGAAACAAACTGAAATGCGGACTAAATACAGAGGACTAATGACAACAACTAGAAACAGCTGATCACACAGGGATTCCACACGGGGTTAACGAGGGGGCGTGGCACACGGAAGGAGCGGACAATCGGGGCGCAGGACACATTGTTTGGATACATTTATTTTCTTACTTTAAAACTGTTTTGATAAATGTGCGTAGATGTGTTTAGTACAGTATATGCTCTTCTTGTTTTATCTGTTTCATTTTGTGTTTAAATGCTAAAGAAAACATATTTCGGTGTAATTTTTTGGGGTCGCGAACCAATTAATTGGTTTTCCATTATTTCTTATGGGGAAAATTCGATCAGAACTCGAACTTTTTAGGATTCGATCCAGAGTTCTGAACGGATTAAGTTCAAGTTCTGAGGTAGCACTGTAATTACATTAGTGGCCATTGATATCACTGGTTTTATTATTCGATTCAATTTGTTTGGCATGAGCTTGTTGTGGAGTCACATTGCCGTAGCCCTATTTTTCCCATTGGATATGTGCAGTTTAGTTCAGGATTTTAGTGAATGTGAGGTTTTTCAGGACCGCGTTGGTTGTGTGTTAGCAGCACTGTCTGCACAGATATAAGATCATTAAATGCATGCAGTGGGCTTCAAGGTCTCATTATGTATTTCACAGGAAGGTCACATGACCTGTAGTTTATATCTGCTGAGAGCTGGTTTCTGCTGACAGGTCTCTCTGTGAGGTGGCCCATTTCAGCAGTAAGGGGCCTATGATCATCGGAGAGCCTGCTGCTAAGGAGTGTTGGAGACCACGGTGAACCTATCCTCTGTCTGCTGGAGGACCAGACCTACCACCCCCTCCCTGCCAAGGAACACTGACATTAGTGTCCAGTATTTATCAAGTCAGTCAGGGCTCATGCAGAAGTGTAGTGATCTCATTATAGTACACAGAAAACCGCGCACCTGCAATGTTCGGGAAATTGCTGGAAAAAGCAATTTTCTGTTAATTTTCTGGATATTAACTTGGAGTGGGGGGGATAGTCATTCCAAACATCAACTAGACGGGGTGCTGCTGGGAAATTTAACGATTCTCTTCACCTGGTGGTGACCTTGGTGGCTGGCTGCTGGCATCACACTGAGCAACTGACCCAGGTGGGGGGGGGGGTTACAAACCAAATGAGCGAAAAGCCAGTTAAGGCTGCACACTGGTTGCTGTAATAACAGCTGGGGGAGAAGCGTATGGTGTAGTTAGAACTTGGGAGGCAGTTTAAATTCAGCAATGTAAGTATTTCAGTTGATGCCCTGTGAAGGTCTTAGCCTTCCTGTCTACATGTGTTTCAGTAAAACGGAGGTGATATGGCGTGCATGCATGTGTGTGTGTGTGTGTGTGTGGGAGGTTATCTAAATAGTACACTGTGGGGACCAAATATCCCCACAATATGATAAAATCCTGTCATTTTGATGATGTGGGGGCTATTTTTTTTGGTCCCCACAAGGGGAAGCTCAATTTAAAAATAGGATTTCTGACTGTAGTCAAAAAACTAAAACAGCAAAATGTCATGTAATTTGTTTGGATACTTATGGTTAAGGTTAGGGCTGGGTAGGGGTTAAGGTTGTCATTGTTGGGATTAGGATTTTTCCCAGACGGTCTCCACACATGCTATGAATACGAACCTGTGTGTGTGTTTTGGGCAAGATCATGCATAGACAGTACAATTTTAAGAGGAACTGCCTGCCTGTCTGTGTTTTGATGAATGCAGTGGCTCTGAGACACCAACTTATGAAGTTGTCTGTCATAACAGAACACCTCATGCAATCCTCCTCATAAATTAATTCTAGACCATATAATTGATATTACAAACTAGCTACAAGCTTCAGAAGTTGGAGGTATTGGCATATTATTAACCTGGCAGCCATCACTTACCTAGTTGAGTGGAAGTACCAGAATAACCAGTACCTGGGATCTGGACTGAGAATCTGCCTGTTCAATCCAGACACTATGGTGTCTGCATATAAAAAGATCTTTTTTTCTGTATCATACTTTTTCATGCATGACGATGTGTTGAGTCCCCTGTTTAAAAAGTCATTGTTATGACTATAAGTAGCGAAACAGCATTATGTCATCTTGCGTTACGCACAGGAGGTCGTTGGGTCAAATCCATCCTTTGAAATAGTGACAGACCTGATCCGTGTGGCGTTAACAGTTAACATTCCAGAACAGTTCTGGACAAGTAGAGCCATAAAACTGATTTTCATCCAAACCCTGAGCAGATTTATTCACAGACTTAATATATTTCCTGAAAGTTCCTTAACGCCACCTCCATCTGTCCATTAAAGCTGTCTTTCTGCGGGTCCCGCCCGCTTTTCAAAATGAGGCACCGTGTGGAGTAATTATCAGCCCAGCAGTGCCGATCCTGCCGGAACGGTGTTGTGCCTGTGGGAAGACGTCATCCAAACCTCCTCGGCTGGGTAGCTGTTCCCCAGATGGATGAAAATTGTGTGTTCGCTTGTTGCAGAGAAGCAGCAGAAGTATTCAGGCTGGGTTGCCATAGTGGAACCCTGTAATCCACATTTCTTATCTCTATTAGTGTTTATTTCCCCATGTTGTCATGGTAACTACCTCATGTTGATGGTGCCCTATCATAACACTGCCCCCTTTGCCACAAGAACCTGTCTACTGGCTTTTGTGAATATCCGTGGACTTAGTGCCTCCCACTCACTCCCCCGTTTAAACGCTTCATTTAATGAGCAATGTGCATAGCTCAGGGAGCTATCATTTGATTGGCTGCAGCTTGCGTTCAAGCTGATCACTGATCGACCAGAACGTTCGATGAGGCAGGAAAATGGCTCCAAGCCCCAGGATCTAAATGCTTGTTAAAGACCCCCTGCAGCTGGTTAACTGTCAGTTTTAATTTATCTCTTGTAAAGTCAAACCTCACATGTGCTGTTTTTAAAATCGTTAGCCTAAATTAGCATGAATCAGGGCTGTCTGGGCACAGACATTGTAATTCATGACTGTTCAGTGCTGCTCAGATTGGTTTGATGGACCCAACCTGTCATTCTGCTAAAATTAAGCCAATTCCTGCCACAAGGAATGGAGAAAAGCTCCACCCAGAAAAATCTGATGAACAAAAAGAGAAGCCCATTATTACTAACAGAGACATATCACTGATCACAGATCTTTCAAGCACTATTTTTATAGAAACGTAAATGTAGGGAGACTGGTAATCTGATTAGAAGGACAGATCAGCAAATGATGACTGCTGATGATCTGGCACCATTGGGTGAAGGGTGTGTCTTCAGTTTTGCAGTCTATCAGTTGGTGCCGTTGCTGTTTGGACTCTGACGTGATATGCGCTGAGGTTGTATGCTAGGCAGGTCACCCCAGTTAACATTGTTGACATGGTTACTGAGGTTACCTAGGTTAAAGGGTTAGAGTTGCATTTGAATTATCCATGAAGGATTTAGTAATGGTCTGAGTATAATTGTGTTCTTAGTCCATTGTTCAGATCGCTTCGCAGTTCAGAGTTCTGTAGGCGTTTAGGCTGTATGATTGTCCTGATTGTCTGCCTCATGGTCCAAGTTCGGCCTGTGTTTTATAGGACCTGGACCTCAGAGAGTGGTATGAATGATGAAGGGATACGGCAGCATTAATGTAATAATGATTCCCTCAGTGTAGTTGGGCTGCTGTCATTTTCATAAGAAAGTCTCTGTTGTTTATTGCCCTGATGCCTCCCAGCTTTTGTTATATGGTCAGCGCTTGACTGTAATGCGCTAATGACCCCCCGAGTGAACAAAAGAACAAAGCCATTCCTGTTGGAAGGGGAACATTGTTAGATCTTTTTTTTCTCTGCAGTATCAGCACCTGAGCAAGCACGTGTCACCGTAACTGAACTCCAAATGTCTTTGGAATTAAGTGTCCTTCAAGTTCCTACCCAATGTCTGTCAGACCAGTTACTTTTGCTCTGGTATATCACAGAAATGAGGGATGCAATGGGTTTACATTTCTGTCCCTCTGCCTCATTCCACCTCTGTCTCCGTGTCCACAGGCCAATGACGCCTCAGGAAACATGTGGAACTGGATGTACTTCATCCCGCTCATCATCATCGGGTCCTTCTTCATGCTGAACCTGGTTCTTGGTGTCCTGTCCGGGTAAGACGCAGTTCCGGGTTCATTTGGATACATGGGTAACACAGAATTCGATGGAGCTATCAGCACCATCACAGTCACCACAATGCTGGTTGGGCCCCTGCTGGGCTGACAGGGTCCAGACCAGAAGGTGTATATAGGGGCGGGGTCACAGGGTCACTAACCTTAGCTGAAAGCTGATTGGCCCCTGGAGTGCCCTTCTCCTGTCACTCACTGATTCAAAACACATCACTGGCTAATGATGAGACTGACTACACTGTATGAATTATGGATGGTCTTATATACCTCAGTTTTAAAAATCATAGAATCGCCTCTGGTTCATACCCATCATCTGTTCAGACAAACTCCCCTAATTTTCCGGTTCCTAATTCCTAGACCTTGTATCTCCACACCCCCATCCCCCCCAGCGTGCTAATCTATCGATGCAAAATTAAATCTCAATTTGATTGCGCAGAGCTCCGCCAAAACAGAATTACAACATTCGGGATGTGGTTCTTGTAATCTCTCTGTAGCCAAGGGGCAAATATTCTTTCTCTGTTAGGAACACACACATTATATTTTTGCCTACATTCTGCTCTGTTCTGTCGCTGTTTTGAGATCAGTTTTTTGGAGTTTTTTTTGGTGCCTGTTGTTAGGAACCATGAATGCTTAATTTTATTGAGCATGGGGGGAGATGAATGGTTCAACCCCAGCCCCAACATGCAGTACAATTTACCGCAGTGTCAAAGTTAGTTGTGCTCCTGATGAAAACCTGAGCGCTCCCAGCATGCACTAGGGCCATGGCTGTACCTGTGCTCGTTTCCCATTGGACTTTCAGTTGCTTAGAGGGCCCTTATGTCCATAGCTGCTCAGATAGGCCGCAGACGACCCTACAGCAGTACAACTAAACAAAGAATTCATCAGCAAATACCTGATACATGACAGAAGGAAGCACTCCCAGCCAGACTAAGCTGTACAGCCAGAAGGATTTACACAGCACATTACACTGAACAATGATGGCTAACGCTGTTCCAATGTGTTGTGTTTCTGATGAACATAAAAAGAACAAACATTGCAAGTCTTTGTGTCAGGTCATCTTGTTTTAATGAGACTGCAAAAACACAGATATAACAGTCCGAAGCTTTCGTGCTTCTGTGGTATCATCAACATAATGACTATAGTTGAGTCACGGATGAGGGTCGTCCTGCGTGCCTCTGCTGTTGCGCCTCACTGTCACGATTCGTTAGGCCGACCGCGTTTAAAGCTAGTGGATGTGTCTTCCCTAATCAATCAGTCCTTTAACTGAATTTTCTGTAGTGTTTATCTGTGACTTCTTCACACTGGAATTATCGAGGGATTCGGGGCGGGGGGGGGGGTGGCCCTCACGTCTTCAAATCGATCCGGACAGACTGACAGCACAAAGCTGAGGGCATGGGAGCGAGACTTCAGAAAGCGACATGACAGAGGTGATTAATAAATAAAAGACAATAAACGACTGGAAACAAATATGCCTTAGTAGCTTTAAAGCTATGGGCTCACGGTGTCCCGAATATGTCTGTGTGACATCAACCTGGATGCCCTTATCATTCACACTCCATCTCCTCAGAGGTCAGAGAGATTAATTGGGGGGCAGTGGGTGGGCACACCGCCGCTCGTAGCACCAGGGGACCCCAGTGAATCCCTGGCTGCTCAGAAACCTTCCCGCTATCATTAGTGGCATCTGTGGGGTGTCATCACACATGAGTGTGCCAGCGGCCCCCATGTTCCAGGTAAATATTTACAGCCCGCCGAAGCAAAACGGACGCATGACTCGGCCAATGAGAAGCCAGGAAAGAAAAAAGCAAGATTAATTACCCTAGCCTGAGTGATTAGTCACTAGGGATGTCTCATTTATGACGGATCTCGTTCCTGCATGTCCCCACCACTGAGCACCTGCTTTGGGACCCTGAAACCCCACCCACCATTAAGGCAGATGGACAGGCCGGGGTCGAGCATGGCCTGGACACGGCACTGGTCCTCCAGCCTTCCGAGATCCTGGGCCCAAGGGCTGAGTCCAGCATTTTGGGACCCGGACAGAAGCTTGATTACTGTATTATTAATCATAGGATTGTTTATGAGTAAACAATTTAAATGTAATTTAAATGTGCTGTTTGTTGTCAGCCAGCCACTAGCGCGGGCTAGTTAGGGCTTTTTGAATACGCCAGATAGCTGTGTGGCCGTGTCAATCTTCAGAGCGTTTTTTGGTCAAGGTAGCAATTTGCATGAATCGCATTGCGTTCCAGTGAAGGTCTGTGGTAGGATTTTGGAGACTTTTGTGGCTGTACTATAAGCAATTATCATTAATATTAGTAGCAACTGAACAGTCCAAAAAATACATCAGCAGGGTCTACAGCAGCTGAGGTTTCTGCACTCCATGCATCTGTAATCCGTCATGGCTTCTCCAGAGCAGGGTCCAGGCAGGGGGGAGCCCCTGGGGGGCACACCAGTCCATCTCAAGGAACACACTCACACCCTTAATGGCTATGCTAAAAATATAGTATTTCCCATCAACGTGTGACAAATGTGACACATCACTCAATACTGAGCCAAGAACAGAAATGACTTGCTTTTCAGTGGTACCATTTCAGTACCTTCCAGCTTCAATAAAGACCATCCAGATTGCTTTCTTCCCTGAACTGAACTCGTGCCTGTATGACCGTGCGCAG
Organism: Paramormyrops kingsleyae; assembly: GCF_048594095.1. Taxonomy (NCBI): domain Eukaryota; kingdom Metazoa; phylum Chordata; class Actinopteri; order Osteoglossiformes; family Mormyridae; genus Paramormyrops; species Paramormyrops kingsleyae. The sequence goes on from NC_132803.1 coordinate 28,985,145, forward strand.
GTGCCCATGTCTTTATAAGCATACCCATGTAACTGTAGTGTGACCCCAGCTGTGTGTGAGTCTGACACTAGCCAGTCCATGCAGGCCCTGGCACAACTGCATGTGTGATGTGTGCATGTGCAAGTACTGCCCCCCGCTGTCTGCAGGGAGTTCGCCAAGGAGCGTGAGCGCGTGGAGAAGCGCCAGGAGTTCCTGAAGCTGCGGAGGCAGCAGCAGATTGAGCGGGAGCTGACCGGGTACCTGGAGTGGATATGTAAGGCAGGTCAGGCTGGCTCCTCCCCCTTCCTCATTAACCCCGCCCCCTTCGGTTTACACTTTCTACACTCATTACCAATGTGATGCTTGCATCTGGTGACTGGCAGCTGTTGATTTCACTGAGTTCTATGGAAACGGGTCCTGTGGTTCTGTTCAGCGAGTATTCCGCCTCATGGTGGCTCGCCCAGAGCATTCGTACTTGTCTGCCAGATGGCAGCAGTTTGCATGTATCTGCCTCCCGCCCCGCCCCTATCACCCCCCCACCTATCTGCCATCTGCTAAATAAAGTGACTTGCAGCAGGACGTCTGCACTGCACGTCCGTACGCATATAAACGTGGCCGGGGGTCCATGTCGGGGGGATGATTTCTCCTTTGTGGTACCGAATGGCTCACTGGCACATGTGGCTTCAGCGAATGTTCCTGGTTCCATGATTTTTTTTTTCCCGTTAGGCCACTTTAAATGTTCCCCAGGATGTTTTTGATGTGTATTTGAATGCTTATTAGGGTTCGTTTGCATGCAGAATTGTAGGTCTGCATGCATCTGTGAATTTTTGTTTATCTCTGTGTTCATTAGAGTGCCTTAACATGCAGGTATTGATGCACGTATGTATCCGTGTGTGTGTGTGTGTGTGTGTGTGTGTGTGTGTGTTCGTCCCCCTCAGCTGAAGGTCGATTTTCTTGGTTTCAGAGGAGGTTCTCCTAGCTGAAGAAGACAGGAACGCAGAGGAGAAGGCTCCTGTAGATGACTCCTGGTACAAGAAGAATCAGATCAACCCAGGTGAGGATTGAGATGGGTGTCTGACCTGGATGCTGAAACTGCACTGCCGTTGATGAGGGTTTTCGGCTGGGGGAGGGGGGGGGGGGGCAAGATAACCTGCTAAATTGTCACATTTTCCTCTAATTGGGCCCTTGTTACATTAACCTAATCAGTTTATATTTTACCCATGGACTTATGAGAGGGCTGGTTAAACAAATACCAAAGGAAACACAAGACGCTTCATTTTCGGGAGGGGCCTTGTCACCCCTCTTCACTTGAGGGATGATTATAAAATTTCATTGACACCCCCGTCGCTTTTAAACGTCCATCATGCCGTCAAGCTGTCAAACCTTGGCTTGCACATATGTACCACGTCGCCCCCTTTCTCTGCTAGCGAGGCAACCCCTCCCCCGATTAATGAGGGTGCATAATTAAGGCCTGTCTTTGGAGATGCAGCTAATTGGGGGATTAGACAGACATTTTAATTGGATTATAGGGGGGTGGGGGTGGCATTTCACAGCCAATGGGGGAGGGTGCTGAAGAACACATAGTCAGTGCTGGCAGAAAGACATGCAGCCTGTTTGGAAATATCCTTCCTGTCTGCAGCACACGCCTTTTCCTGCGATAAACACTGGAACTGGGATGCGTCGAGTGAATAGGGAGGATGTAAGTTTGAGCGCAAGCATTACCACACTACCACAGCTTATCTAGTGCGTTAGAGGATAATTTAAGTAATTAAGCAGTTCCTTACTTTTTTAGAAATTCTGCTTGTTTTTTAACCCTACGAGATGCCAGAATAGACTCCCGTCAAACTCTTGTCTTAGAAGCTGTGAATATGATTGGCCCCCATGAGATTCCATTGGTCTGAGCGAGACCAAACCTTGCTACTCAGAATTCAATGCGAGGTACCGGCAGTCCAGTTTAGACTTCTGTGCGGACTGCAGTGTGCAGGCTGTCCAAGTATTTGCACAAGTTTTATCGAAGTATTCCAATATTCTCCTGGATTCCCACATTATGCAGTTTAGGTAAACTGGCATGGCTGAAATACTAATGGTTTATGATGATGTATGTACAGTATATGCCCTGCGATGGACTGGCATCCCATCCAGGTTGTCCCCTGCCACATCATCTGAGATTCCTGGGACAGGCTCCAGGCCACCATGAGACTGTACTGAACAAACATGGAAATTGGATTCAAGAGTAGTAGTAATAATAATAATAATAATAAAAATAAAAAAAAAAATAATAATAATAATAATAATAATAAAAAATAATAACCTTGTTTCTAAATTCATTTTATGAAGCTGAATATTTTTATCAACAAATATCTTTCTTGCTAAGGGTTATTACTCTAGGTTCTTGTGGCCAATTCACATGATCGCACATGACCGCTGCAGTACTGACTCTCTTATTGCTTACCCGCTGCAGTACTGACTCTCTTATTGCTTACCCGCTGCAGTACTGACTGTCTCATTGCTTATGCACTGCAGTACTGACTCTTATTGCTTACCCGCTGCAGTACTGACTCTCTTTGCTTACCCGCTGCAGTACTGACTCTCTCATTGTTTACCCGCTGCAGTACTGACTGTCTCATTGCTTATGCACTGCAGTACTGACTCTTATTGCTTACCCGCTGCAGTACTGACTCTCTTTGCTTACCCGCTGCAGTACTGACTGTCTTATTGCTTATGCACTGCAGTACTGACTCTTATTGCTTACCCGCTGCAGTACTGACTCTCTTTGCTTACCCGCTGCAGTACTTGACTCTCTCATTGCTTACCCGCTGCAGTACTGACTCTCTTTGCTTACCCGCTGCAGTACTGACTCTCTCATTGCTTACCCGCTGCAATACTGACTCTCTTATTGCTTACCCGCAGTAGCGTCAGATGTCCCGCATCTAGAGAGACAATTTAAATCACTTTTCTGATGTTTAATAAAGCCGCTCTTTACAGCCTCTCAACCACTGTGCCAGCGAATGCCCCATGGGAGGCACTGCAAGGGCAGCCCGGAATAACATTTTCACAAAATGATTATGGCTTCTGATAATGACAATGAACAGCTGCCAGAGGATTACAGGAGGAGGTGCTGCAGTGTGTCAGCACAGGGTACGGTGACGGTCTGATCATAACACACTGTGCTGCCTTCTAGTCTCCTGGTCTATTATCTGGTTATCTGCAGGCACTCATTGGTCACAGTTACTGTAAAACTGGATAGTTTATCGTAATCCAATTAAGCCAAATTGCCTCTGTGCTCATTAAGATAGCCGTTACACAAGCAGCTAAGAATAAATCATGTGACTTGCTGCACATTCGTGCTGACTTTATCGTAGTTATGGAGATGGCTTAGTTTCAAAAGAGAACTGAGCTGGGTGTGTCTAGCTAGGAAGGAACTGGGAGGTCTCAGCTGACCAGACTTGAAATGACAGACATTTTGCAAAATTTTGTCCACTGATCTCTGCGCCCATTGTCCAAAAGTGTGGCTGTACTTGCCTGTTTGTGCTTGAGTACAGTGGTTAGACTGGGACTTCTGTATGGATGCTGCTGTTTGGGTTTTTGAAATATCATCCATTCGTGTATAAGTAATCATCCATGTCCGTTATAAGTGAAGTTCCGCCACTAAAATAAGTGATATTACTGATATTATTGATAATGTTTGTCATGATTTAAGCCACCAGATGTAAGATTCAGTTCCAGCTGGAGGTGTGGCTGTTTCCACAAAAGGTCTAGACTAGGTGACATTCTGCATCCATGTAGGAGAAAGTCTACCTTTGCCTTGCAGCCTGCAGACCACTGTAGTGACAGGAAGTAGCTAACACCCAGATCACATGTCAGGAAGTACCCCAACTAAGATTTGTCTCTCTGTGCCCAGTGCTGAAAAGAACAAAGGCCAAGAAGAATAAAAACGACCTCATCAGTGCTGAAGAGGGTGAGGAGCATTTCACGGACATCACCTCAGTCGGTAAGAGTCTCAAACAAAACAGGAAGAAGGGTTAGACATTTGGTCCTCTCCGACATATTCAGTTATTCTTTGCCAAGTTTGAGGGAACACAAATTTGATTAGGCTCTTAACTTGGTTAACCGTGACCATATACATTATATTGCCAGAAGTATTGGGACACCCCTCCAAATCATTGAATTCAGGTGTTTCAATTACTACCATAGCCACAGGTGTATAAGATCAAGCACCTAGGCATGCAGACTGCTTCTACAAACATTTGCGAAAGAATGGTTACCACCAGTGCAATAAGTCCATTTGTGAAATTTCCTCACTACTAAATATTCCACAGTCAACTGTTAGTGGTATTATAACAAAATGGAAGCAACTGGGAACAACAGCAACTCAGTCACAAAGTGGCAGGCCACTTAAAATTACAGAGTGGGTCAATGCATGATAAGATACCCAGCTGAGATTGCCAACAGTCTGCAGAGTCAATAGCTACAGACCTCCGTGTGGCCTTCAGATTAGTTCAAGAACAATGTGTAGAGAATTTCATGGAATGGGTTTCCATGGCTGAGCAGTTGCATCCAAGCCTTACATCACCAAGTGTAATGCAAAGCGTCGGATGCAGTGGCGTAAAGAACGCCGCCATTGAACTCTAGAGCAGTGGAGACATGTTCTCTGGAGTGACGAATCACGCTTCTCTGTCTGGCAATCCGATGGACGAGTTTGGGTTTGGCAGTTGACAGGAAAATGGTACTTGCCTGACTACATTGTGACAAGTGTACAGTTTGGTGGAGGGCGGATTATGGTGTGGGGTAGTTTTTCAGGGGTTGGGCTGGACCCCTTAGTTACAGTGAAAGGAACTCTTAATGCTGCAGCATTTGAAGCCATTTTGGACAATTTCATGCTGCCAACTTTGTGGGAACAGTTTGGGGATGGCCCCTTCCTGTTCCAACATGACTGTGCACCAGTGCACAAAGCAAGGTCCATAAGGACATGGAAGAGCGAGTCTGGTGTTGAGGAACTTGACTGGCCTGCACAGAGCCCTGACCTCAACCCGACAGAACACCTTTGGGATGAATTAGAGCAGAGACTGCGAGCCAGACCTTCTCGTTCAACATCAGTGCCTGACCTCACAAATGCTCTCCTGGAAGAATAGTCAAAAATTCCCATAAACACACTCCTTAACCTCGTGGACAGCCTTCCCAGAAGATCTGAAGCTGCTATAGCTGTAAAGGGTGGGCCAACTCCATATTAAAGCCTATGTATTAAGAATGGGATGTCATTAAAGTTCATGTGTGTGTAAAGGCAGGTGTTCCAATACTTTTGCCAATATATATAGTTTATTTGCGGAAACTCTAGATCAGTGTTTCTGAACCTAGTCCTCAGGAACCCCCAGACAGTCCACAATTTTGTTCTGTTCCAGAGCTGGGAGCTGGATGGGATCAAAAATGTGGACTGTCTGGTGGTCCCTGAGGACTGGGTTCAGAAACACTGCTCTCACCTTATAGCATTTTGAGCTGTAGTTCTATGCAGCAGTAACAGATAAGGTTAGCATTTTGGGAATACAATTCAGGATGTGTCTTTGATACCAGGGTGGAATAAATTGTGATAGAACCAAAGTACAGAGTGAGTGATGGAGCTTCAGTGTGTTTAACCGTAATTAGCATACAGCACTGTGCAGAATGTGGAAGAATATTTATGATGACATTATGCAGCCAAAGTGTCTTTTTTTTTTTTTGCTCTCCTCGTCTCCCTCCGTTCACCGCTATGGTGAACTTTGAGATCTGCTGCCTAAGTGGTTCTGCGCTCGGCAATTATAAGCACTTCAAGGAGCCTTAACGAGGAGGCGAACGAGCTCTGGTTTTATTAAAGAGAGACACTGACAAAGTAGTAGATGGGTGTGTGGGGGGGTGGTTGTGCTGGGGAGGGAGGATTATAGCTGGACGATGGGTGCTTTATGTCACGCCTTGCTGGGATCTAATTCCATGCTCATATCCCACAAAAGTTCACTTCTCTTACTGAGAGCTGCAGACGTGATCTGAAAGGAGGGACAACTAACCATTGATCATTTTTTGTTATGCCTCTGTTTCCCTTTGAACAACTTTGCCCCCAATTTTAGCTTGTTGCTAAAACACAACTGATGACCTTGTCCTCGATTTAGCTCTGGCTTAGGACGGTGGCAGCACTGCTAGAAATGCAAAGATGAAAGGGGCAACCCATCCAGTGCCTTCTACGAGGGATGATCTCAGAAGCAGAAGCTCTAAGCAACCCTGCCCCCCCCCCCCCCCATTCTCCATCCCTGACATTCATTACAAAGCTTCAAGTATCTCACTGAGCAAGCCTCCCAGAGGCGATGTTCCCTTTGACAGGCAAAATGTCACCCACTAGGGACAAGGAGATCCCCTTTGATTCATTTGATCCACAGGAGGGACACAGCCAACCCCCCCCCCCCTCCCCCCCACCTTGGCAGTAAGCAGTGTCAGGGAAATGACAGCAAGACAGAGAAAGACATCCACAGGCCCCAAGACGAGACTCCTCCCACACCCCGGCACATCATGCATACTCCCCATTCTGCTGGGACTGGCAATGCCAAGAGCTGCAGAAATGGGCTAATCACAAGGTTGCCGGTTCAAACCCAGCCTCAGCACGTCTGCGGGTCCTTGAGCAAGGCCCTTAACCCTCAGCTCCCTGGGCCCTGCTACGGGTGGCAGCCCTTCGTGGACAACTTACTCTGCAAAGAGCAAGTTGAGGGAGGCGTAAAGACAATTTCCCCGATTATTATTATTATTATTTATGGGAGCTTACAGGAGGCTTGTTCTCCACAGTGGAAGTGTTGTGAACGCTTCAGATAATTAGTTACTCTACACTTTCTAGATAAAGCTGGGCAGTACAGAAAATAAGGCACATACAGGTGTATGTCAGACAGGCATATATTGGGTCAGGGTAATGGGGGCACAAGCCCCAGCTGAAAGCTGATTGGCCCCTGGAGTGCTCCCCCCTCTGTCCCTCAAAGCATATCATTGGCTAATGATAAAGTTGGCCCCTATGTATGAATTGCGACCCCTCTTATGTCCCCCATGTTAAGAAGTTCTAGAATCATCCACTTTATCACTTGAGTGTGTCTGTCCCCTGAATATACTCCAGGAACCCCCTTTGCCCGGACTAGTGTGAAGAGCACGAAGAACGACAGCTCCTCCTACTTCCGGCGCAAGGAGAAGCGTCTTCGATTCTTCATCCGTCGCATGGTGAAGGCCCAGAGCTTTTACTGGATCGTGCTGTGCGTGGTGGGGCTTAACACGCTGTGTGTAGCCATGGTGCATTATGACCAGCCAGAATGGCTCAGCAACGCCCTGTGTGAGTCTGCCCATTTCTCCCTGTTATACACATTACAGGGCTGGTCAATGGGCGGGGCCCAGGTGGGGCCCCGCCTTTTAAAGGAGACTACATCCAGAAATTGATGACCTCCCTAGACTATATCCATTGGTTTATCCCAAGCAGAAAACATATGATTCCTGAGAATTTTCTCCTTTGACATTATGAGATGTCACCTTCCTGTTCACCTTTCTATTGCAAGTCTGGAATGAGAAAAATTTGTGATTCTGTTTCCGGTTTAGTTTTGCATAATAAGATTTTTTATAAATTTAAAATTTATAAATTTATGGATGGTGCTGATTATAAAACATGTTATGAACTATCAGAACAATCAAATCCAGCTTTACTTTTGATATTTGCTTTTCACCACGCAATACAAAAATGTCTAACATTTTTAGTTCTAGTTTTTAGCATCCCACTTCCATAGCATATTAATTATGACGTTCTCTCCCCACACAACTAATGAAATATTTATGAAATCAATGTGGTGTTAGATGTCTTGTTATCACCATTGATTCTCTGTCCAGGACAATGTGTGATTTACCGCGAACATGAAGGAAATGTGTGAAAGAAAATGCATTCCTCCTTGGTTTTATGATCACTGGCGTTTCACCAGAAGAGTTAATTATAGTGTGTAATGACATGCCCAACATCTATCGATACCTGACCACAAAGGGATCATGAATCATATTCTAGCATGGGTGCCCCCACCCAACCTGACTCTGTTACCTCACCCCTCCGGCAGACTTGACTGAGTTTGTGTTCTTGGGCCTGTTTTTGATGGAGATGACCCTGAAGATGTATGGACTTGGGCCTCGAAACTACTTCCATTCTTCCTTCAACTGCTTTGACTTTGGGGTGAGCTGAAATGGACGAGACATTCCCGCATCATCACATACAGTAGCAAACACCTGTATCTATGGCATCTTACATATGATCTACTATATAACCATGAATTCTCTGTTTTGTAAGTCATTTCATAAGAGTATGAAATCAGTAACTATAGTGGACATTGAAACAATCGTCCAGTTTCTTCACCCCTTCTACACCTCCACCCCATCTAGGTGATTGCGGGAAGCATCTTTGAGGTGGTTTGGTCCCTCATCAAGCCTGGTGCCTCGTTTGGCATCAGCGTCCTGAGAGCCCTCCGCTTGCTCCGGATCTTCAAGGTCACAAAGTGAGTGTGTTTGCAGACATGCGTGTTACCCGTGATGCCAGTGGCAGCAAGACTCTGCACCTTGTGTTTGCTTCCAAATTTGCTCTCCAGTATAATCTGCTAGATTTCCCTGCTCCAGTATCCAGCTCTCCAATGATCATGTGACAAGCCATATATGGAGATGTGCCATACATCAACTGGATATATGAAACTATACAATAGTTTAGGAAACTTTTGTCACATTCACAAATTTGCAGTATAATCAGCTTTTTGTGTTTCACTGACAGTTTGATGAAATCTTGGCTTGTTGTTTGTTCTTTGTAAATGACATTAGTGTTGCCAAAGCGCCAATTTACAAGGAAGTGTAAAAATCAGAGAGCAGAGCTATAATTAAGAGAACATCAACAATGGTTGCTAATGAATAATGAGAAAGAAAGTTTCTCTTGTTTTACTCTGGCTGTGACAGGATACAGTCCATGTTAGGTCACATCCTAGCCCCCTTCAGGAAAATATGCAATTTATCAAACCAGAAGTATCCTAGTGTCTCCACCTCTCCGCCTGTGCAGGTACTGGAACTCCTTGAGAAACCTGGTCGTCTCTCTGCTCAGCTCCATGAAGTCCATCATCAGCCTGCTCTTTCTCCTCTTTCTCTTCATCGTGGTCTTTGCTCTCTTGGGCATGCAGCTCTTTGGAGGCCAGTGAGTGTCCTTCTGCCCTCTTGCTCTCGACCCACTTCATATACGAGCCCCTCCTCCAATTACAAATCCTCCTTTATTTATAGGCTCTACCCCTACATTCTAACTCCTCCTTCCCCTAAAATAAAGTTCTCTGTTGCTAATGGACTAATTTAACTGAAAATGTGGCACTGGTGTAGACAATTGATATCACAGGTATTGGCTATTTTTATATTGTCTTATTTGATCCTGTAAAGGGTAGTACTACTGTGGTATATTGTATTGTCTAGTCAGCAGTATGGCTATGTACTTTTTAAAAATACTTCCTCTAAAACACCACATTTAAAATGCAATTTCAAGCTGAACACCAAAAATCCCTGCAGCCTCACAGAGGGGTACACCTTTTAATATGAGCCACGAGTGGATAGACCCAAGCTGATGTGATTTATCTGACAAATGCACTGCTTTCAGTTCAAACTGCCCTGAAGAGTCTGTCACAGAAATATTTACTTACAGGGCTAAAGTACCCTGTCTAGGAACATCCATCTGAGTTGTTGTGCATTTAAAAGCCCAGCGATGTACTGTAGTTAGATGGATTTGCTTAGGACAACTTGTTGAATCCTTCGGTTCAGTGCTGGCTAGCGGACAGGAACTCCCTGGGCATGGCCGCCAGGGCTAACTGGACAGCTCCAGTGGGCCATGGCTCACAAGGCCTGCTGATGCTGGCTCTGTAGCAGCTGGCCTGCCTTGCAGGGGAGCAGGGGCGGGCATGTTCTGCTCAATGGCTTACTGCTTCTTTGGTAAAAACCCAGCTGTTTTCCCGCATCATCAGTGCATTCCATGTATTGGGTAGAAGCCACCCCTAGAGTAAAAGGGGACATGCTTTGAGCTTGGGGGGCAGCCTTCACGTTATTTGTGAGAATGGCTGGCAAACCGCTGTAGCCCCCCCGTAGCGACATTAAGAATCCACTTTGGCCTGTTGATGATGCCCCACCGGCTCCCCACTCCAGAAGACAGATGCCGCTCTCTGCAAACAGGAAGATAGACTTTGGTTCCAGTCGGGCTGCTGAAGCTCAGAGACAGATCCGCTGCATGACATGTTTTCAGTTCTGTGCCATAGAACATATTTTATACATGCTTGGTGTGATTTCACAGACCCTCCAATTACAGCTGTGCTTTAAGATCACTGAGGAAGGCAGTCGAACTTGAACTGGCTGTGATTTGTATTGCAGACACATTTACTGTTGCATCTGTACTGCTCATTAAACAGTCAGTCCATTAATGGTAACTGATCCCGGATTCTCTTTCTGTCTCTCTCTCTCACACACACATGCGCACACTTTAGGCAATTTAGCAGGAGAGCTGTTAAGGCTGATAAGACCAGCTCATGAGGTGTAGTAACCTTAGATGATGAGTTTCGATGTAGAAATATCTGCTCCTTTTCGTGAAATCCCCACCATGGATGCAGTGCCGATAGCAAATCATTCCGTCTACTCCAGAATGGGTCATTTTTGGGTTTTCATTCTTCCCCTGTGTTGATTGGAGCCATTCAGCCCAATGTTGTTTTTTCCCTTAAGGTTTAACTTCGAACAGGAGACCCCAACAACAAACTTTGATACCTTTCCTGCTGCTATCCTCACTGTTTTCCAGGTGTGTGCATGCATGTGGTTTATTTTAATGGGAAAAAGTGCTGTTTTTGGTGGGGATGCTTTGTGCTCAAAAATATCAAGAACTTTGTTTCTCTATCGAGAATTAAACCTGTTTAGTAGCATTCTGTGTGTATAGACACACACACACACAGTACCAGTCAAAAGTTTACGCCAAGCCACCTGAAAAGAGTGATGGTGTCGCATCACATAACCTGGCTACCTGACCTAAACCCAGTAGAGATGGTTTTGGAGGAGTTTGACCAGAGAGTGAAGTGCTCTTCATATATGTGGGACCTCCTTCAGGGCAGCTGGAAAAGCATCCCAGGAGGCCACCTCATGGAACTGGTGTAGAGGAGACAGTAGGGTCAGCCAGTCCCAGGAGCAATTGGGGTTAAGGGCCACATTCAAGGGCCCAATGGTGGCATCACTCTGCCGATCACAGGATTTGAACCAGCAAACTTCTTAGTCCCAACCCACAGAGCTGCTCCACCATCCCCAAACTAATTATTTTATTTTGCATAATACCTTTTTGGTCAATGAATAATCCGTATATGTTATTTCATAGTTTTGATGTCTTTATTCTAAAATATAAAGAATACACACAAATACACACTGCATATAACAGTATTCAGTGTGGTGTGGTTATATCTGAAGCCATCCTGCTTTTTGACCCTCAGATTCTGACTGGAGAAGACTGGAATGCAGTGATGTATCACGGAATAGAGTCCCAGGGAGGAGTCAGTCGGGGGATGTTCTCATCCATCTACTTCATTGTCCTCACGCTTTTTGGAAACTGTATCCTCTCTTGCAGCATAATGTGCTGTTTGAACATAATCTAATTTGTGGGAATTATTTTTATCTTGTTGCTTCTGTTCTAATCTCATTCTCCGGCTAATTAAACTGAACCGATTGACATACCCTCACCTACTTGGACCTTTTCGCGAATGCATGATTAACTGAGTTGATTTATTGAGACATAACTATTTTCAGAGTGTAGATACATGTTAATGAAGCTTTATAGACCGTATAATTGCAGAAGCACGGGGGGGGGGGGGTCACTGAATGTAAAGCTCAGCTGTACTTTATCTCTCACAGCTGGAAGGAGAAAGAGAGAAATTGTTTGGTTTCCTGAGGATAGATGGCTCGTTTCCACCCATTGTTTTGGGAATAGGATCCCATGTTGTGCATTTGGTTTCCTGAGCGCTCTCTCCCAATCAGACACACTTCTCAATGTCTTCTTAGCCATCGCTGTTGACAACCTGGCCAATGCGCAGGAGCTCACAAAGGTGAGGCTTGTTCCTTCACTACTTTTACCAGCAGGCTTTCCACACTTTGGAGAAACCACTATACCTGGCACATCAGAATAAGTATGACATTTTAGTAAGTGTACATTCTGGGGACCTCCATTTAAGGTCTGCATCAGGCACAGCTAATCCCCCACATTCTGTAGATTGAACGGGACCTTGCCATTAGTCCACACATGCTCCCCCAGTAACTGTCTTCTTATTGGTTAGGATGAAGAAGAGCAGGAGGAAGCAGCCAATAAAAAGCTTGCTCTCCAGAAGGCCATGGAGGTAAAGGAGGTCAGCCCGATGTCGGCAGCAAACGTTTCAATTTCAGCGTAAGTTGACTTGTGCAGCATCCCAGTTCCCTCCAACCTGTCTCTACCCCCCACCCTTGCCGAACGCCGCCTCCTGGTTTTCTTTTCTCCTCTATTCCTTTGTCTGCACAGATGTCTTCGCATAGTTCTATGTGTGCATATCCTCTGCCAAGCCTTTGTCCAGCTGTATCTTAGTAAGTGTCCAAATGATTGTAGGTGTTCCTGTCTGCTGTCAGTCATCCTGTATGTAACTGTTCCTGTTTCCAGTACATGTCTGTGTCCCACCTGTCAATTGGTCCATTTGTTGGTTTTGCACCTTCTAAGATGTGTTATTGGTGTTATCTTTCTTCTCCCCCACCCCCAAACCCTCTACTGCTCCTCCTCCCATGTTGGATTTGAAACCGACAATTCATTGGAGAAACCGTATGTGATTTGATACGTCATGTCATGTTAGACACAGGCTGCCAGTTCAGCGCAGATCAGTTCCAGCTCCAGGGGGCGCTGTAAGGTCCTGCTGGCTAGGGATGCCACAGGACAATGTGGAGGATGTAGCTCACTGCCTTAACATCCCCATGCAGACAGGAAGGGGAGATGTTAAGACAGAAGATTTCTGGATATTGACACAAATGGAGCAAGTGAACAGGCATTCCTCCTAGTGCTCGAATTGTGTCAGAGGTCTTGGGGGGTTTTCTGGTGGGCAGTCTGACCATGAAGTGAAAAAAAAGTTGGTGACTGGGGGGAAGAGTAAAAATTGTCAGTGTCGGGGGAGGGGGACCCTCAGGGCAGATATTTAGGGAGGTCCCTGAACTCTCTTATCCCTAAGCTATGGGGACCCCCCAGATCTCCCTCAATTCAAACACTGATTTCTCCATATTTGTATGATTGGGGTCCAACTGTAGTTTTTCACAATTGCAAAATGGGACCTTGGTCCCAAATGGAAGTCCTGAAATGAAATGAAGTCCTGAGTCTGAATGTCGGTAAGTACTGTAGGCATCTTTAAGTGCAAGAGGAAAACAGCAATGCATCTGATTAATGATTGTACAGCTCCATTAGCTCTCTGTCTTTTAAGGGACATGAAATAGTGCTTTGGGTACATTTCTCACCGACAGCCGTAACCCAGTTCAATACTGTGCTATAAACAATTTTAGTATAGAAACTGTACAGTAGTTATTTATGTCAGTCTTGATTACAGCACTTGAAAGTCATACAGTGGAAACCTGCAATCAGGCGTTGGGCTTGTAGTTAACGGTGTCCTTTAATCTTTTAATTGCATTGTATTTGAAAGTGTGTCATGATGAGGAACATTTTGACCGAGATCAAGTCCCCAAATCATTTTTAAAACTGGTTTACACAGTAAAAATTTCTAAAAATGATTTGTAGCCTTTTACAAAGCACTATTTCAACTGTTGAAAAGTGAGTCTTTTAAAGCTGTTTTTAAAGAATTTGGTCATTTACAAAGATTCATTGCAAGTCAAAATAACTTCAAAAAAACCTTCAAGACTCAAAAAAGGAGAGCTAAAGCTCCACGGATCAGATCTGACTTGCTTGAGGAGGTACTGATCCCTGGTCCTGTGAGTCAGAAGGCTTTGTAAATCCCCTTATTCTTTTTGTCATTTTTAAGATTTTTAAGTTCCTGGCACATTTATATAATCAATTGGTTGGCCTGAGAAGATGTTTTCAGTTCTATGTTTTTTTGACTTCCAAGGTAAGCTTGTGGAGGTGGAGGGAGACTGAAGGATGGTCAGGCGGGAGGACAGACTGTCCTTGAAAAGTCCTCTTGACTGACCTTTGACCTTTTTTTTCTCTCATTGTTGTTTCCCCTTTCTGCATGTGCAGTTTTGTAAAGCAAAATCAAGGTGCGCTCTCTCTCAGCTCCTCCCTCTCCAGCGTTAATTCACCGTGAGTTTCTGATCTGTTATGATACTACCCCCCCCCCCCCCCCATATCCCTATTTCTCTTTAAATACCCTGACATCACCATTGTGACCCTCCCCCTTCCCCAGTCATGTAAGGTATATTCTATGCTTTCTTTCTGGGGGGTGAGTATGGGTATGATAAATGGTTTAAACTGTGCAGCACACACATTTCTTTGGGGAGATGATAAGGGTTCTTTCTTTGGTGGTGCACTTTCTGCAGTAGAACACAAGGGCATCGACAGATGGCAACTTGTCAGCGTTATCCTATGATCTTAGTCCCCAGTGTCCTTCTCTTGGCTGGTTCTTGATGGCTTTATGACCCCGTCCCATATCCCATCTCAGCAAGTCAGTCTAAAAACATTGCTGGCATGGTCTTTGGGACCCTGATGCTTTTAAGTTCCTCTGGTGTTATTCTAACATGACCCAGGAAACTTTTAAAAAATAATAATGTTTCACGCAGTGGTGTTTGTTGCCACCTTTTGGCGACCAGTTTTGGTGATTCATTCTGTCCCGTTGCCAAAAAGCAGAGGTTGAACAAAATCAGTCTCTTTTGTCTTTGGTTCTGTTAAATTTCAAAATAGGAACATGCTATATCCAGGGTGTTGAGATGTTTCCTTACTGATGCTGAAGATGTAACATTAAGTAGGAACTTTTTTCTACTTAACCTTGCATTAACCAATGTCAGCTTAATGCCTTAATAATCTTAAACCTTAAACTAATGCATTAACCCCTTGATAACCTTAAACCCTGGAGATAATATAGAATTAAATTTAGGAAAAACATTTATAATAGTTGCTCTGATTTTCTCCACCAAAGACTCTTCAAAAGGATTAACCAGTTGTGTTCCCCTGCTGCTGCAGTCTTAGGTCAGTTATCTGTCATGTTGGTTGTAGAGCAAATTCTAGGAGTGCTCTTGTGTCTTGATTCTTACTCCTAATCAAAGATCTGTGAAAAGCAGTTAGTCATTTTGTACTTCATTTTGTGCCCACCCCCCCACCAACCAGAACACATTTGAAGCAGAATCCACATGCATTGGTGTTCTGGCAGTTGGCGTCTACATCACGTTAAGTAGACAATGTCCGAGGCCAATAGAAGGTCATTCCATTCTGAAAACACACACGTTTTTCTAGCAAGTGACTAAAATTTATCCTATAAAAGACTTTATATCCATTTAACACATTGCGTGTGCTTGGTACTGTTAATCATGTTGTAGATGTCATCATATATGTCATCATGCAGTTTTCACAACAGAGAAAATGTTTTTATTGCAAGGGACATAAAATATACAACATAATTATCACTTGGAATTGACTATATGTAATTTGATCTCTTTAAATGTGTTATTTGTTTAAAATCAAAAGCAATAAAACAAAAAAAAAAAACTTGTTTGAGATATTAGGATGAGCCCTTGGTTTGACGGACACTGGCTTCTCTAATGAGTACAAGTACAGTCACTTAGACTGTGGTTTTAGCTACGTTGTAGCTCTTATCTTTGGTTGTGAAGTGGGAACAGTGAAAATTTAACGTTATGCAACACCAACATCTGGGCTCGTTTTCTGACATTTTCCCTTCCTGTGTCTTGTGTTTCTATGTCCTCATGTCCTCACCAGCATTTTGAAGTGCATATGTTGTGTTTTCCCTTTATGTAGTTGTGCCTGTGTTTCCTATCAATCCTCTGACCCCACCCCCCACCCCCCCACACAACTGCTGTTAACCTCTGTCTGTGATGTAACTGCATTTATTTGATGCTCTGTGTGTGTATGTTTTTAGGCGTTTTTTCCTCTCTCCTGCCCATCGAGTATTGAGGTACCAGAAACACGCAGCTTGTGATCATGACAAGCGCATGAATGAAATCTCACAAACACGCGAACACCCGCAAACACACCAGTGTGTATCTCCATCCATCAAGCTTTCCGAGAGCCGGTGGGTCTCCCACTCATATTCCAACCCAACAAAGCGGCCATCAATGGATCCTCCTCCATTCCTACTCCATCCACGGCTATAAGATTCATAGGGTCCTCACAGACACAGGTGTTTAGAACATGCACTTGAACTCATTGAACTAAGTGTTCCCTGCCTTGGGCTTCCAGGGATGGGCTGCTGACCCCCTGTCACAACCTGGTATTGGATAAGGGCTTAATGGATGGATGCATCCCAGCGATGGGCTAGTGCCCCATCCTGGGTCTTTCCTTGCCTTGTGCCAGTAGCTTCCAGGATAGGCTCCGGATACCTGTGACTGCATAGGATGGTGCTTTTCAAACCAGTCCTTAGGGACCCCCAGACAGTCCATGTTTTTGCTCCCTCCCAACTCCCAGGGAATTAGGAAAGGGCAAAAATATGGACCATCTGGCGGTCGCAGAGGACTGGTTTGAGAGACATTGGTATAGAACCCTTTTATTCAAATCACTGTCCTTCGAGGTCCGAGCACGGCTGGTTTTCCAGCCTTCCTTTACCTGGCAGTCAGGTGTGAAGCCTCTGACCAATCAGAATCAGTAATTATTAAACTAACTACCTGGGAGAACTGAAACCAAGGCCTGTATTTGCAATCGAGGTCCAGATTTGAAGAACCCTGGTATAGAAGATGGATGGATGGATGTGACGTTCTCAAGCTCTTAATCCCAGTACACTCCCATAGAGTTTTAGGCTTTATTCCCAAATACCTAGCATCGTTTTAGAGAGCACGAGCTAAAGGGAGATTCTGCAGCACCATGGTCTTTGAGTTCTAGGCAGCCTGATCAAGACTCCCAGGCTAGAGAGACCCAAGCCCCTGGCCTCCCCAGTGGCCTCACTTCCATTGCAGTTGCCTCCCCAACTGTGACCCTACGGCACTGAAAGCCGGGCCAGGCTGAGCCACCCGTCCAGAATATGGGTCCAAATATGCTTCTGGGGGGGGGGCATGGGACGGCACACCACACTCTGCTCATCTCCATTACTGCACGCTAAGGATGGGGCATGTGGAGGGTGCACCCACTTCTCCCATCAGAGCTGATAGACCCCCAATCTTCCTCGGGGGCCCATCAGGATGGAATGCAGTCTGACTTTTGAACGCGTTTCAGCGGTCCGTATTGGATAGGGCCTAGCAGAAACTGCCTGCATGTTCGTAAGACCTCAGACCCCTGTGTTCACATCAGAACACAAATGTCAGCCATAATCCCCCTATCCCCCCCCCACACATTTCTTTCAGACCCTGAGCAGTCCAGCATGTCCTTAGTTCCCCGAATTCACTATACTCTGCCACCCCCCCCCCCACACTGCCCTCCCCAATCTGATTGCAATCTGTAATTAAAACCCCGCCTGTCTAGCAGAGGGGAGATAATTTAATCATCCCAGTCCCTCGGGAAGGGTCACGCACTGGTCCATGACGGCTGGAGCGTTGCCATGGTGACCTTTCACACGGGCACATCCATATAGCGACCATCTTTTTCTGTCGTCGGGAACGTGGTGTCTGAGGCAGAGGGTGTCCTGGGAGCTTGCTGGCCATCCTCTACTGTTTGAGGTACCAGAGACTGTCCCCCGTGCGATAGCAGCGAAGGCCTGGTGACATGAAGCCCGGTGAAACAAAGCCACTCGTTTTCTCATGTTAACAGGGGACATTGTCCTTTATCTGCATGCCTGCAGCTTTTGGTGCCTCGGGAGCATTAAGACAAAAGAATGGCTTGATAGCACTTCTTCTCTGTCACTATGTGGGCTGACAGGATGGGCAGCAAAAGGTGGTCATGCATATGGATGCAAATGCAGGTTTTTTGTTTTCCATTCTCTGAAGTGAGCAGGGAAATGACACAGTAAAGATGTCCGTTGACAAGATGAAAGTTGCCATAGACAGGGTACTAGTCACCCATTATAGGGCTGACCTTCTCCCTGCTTCCATACCGCCATACAGCAAAGAGCAGCCGAAATCCATGCGGATGATGTCAGTGTGGGAGCAGCGAACGACACAGCTTCGCAGGCACAACCTGCGCGCCAGCAATGAGGCCCTGTACAGCGAGTTGGATCCTGAGGACCGCCGCCGTTTGTCCTCCACCCTGCACATCAGGCCTGATATGAAGACTCACCTGGAGCGCCCCCTGGTGGTAGAGCCACACAACGGCGAAACCTGTGACAGCAGCGGAGGCAGCAGTGGCAGCAACGGGGATGTGCCAAAGGAGGACGATTGGGTGGGGGGAAGTGAGAAGGGGACTCCCAGGGAGCCTCTGTCCTCCCACCACCCTCGCAAGCACCATCGGCGGCGGGAGCATCCTCCCGGGGAAGTCGATGGTGCTGGAGAGGCGGGTGTGGGGAAGGATGGCCGGCGTCATGCCCACTACGGCCGTGGGGGGGAGAGCAAGACGGAACAGGGCCATGGTGGCCAACGGCGGCACCACCACCACGGCGCACCAGACAAAGGGGGCGGAGCCAATGAGAAGGAGCACCGCCGGCACCACGGCCACCGTCAACCCAAGGAGGGTAATGGTATACTCAGTGGGGGAGGCAAGGCGGAGCATCGGGGGCGGCACAGGGAGGCTGAGAGGACATCGGCAGAGCCCCAAGGGGAGGCCGAAGGGAATGGAGAAAGAAGGAGACATCGGGTCCGCCACATCAAAGCCCAGTCTACCATCGATGGGGAGGAGAGCAAAGACAACGGGCAGAGGGATGGCACCAAGGCCCGCCGGCACAGGTAATCCTCACCAGACCAAACCGGAGTTGGGGTTCAGGGCAGCAAAGTGTCGTTGGCATGTTTCCGTTCAAAGAGAGGGACCAACTGACCAGGGTATCTCGTCCGATATGCCAGGTGCCCGTGATGTTGCTGATGATATGCAGGGTAAAAAGAGAGTGGAGCTGTGTGGTCATTTATATATCTTGAGGGTGGGGAACATACACCAGGGTCTTGCAGAAAAACCTCCATGAATGGCATTTTCAAATACTATCTCCTATAGCTCACCAAGTAGAGCATTGCACTAACAATTATATTCCCTGGGAGCACACACAGAAATTTAAATCTACTATAAGTTCTTTTGGATGCAAGCATCAGATAAATGTGTGCTTTGAGCTGATCCCCAGTATCATGTCTGTCTCAGAAAACTACTCTGGCTACTCTGACCACAGGCTAGTGATATCTAGTCACAGGCAAAAAAAAGTTACAAAATAGTTCAGTACCATTTTATCCCAAATTTCCCTCTGGAGAATGAAAATTCAGTCCGCAAAGTGTGTGGTGCAGAACTTGCCGCTGTTTCTCCTGCAGGGAAAGACATGTGGACATTGTGGTGAGTGTACCCCCCCTAAGCCTTCACCCAGCTGCTGGAGAGAAGCAGGAAGATGTCGACAATCAAAAGAACATCCTGCGTTCCAGCCAGACTGCTGTCCACATCCCAGTCACCATCACTGGCCCCCCTGTGGAGACTACCATCATACCTAGTCAGTACCAGCAAGAGATCAATGTCCATGGTGGTCCTTGGGAAGAAGTTCCTTTATAGACAAAGTACCTGAGATATTTCCTACAAGATCCTATAAAAGTGTTCAGCATTATTCCACTCAAGCAAGCTTAGATAATCATACATTCAGGGTATTTTAGCATAGTGTTTCTTAACCCAGTCCATGTTTTTGGTCCCTCCCAGCTCTCAGCCAATCAAGAACATTAAATACCTGGCAATGGTGAGCTGGGAGGGAGTAAAAATGTGGATTGTCTGGGGGTCCCTTAGGACTGGGCTGCAAAACACAGATTTAGCAAATACCCTAACCACCCTTCCTTAGATTAGTGGGAAGGGCCTGAAACCACACAAGCATCCATCAAGCCTTACATATACTAAGTCACTGCTCATCTGCTTCTTTAGTGAGCCACTCAGATCCTGTTTCTTGTTTTAGATCATCTCAATTAATGAATGGTAATGAGCTCTGAAATGTTTAGCGTAAAAGGCTAGATCCCCCAGCTCAGTATCTCTCCCATCCTTCCCACCTACCTTCGTCTCTTGTCAGTGAACAACATTGACTGTGAATCCCTCCCACCAAATGAAGAGAAGAAGATCCTGGAGGACCAGACAGTGAACAGTCCCCAGCAGATCCCATCCTACAGATCCATGTTTATGTTTGGTCAGAACAACCCGTGAGTGTTCCTTCCCAAGGTTCTCAGTGTCGCACTCAGGATCCTAAATCTTCCCCCTACTTTCAGGAAAGGGTTGATCTTTCATTGGTACCTCTACCCCTGTGTGTCGTTCTGCAGGGTTCGCCGCTTGTGCCACTACGTGGTGACGCTGCGCTACTTTGAGATGTGCATCCTGATGGTCATCACGATGAGCAGCATCGCACTCGCCGCTGAGGACCCTGTGCAGGCCGCTTCTCCACGCAACAATGTGAGTCTGGTGCTACCAGGAAGTTTCCACTGTATGTCAAGGTCATTCGTTAGCAGGGAAGTTTGTGGATCGTCTGTGGAGGCAGTAGGGGTAGATATCACAGGTCATGTTTGGGCTGGGGGTTTTGGAGTGATTTACAGTTAATTTCATCTAACGCACAGGGGCTTCGAGTGTTTCTGAGACACTGCTGATTTGTTCCTGATGTATTTGCTGTATATATAATGTCAGGGGCAGGTTTGCCTATGTGAATGTGTGGCTTGAGTGATCATGAACACCTGCATACTTTACACATTCATTAGCTTCAGTTGTTCTTAAAGTTAAATATTTTTTCACTCAGGTGCTCAAGTACCTAGACTACATCTTCACAGGCGTCTTCACTTTTGAGATGGTGATTAAGGTAAACTCTTGACACTGATTGTTCCCAGTGACCACAAAATCGTCCATTTCTTGGGTTGTTCGTTCTTACAGTACGTTATAATAAAGTTTGACTGCTGCCGGCTTTCATTTGTATAATTTATACTTTCCTGCTCATATCCGTGGATACTGCTGGATGTTTATTATGGCAGTGAGGACAGCCGTGGAACCTCTCCAGGGATTTTAGGATGCAGTGTGGAAGTTGAATGGTTTAATCACCATGCCGCTTTACAGTCAGGCGCGATCTGCTTGTCTTAATTAAAACTGCTAGAATTTGCTTCAGGTTAAGCGGAACGTGGTTCAATTGCCCGTCTATAACGAGGATGGTTAAGTGGCTGGTTACGAGCTCAGCGGGAGCTGAAAGCCCATGCCCCCCCGCCCCCATCCCACTTCAGCAGTTAAGTATTTCAAGATCTGCAGAATGTGTAGCCCTGTGCAAAACCAGCTTTCTGTATGTGGCAGAAATGAATGATTTCAGTTGACTTTCTGATGTACACATCCTACATTTCTGAGCTGGGGAATAAAGACCACTGTCCCGGAAATCGATTCAGACCAGCAGGGTGCCAGATCCCCTGCCTGCAACCTGTGACGGATTATGTGAATCATCTTGAGCCAAGGAGAGCTAAATAAACAAACAAATATTAAAAAAATAGGTGTATGTGCTGACAACAAGCTTGGAAACAAGTAGAAAGCTTTCTAGCAGAGGTATCCACAGGCCTGCTAGTCTTCAGCACAGCGTGGCTGGGTCAGAGCTGAAGGTCAGCCACAAGGGCAGGATTGTGGTGTGTGACAGCAGTTAATGACTAATTAGACTCAAATCACAAAATGCCACCATGACCCCTTTAAACGGAAAGCGTTCTAAGGATTGTGAAGCCTGGTATAATTGCTCTGTATGTTTTGTTTTTAATCATGGCTTTCCTTCATTGGATTGTAGCTAGTGGTGAAAGCCTGGTTTCTGCCCTCTGTCTGTCTTGTTATGTCGTTGTAAGGTCATAATGATGCTAAACTCATAAACATAAATCCTTCACACCTCTCCCTCAGCAGTTTCCCACATCTGCCCAGCTGACCTTATTTATTGTGAATAAGTAAATCAGTCCAACTAGGGCTGGCAGAGGTCTGTGATAAATCATCATGGGAAGATGGAAGATCAGTAGAATGCAACTTAGTACTATAAGGATGTATATCACACTCATTTTCATTCTATATTCTTCAAGATGATTGATCTGGGCCTCTTGCTTCACCCTGGCTCTTACTTCCGGGACCTGTGGAACATTCTGGACTTCATTGTGGTCAGCGGTGCCCTGGTGGCCTTCGCGTGCACGTAAGTAAGCAGGATACAGAGAATTCAGTGTCCCTTACAGTCAGCGACCATTAGGCGTGTCATACCAAAACAAACATTCAAGATTCAGGCAATTTGTTGTCATATGCGTAGTGCCTACACAATGAAATTCTTAGTTTGTTTATTCCTTCAATTGCTGCAAACAAAAACAAAACAAAAACAATAGCACCACAGAAAAGGAGCGTGTTAGTCCTGCTTCGAGCGTGGCTTTAGCATGTGGCTCTGTGGGAAAGCCTTTGTGCTGTGATTAGAAGGTCACCGGTTCCAGTCTGGCCTCACTACATCGGCGGGTCTTTGATTGGGTCTTGCTAAGGGTGGCTACCCTTCATGGCCGGCTTGCTCTCACTTAGAGAGAGCAAGGGGGGGGAGGCAAAGAGAATTTACCCATAGGGATCAATAAAGTATCAATTATTATTATTATTATTATTATTATTATTATTGAACATATGAATGTGTAGTGGAGCAAAAGTCATGTTTATACCTGGTCATGCCACAAAATTGATGCCAGGCCATCGGAACGTGCAACAACAGCATTTATGTGGTGAGCTGTTGTGATGTGGATTTCTATGGGGTAAAGTAGTCAGTTGTCTCTTGACAGACCCCTAATAATCTGTTTCACTTCTATGAATATTGCATCCGTCACCATGTAAATAACATAAGTCAATGTACACTGTTGCTGCATATTCTTTTTTAATGTAACAGTACAACCTTTGTTGTCCTTGGCTGAAATGATAGTCTAGAATAATTATGATTATTACGTAGATAAAAACTAATTATAGTTCCAAGTGTTTGTCAGTCTCTCACAGGTCATGCGGGAATACCAGTTTACAGTTTCGGTTGGAATTTTAATTTTGTAAAATATTTTCTTCTACTGCTGTTCATTTGTGATCCCTGAAGCGTTGAGAAAAGGTGACACGTAACCCCCACCCTTATGTCACATGACCTTGCAGTGTTCTTTCCTTAGAAGTTGTAATCTTCAAATTGTTCTGGCAGGTTATTTGGAGACCCTTCTTTGCTGTTGATATTATTCATGTAGCCACAATGATAAGTACATTTCATTATTGCTGCACAAGCAAACCAACAAGCCAACATAAATGTTTTTTTTCCAGTGTTCTGTGTTGCAAGTAATGTATGCTTTTTGCTGCCAGGATGGGTTACCGTGACGTTTGACAATTCTCTTCAGTTATTTTTTTCTCGTTGCAGTGAGGTCCTCAAAAAGACCACAGTGCACTGTTGCCCAAGTGGGCCATGATGTTGATGATCACTTGCTTGCCTCTCTCTCTCTCTCTCTCTCTCTCTCTCTGTCAGTAGTACTGTTTTGTTGCTGTCTTGTATCATGCTGATTCTTACTCTCCCTTTATTTCCTCGTGGCTCTGGATGACTTTCAGGAGTTTCATGGGGTAATGCTTCACACTGTCTATCTTATTGCTTGTCTCCCACCGTCACTCGCTCCTTGTCATTCTCTCTGCACGTCCGTATGTGTGTGTGTGTGTGCGTGTGGCAGAGGGCGTGCTTAGGGTTGGGCTAAAGCACTGCAATGTCTACACTCATGCCTCCTTACTTCATTTTCAGCTGTCGTAGTTGATCTCATATCTCATCTGTTTACATCCACCTTCGTTCATCTACGTTGAAGCGTCCGCTGCCTCTTCAGCCAAAGTCTTCATCATCAGAGTCTGTTATATAATCATGATAGGGTCCCTTGCTTTGCAGCTTCCTAATAAGCTCCACACATTTAAACTAGACAGAAGCCAAGACTGGAATACTGGGACTTCACAGATGGATCTCCATATGTCCATACATCTGGACTCAAGTTTGTAGACATCATAGCACAAAATGAGACTTTGAATCTGTTAGAGCTTTGGCTTAACTGGGAGTTTTGAGCTTGTGAAGATGGCCTCCAGTCACAGTAATGCAGTGATGAGTGCAGTGAGTTTTAGACTCAGAAGACCCCCCATTCCATCCTGAATCTGAAGCAGACACCCTCATTGAGGGGGTGCTTTCCATCCTGACCAGGCTTCTCTTATCAGTATGACCCTCTTCATGAGTCAGTGTCATTGTGACCATTCTGTCGCTTTGTTACATGTTTTTATTATTCCTCAGGAGCTGTGCATTCATTAAATTATTCTCTCTCCATTGCTTTTTATGTGTTATATTCTCATGATTTGCTTATGCATAGTTTTGTGTTTGTTTGCGAACCTGTCATAATTGCTTCTTTATATGTTTTTGTTCTTAATCATTGCTTTCCTTCATTAGATCTCAACAAAATGTGACCAGGTGGGGACCTCCCCTTTCTTACCCCACTCTTCCAAAAATGCCCCCCTTACTTCATTCCTTGTTAGATTATGATAATGGTCCCGTGTCCACCTCAGTGAACTGCCTTCTGTCCTGAGCTGTAGCTGGACAGGCGTCACCCTGATAGCTTTCACAGGGCACCCTGCTGTTTGCGGACCAGGTCTTCCTTCCATGGATAATGGCTTAGCATTAGCATAGGTTTCAATGGCAGCATAGAATTCTTGGACTGTCAGAACCAATGGCAAGATGTAAAGGTGTATTCATCTATATTTCTATATGAAAATGCAATGTACATTTAGAAAACTTTCATCCCAGAGAAACACTACTTCAATTTCAATTTCTACTATTCAATTTCTAATTTCTGCGAAGAGCAAAAGGACTTTCATGATCAATATGTAGACAAAATTGACAAATTCATTCAGGTTACCAAAATTTCCATTTAAATATTTACCTGTCATCTAGTGATCTTTAAACAGAAGAACTTGTGGACTTGAAGTTGGATAAAACCTATTAAGGGCTATTTCAGAATGGGAAAATCCAGATTAAATTGAATAACACAACATTTAAGAGCGAATAAAATAGGTCTTTCCACTACAGGGTTCCCCTAGGACAAAGTGTGTTCCCCTTCCCCTTACACATAAGTTTATGAATTTCAGGTTCTAAGTCACACCTTTAAACCACCAGACTTGCATTCACAGTGTTGGCTCATCTGCTTTCTTGTGTAATTAGAAAGGAAATAGTTGCTCCTTGGGGCAACATTGAGCTTCACCAATCCCACTGTAGACCTATAAAGACCTAGGTCTTGATCTCCTTCAGCCACAGCTAATATAACACCCTTCTCCCGAGCTCCATTGACCACTTCTGTCGAAAGCTATCAGAGAGCTAGATGTTTATTTCTCCCGTTTATGTCTGATCTTCCCTTCCCCTTTGTCTGATCTTTAACTCCCAAGTCTCTGCAGAAGCATGCTAAGATTAATATAGTGCATCAATGGCCTGTCTGTTGCATGTTGTTGTGGTTGTGTGGGAACATCAGAACTACAGTACAAACGTGGGCTTTGGGGTGGAAATCTTACTTTTATTTGTAAGCAGGAGCATGGGTTTGTATGTCTTTCTGTGCGGGGCTGTCACGATTATATTAATAATTGAGTAAACTAACTATTAATTTGACAATCTGGCAATTGTTCGCATATGACTATAATAGCAAGGCATTTCAGACGGCGAACTGTAAGGTATACACACACGGTGGGAAATTTATTCAAAACTAAGGACACGCGAGGATCGGACAGGGTGCACATAAGCCACGGGTAAACATACACGCCACAATTGCGAAATGACTATTACCAACAGCAGTACAACAATGGGCAATTTACAATTATTCGCGGGCATGCTGGGACATGCAAACCCCGCCGGCGCTACAATATCAGTATAATGAAGATGAAAAGAACGAAAAAAGAAAAAAAACAACTACCCAGCCACTCTCATAATAACTCCTGTTTCAGACAGCAGCGTTCAGACTGTAGGACCACTTCTTCTTAAACACCATATTTATTTATGATACGCACTAAAAGCAACTCTCAAAGAACGGCGGCCAGCTTCAGTCAACCGCCACATATCAAATTTATAAAAACCATACAAAATACAATTAATCATTCTGTCTTTACAAATCAAATTTAATAAAAATGAAAAAAAGAACTACACACCGGTTACACATTGCCCGGTAATCATACTGTAGCACCGGGTCTTCAGTTGAATTTCTAATCTTTCTTAATACAACTTTATTCTGAAACTTGTAATCAACAAAATCATTGAAAATCATTTTTCCTACCTTTAAATCACCGGCTAGCAGCGTGATATCCAACACAACACCGTTCCTCTCTTCAGAACCCGCGCACAGTGTTGCCAGGTCCAGCAAAAATCTCCAGCCCAAGGTCTGTTTAAAATCCACCCAACGGAAGCTGAAACTAGCCCAATATTTATAATCCCAGTATACTGCATCTCAAAGAAGTAAACCAGTATTTTGCTGCTGATCACATTCAAATGTTCAGCATTTTAAAACCACAATGACGTCATATAGACGGGACGCACTCTCTTCCCAAGGTTGCCAACTTTCAGCTGGCTGGAATGAGATTTTCAATTGTGTACTAGTCTGCACAAGCATGAACAGTTTTAATACCTTATACATAGTCTGCAGGGTTTTCAAACTACCCCAACGCTTCTGATGTAGCTAATTTAAGTTCCATAATGGGATATTATAGATTTGCCGTAAGATTGCTTGCGTGAATGTCACGCCAGATGCGTGAGAGCTGACAACCTGTTTTCCCCGTGCGTTTATTGTCTCTGACTTTCGGTACCCAGCGATTCAGTACAGTATTACTCAGCAGTAGGAGCCACTTGCTTTCATAATAATTAATTTCTTTTTCCCCATACAGTCTGCTGCCCTGGAATATTATGAAAGCAGCCCAAAAACCCGCAACCCGCGACTTATCAATATTTACCCATAACC
This sequence comes from Paramormyrops kingsleyae, assembly GCF_048594095.1. Classification (NCBI taxonomy): domain Eukaryota; kingdom Metazoa; phylum Chordata; class Actinopteri; order Osteoglossiformes; family Mormyridae; genus Paramormyrops; species Paramormyrops kingsleyae. Next base: position 29,012,337 of record NC_132803.1, read on the forward strand.
ATATTTTCAAAAGAGCCCAATTGGGCGGGAAAACCGCAGACCTGGCTACTCTCCCGGTGTTCTGTTATAACATCCTACCTATCCAGATGTGCTATCTTGTCTTTCTGTGCATGTGCAGTTCCACCGTCTTGGGATTAGGGTTAGGTTTAAGGGGTTAGGGTTGAGGTAAGGGTTTTAGGGGTTTTTGGGGGGTTAGGGTTAGGGCTATCGATTAGCACTATAGTAGGATGTTTTGATAAAGTAGGACGTTTTGTCAGAACACCGGCGCTGCCCGTTTAAACAGGAGTACAGTGGTACCTTAGTACTTAAACTCAACTCGAATTTCTTAAGTCGAACCAACCAGTTCTGAAAAAAAAAAGACCTAGAACTCGATCTGAATCTCAGAAGTCGAACTGTGAACGCTGACCTAAGAGAACTTGTACACGTGGGGAAATTAGTTACGCAGCATATGCTTCTCAGCGGAAATAAAGGGTAAAGCTTCACTCTCAGCCTCGCATTCGCATCGTGCATGTTTACATTAGCTGAATCATATACTTAGACAGTAAAAATACATTTGGTAGACAGTAACAGTAATTATTATATAATTAAATACATTAAAAAAAGAGATTTCTTATTAATTTTAATATCATTAATAATAAACCATTAACACATTTAATTATAATAATATTGTCCTGCTGAGCTGGGACGTAACAAAGACAAAGGCCCAGACGTCAGGGTATCGGGGAATACGGGGTTTAATTACAGGTAAGGCAGGCAAAACGCAGACGGACAATACAATGACCGGACTGGGGAAACAAACTGAAACACGGACTAAATACAGAGGACTAATGACAACAACCAGAAACAGCTGCAGGAGGTTAACTAGGGGGCGTGGCACACGGAAGGAGCGGACGATCATGGCAGGACACATTGTTTTTTTTTAACTTTACACATTGCTTGGATACATTTATTTTTTTACTTTACAAATTACTGTTTTGATAAATGTGCTTAGATGTGTTTAGTACAGTATATGCTCTTCTTGTTTTATCCTGTTCATTTTGTGTTTAAATGCTAAAAAAAAAAAACATTTATATGTAATTTTTTGGGGCCAGGAACGAATTGGTTTTCCATTATTTCTTATGGGGAAAATTCGATCAGAACTCGAACTTTTTAGGATTCGAACCCGAGTTCCGAATGGATTAAGTTCGCGTTCTGAGGTACCACTGTAAAGGCATATATACTTATATGGGCGATCTATGTTTGATGATTGTCAAAACCACGAACTTAATTATTTGACCAAACTATTTGTATATAAGGGCGGCATGGTGGTGCAGTGGTTAGCATCTCGTACCTCTGGGACCTGGGTTCGAGTCTCCGCCTGGGTCACACGTGTGTGGAGTTTGCATGTTCTCCCCGTGTCGTCGTGGGGTTTCCTCCGGGTACTCCGGTTTCCCCCCACAGTCCAAAGACATGCTGAGGCTGATTGGCGTTGCTAAATTGCCCTTAGGTGTGCATGTGTGGGTGCTTGGTGTGCAAGTGTGCCCTGCGATGGGCTGGCCCCCTGTCCAGGGTTGTTCCCTGCCTTGTGCCCGTTGCTTCCGGGATAGGCTCCGGACCATTTACCAACATTTAATACCGTAACAATAAAATATATTATTATACAGTACTGTAGTCTTTATCGAATGAAAGGAATTCTGATGTTTTAGCCTTATTCTCAGCAGTCGATAGGGCAATGAGAAATATGTATCAAGGGATAACGGTGCAATAATATATCATGCTTTTATAAATGTTTATAATATAGACTTATGGAACGCGGCAAAAATACTATTAGTGAGAACACTGGGCTGGTTGAGAGTTCTGCTGGGTATGGGGACAAAGGGAGATGAGACATGTACTGCACTCCTGGCCTGGCGAAGTCACCGTGTTACAGCCTGTATTCGCTCGGCACATGACCTGAAACGTACGAACCGGATATTTATGGAATTTGACAATTTTTTTCAGACTGCGGTAAACCGTGGACAGTACGTGGGTCCCACTGTACTATTTAACCATACAATACGTGCAATACGAATATAAAATACAAATAACTGTCAGGATCAGGTGAAGGAACCTGAATGGACCGGCGACACTGCAACCCGTTTCGTGTGTGGTCCAGATATACCTTACCTTGTGCGGACCAAATGTCCCCACAACGTGATGAATACCCGTTTTTCCCATATATGGGAAAACTATATTTTATTTAAAAAAAAAAAACCTGTTACTGCAATGAAAAAACTAAAAATGCAAAAACTCTTGTTTGGTTGCTTATGGTTATGGTTAGGACTTGGGTAGGGGTTAAGGTTGTCATAGTTAGCATTACATACATACATTACACATACGTACACGACTCTGTGTGTGTGTGTGGATTGTTTGTATTACATTCTGGAGACCAAATGTTCCCCATAATGTAGAAAAAAAACAGTTATTTCAATGTGCGGACCATTTTTCAGGTCCCCGCAAAGATCAGTGGATGCACTCAAAAAACTAAAAATGCCAAAAGTCTTGTATTTTGTTTGATTACTTATGGTTATGGTTAGGGCTGGGTAGGGGTTAAGGCTGTCATGTTGTGATTAGAGTTTCCCTTATAGAAATGAATGGCAAGTCCCCACAAAGATATACATTACCTGTGTGTGTGTGTGTGTGTGTGTGTGTGTGTGTGTGTGTGTGTGTGTGAGAGAGAGAGAGAGTTAAAAGTACACAGCATTTGCATCCTTACTGACCATCCTGGCTGAGTTCCAAGCCCAATGCACTACCTCTGATATAGATTCCCTTCTCCCCTCATCCCCTCAGGTACAGTTTCAGGTGAGGAACCCAGCTGTAATAACGTGGTGGCCGCTGCTGGTCTGCTACTTGGCCAGACAGCACTGTTAGTCTGAGCTGGCACCGTGAGCTGTGCATTACAGGCCTGTGTGCCTCCTGTGGATTCCTCTGAATCCTATCTCTGCTCTCCACCCCGATTTCTGCTGCTCGCTTGAAATTGGAAGCCTCTGTCCTGTCCATGTTAATGCTCTCTACTCGGGAAGAAAGTTATGTTCGCCTGATATTTAAAAAGCAGAACCAAGCTTTTAGAGGTCCGAGAGAGAGAGAGATGTTTCTTTTTTGTTTTCGCTAATCCTGTTTTTAATGGAAGAGCATGTAGTCCCTAAATGGTATATTCAGGATTCTATTTGTGAGTTCCTAAGGGATTGCTTCCTCTGAATGACTATATCTACTCACCTGTAAATCTTAATTAAGCACAAACAGGGTGTGTACCTGTCTGTTGATGGGAAATCACAATGTTTTCAGTGAAATTCTGTGACTTCGCAGTATAGCTGTAGTTGAAAGGAGGTTTGCAACGGAGACTTAAAATGGTTTATTACTGCTTCTCCATTGCATTTGAGTCCATAGTCATTTCATTTCCACTTTTTCATTAGGCATCTTTAACTGGTGCCATTGCAGAAATTTAATTTCCTGTTCGGTGTTTGCACAGTAGACCAGCTGTGTGACACTTAATGACGCTCTGCGGGGTGTTTTTTTACACCACAAAGAAACCGATTGCCTTTCTCTTGACAGATTTGGTGCATCTTTTTATATTTCCATAGGCAGTAGCAGTACAGCTTTTCCATTGATATCAAACACTGGTTTTGTTATCAGCGAAGCATTTTTCACAAGTATCAACCTAGCCTTGCCATTGGTATCAGTTCCAGTCAAGCTTCTGCACCAGTGCAATGTTTGCAGTTTTTTTCCCCTTTGTCCTAAAGCTTTACATTTTAAATGAATCAGAGGCTATAAAGCTTCTTTTGATGTAACATTTTACATCAAAAACTTAATTAAAATAAATTTTGGAGCAGGGCCTGATATATATGGGTTTCTAAGTTCTGTGTAAACCCTTTGTATAGAGCAGACATGTCCTGTTTTTTGACATAAATAGATATTATGTTCATTGTTTAACTTGTACGGGGGGTGTTTGTGACAGGCATTACTGTAGAATAACAAGTTTACCCACAATGCATCTTCTGCAAGACGTCCAGCTGGACCATGTAATTTTCTATTACATGACCTTTATAAAATAGCATGCAAGCGGGAATGAGGAATGGCTGTGGGTGTATATTTTTGTCTCTGGAAAGTTCTGCATCTTGTGCGCGTCACAGTGGTGGAGTTGAGTTATCTGGTGGTGTGTGTTTGTTTTTAGTGTACATGTGTTGTTTGTTGAGGGAGAAAAAGGTGCCATTTAGGCACAGAGAGGAAAGTTTACAGTAGTTCTTTAATAATTTAACTTCTGATGCATGTTAATAGGTACTTTAATAATACAAATAAAAAATTCTGTTGTATTGACAGATAAATGTCTATACAACAATAGTGAATGTCAGCAGCAGTAACATCACAGTTTTTGACACTGGCTGAAAAGTGTGTGTGCTTGTCTGTCTGTGTTTGTGTGTATGCGTGCACACGTTATGTCTGTCTGTGTTTGTGTGTGTGCGTGCACACGTTATGTCTGTCTGTGTTTGTGTATCTGTGTTTGTATGTCTATCTGTCTGTGTGTTTGTCTGTGTGCTTGTTCGTGTTCGTCTATGAGTGTGCCTGTCTCTCACTCTCCTTGTGCTATTTTAAAGGGGCACAAAAGGCAAAGATATCAACACCATCAAGTCCCTCCGGGTTCTCCGGGTCCTGCGACCTCTGAAGACCATAAAACGGCTCCCCAAACTCAAGGTATGATCTGGTCTCACCCCCTCCAGCTTACCTTGGGAGATTTCAAATACCAAGGACCAGCAATGTGCCTTGTAGTCAAAAGTCCCAGGTCAGGATCCCTGCACCTTCTGTTTGATGACTTTGACTCTCCACTGTAGTACAAATACTGGCTGGCAGTATCAATGCCCTAAAAAGACTAAAGATTTAGCAATTCATTGTTTGTTATCCACAGTCAAAAGAACAACCAGACGTTCTCAGTGGACATGGCCTGGCATACTGTGTTATGGTATTTATGTAGCTAATGTTCTTATTCCATGCAACATGCTCAGTGTAGCATGCAATCTCCTTGAAAGGGGATTCATACAGTTCAGTAAAGAATTATGTAAGTCATATAAAATAATATTCTTTTTTTTAGTTTTATGTGTTTATTTGTGGATGGAATATGATGATGGAATAGTTTAGGCCACTAATCATTGGTTAACCCTGATAGTGACTGAGACTTCAGGATAAGTCCTGCTGTCATGGGTGTTTAAGGTTTGGTTTCCCCAAATATAATAATAAAATAAGTAGTATTGCCTGGCATGACTCGGTTCATCCATGTGTTATGTGACGACGTCACACCACTGCGTGTTCGACTGCGTGTCCCCATGAAGGCCTCGCCCATGTGTGTCTGACATGACCGTGCAGATGTGTGCTTGCAGGCTGTGTTTGACTGCGTGGTCAACTCTCTGAAGAACGTGCTCAACATCCTCATCGTCTACATACTCTTCATGTTCATCTTCGCCGTCATTGCCGTGCAGCTGTTCAAGGGCAAGTTCTTCTACTGCACCGATGAGTCCAAGAGTCTGGAAAAGGACTGCAGGTGTGTCCGACCCCTTGCCGGTGCTAGGCAGGTTAAATGTCCTGGCTGCACGTATTTATGTCTGAAAAACAAATATGCACACTGTGTGACTGCAACAGGGCTGATTTACTGTCCTGACAGTGCAGGTTTTTGACCTGTCTGTGTAAAATTACTTCCCAGACAGAATGGGTTTAATGCCAGATTTACAGATCTGTGATCCCAGCTACTTGAACCCATTGACAAATGGGTTTCTTATCCCCGTGGTTGATTCTTACTCGGGTACCCAGCAAGGTCTGCATGGAAAATCACTTCTGTCATTTGTGAAACCTCTTTAAAAAGGATGACTGTGTGGCCTGACTGCACTGTGATTTATCAAGACATCCAACCCCAGGACCATTAGTGTGACCAGGGTCGTACCTCTCTGCCTTAACCTCTCTTCCCACCTCCTGGGCCTGAAGGGGGGAATTTTTGGACTATGACAAGGACGAGGTGTCGGCCAGGCCACGGGAGTGGAAGAAGTACGATTTCCACTATGACAACGTGCTGTGGGCGTTCCTCACCCTCTTCACCGTCTCCACTGGCGAAGGCTGGCCCATGTGAGTAGAGACATTCCAGCTGTTCAGGCAGTCATGGGTGTTGAGGGTAGAGTGGCTAAAAATACGCTAATTAATACAGACAGGCTGACAGAACTGACTCAGGAGTGAGAAAAAGTCTCTTTTTGTCTCCTTTGTTCACTTAACGTCATTACAGAATATTGAAAAGCTGCATCCTGGGAACTAGAAAATAAAAATTCCATTTACCGCAAACATCAACGTTGTAGATTCAGACTTTGCTAATCTATCCTTACCATACATCCTCAACACTAACAATATTGCCCAGCCTCTGGACCTGAGATGAATGTTTGGGGAACCCTTAAGCGTATGTTTGCACTTTCCCCTGATCCTACAAGTCAGGTGGTGTGCATTCCGTGTCAGTGGCTTCTTTGGAACGGCTATCTTGAGGGGCCAGGCCGTGTACTCAAGCAGTCGCTGACGAGAACTACTTGGTTTTTCGAATCGCCACAAGCAAACTGTAATGGCTGGAAGTACTGCTTGTTGGCTGTGGGGAAACCATTCGTATGCAAAGCAACAAATGGGGCACTTAATTATCAAGTAGACGTACCGTACCGGTCTGGACCTCTTTGCTTATGTAACTCGATTAAACCTAATTGAGTGCCCTTGTGGAAATGCCAACGTAAAAGCCAACTCAGCAAAGTAAACCTGCTTCATTAGTGTTCTTTGGGCCATTGTCTGAGGAGTGCCATGTCGCAGGCAGTTAGGGTGACATCATATGAATCAGTAGAACTGTTTGTAGTGTCTGTTCACACATACAATGACGCAGAAACATTAAACACATGGTTCCTATGTAGTGTAATTTTCTGCTGGGTCACTGTTGAGTTGAATGCAAATCTCCGTTCCACTCAGTGAGTCTAGCCAGATTCTGTTGAAGCTATGAGACTTGTTATTGACATTAGTCATTAATTTCCTGCTATTGTATTTTTTTTCTGGTATATATTTCTCAGCATCCATGTCACAAGGATTTTGTTTTGTTTTTTTTTACCCTCCTTTGGCTCTGCAACCTCCCAGGGTGCTGAAGCATTCAGTTGATGCCACCTACGAGGACCAAGGCCCAAGTCCAAGCTTCCGCATGGAGACGTCCATCTTCTATGTGGTCTATTTTGTGGTCTTCCCCTTCTTCTTTGTCAACATCTTCGTGGCCCTGATCATCATCACTTTCCAGGAGCAGGGAGACAAGGCCATGTCGGAGTGTAGCTTGGAGAAGAACGAGGTATGGTTGCCCTGTTACTTCCTGTCAGCTCGCCAGTGTGTTTGCGGCCAGCTGTTCCTTGGCCGTGCAAATCACTGGATTTGATCACGCTGGTTTCTGGGCTCCTGCAGAGGGCCTGCATCGACTTCGCCATCAACGCCAGACCCCTCACACGCTACATGCCTCAGAACAAGCAGTCCTTCCAGTATAAGATGTGGAAGTTTGTGGTATCGACACCCTTCGAGTACTCCATCATGGCCATGATCGCCCTCAACACGGTGGTGCTCATGATGAAGGTTGGTGCTGGAGATCGCTTGAGTTTTTGGGTAATGAGAAGTAATTATGAAACGTTCAGTTAGGTCTGGGGGGCAGCATACTCTAAACTGAGGATGTGAGCACAAAGCTGAAAATCCAGTATCACAGCCCCCCCGTCAAGATGTTAATTGCTGGTAATGTAAACTCCAGGAGTGGGTGGCTCATACCTGCAGCTCTGACTTCTTACCCTGGATTCTTTCCTAACAACCTCCCCCCCCCCCCCCAGTTCTATAAAGCTCCTGATGAGTACGAGAACATGCTGAGGTTCCTGAACATGATCTTCACAGCCCTCTTCTCACTGGAGTGCATTTTTAAGATCATCGCCTTTGGACCTCTTGTAAGTGTGCCATTCCCAGTTAGCCTGTCCTGGGGCGCCATCTCATAGGATCTCCGTTTCTGCTCACGGGTGATAATCGGGAGGCTTCCCAGAGGGATCATTTGTAGGTCATTCCACAGGCAGAAATCAGGGAGGTAGGGCTAGCTATGATAAGAGCATCTTTGTCCTCTAGCCCTTGCTTTTGCCACGGTGACACTCTCCCTTATAGGCTATGGAGGAGGCAGTGATTGTTTGAGCCCAGACGGCAAACCAGACGGGTCGATTGAGCCCATAAGTATTTTTCAAAAGCCAACCTTTTTTACATAATGGACTTATTAAATATTGGCTAAAATTGCATTTTCGGAACTGTAATGGTCTTCACTTCAGCGCCTGATATATTTGTATTATCATTACCTGTTGATTTAACAGATGTAACATCCCGTATAGTTGGGCATTTATGGAATCAGTAAATCAGAGTTTTAGTGCTTTCCTCAAAGATCAAATGTTTTTGTGACCTAACTCCATGGTTTATATGACTAGTGGACTATTTGTTTAAATATTCATCCATTGAAATTATCCAGTGATCCAGATCATGTCAAGAAGTTATGAAAGCTGTTAAAATGTGTGTTTCCTTCTGTCTCTTTCAGAATTACATGAAGGATTCCTGGAACGTGTTTGACTTTGTGACCGTGCTGGGAAGCATTACAGATATTTTGGTCACAGAGATCAGGATGATAAGCAAAGTAAGCAAGTCGGGGTGTGGCGAGTCAATGGCGGGGGATCACTGAAGGAGAACCTTTGTTGGGGGAAGAGATGGGGAGTGTCTGGGGGGCCCGGTGCCTGGGTGAGATGAGGATGAGGAAGATGGGGAAGGGTGCACAGCATGAGGGGTTAGTGATAGATTTGGGTTTATGTACATATAATGAAAAAATCTAAACAACATGTAGCTGTAAAAGAAACACTAAAAACATAGGAATGGAGGATATCAAAAGACTTGCTAGAGTAACTAAAGCTAGACAGACAGCCTCTTCTGACAGCTTTCCATAGTTGGCTGTCCTTTTGGATTTCTTGTGGCACTAGAAAGATGTTCAATTGATCTGTTTGAGTATTGTCTTGTTTGTGGGGGGGGGGGGCAGCCATTTCATGTCCATAAATCATCAAGAATTTGTACTGTGGTCTTGAGAGGTGGGTCAGTTTTTATATATGTAGGTTATTTTGTAGAATATCCACTTGATGGTTAACCTCCTCACCTTGACCTGAATGTTTTAATTTGTCCCCGTGCCTCCCCCCTTTGCGTCTGCGTTTATCTCTGTCTGCTTGTATGTTTGGTGTCATACTGGTAGACTGCTTCCCTGCTCTGCTCAGGACTGTCTTAGCTGCCCGTCACTGCTATTCTTGTCTGCTTTTCTCGTCTGCTCTCTCTCGCTCTCCTCCTCCTTCCTCAATGTCAACGCTCAATCTTGGCTGGGGCCTGTCCACCCCATGACCCAACGGCCGCTGTAGACTACAGTAAGTCACCCTTCTCCTCCACTCTTCTCTATCAGTCCTGCTGCCAGCCACTTCTGCGGCTGTACGTTTGGTTTGCGCCGCATAAAGCGGCGCGATTAGAGAAAGCTCTGAAGCTTCCCCCCCTCGGCTCTCATTGCCGAAAGGCCTTCACCCAGCATATATGCAAGAAGGACTTATGACTTAAGGAAGCTGAGCGAAGGTGAGCCATGCATTGCCATCCCTGCAGGACAAGCAGATTAACCTGAGCGTCCTAAGACTGTTCCGAGCCGCCCGGCTCATCAAGCTGCTCCGCCAGGGCTACACCATTCGCATCCTCCTCTGGACCTTCGTGCAGTCCTTCAAGGTGGGCTATCTCACTCGCCCTTCCCCACAGCAGGGCCACTCAGCTCAAATCCTCATAACCCTGGCCCAGCCCAACCCAAGTCCAACAGCTCCACCCACCTCCATCCTCTACACCACACGGAGGCTGTGACCCCTCTGATTCAATTGTTTTAATGTTACTTTTAAAATGAACTTGTTGCTTGACAATGGTACTCCAATTTAAAGTAAATAAGGATGTTACATTGTTACTCATTACATAAAGTAATGTATTGGAGCTGCTCCAAGTTACTCATTATAATGTATTGAAGTTGCTCCAAAAACTACATAACGCTCTTTATTTATAAAGTTTTGCTCTCAGCACTCGTTATAACAACCCTGGCAGCCAGGCAAGGGGCTTTCCGTCAGGGCAGATCCATCACACTTAGTATCATCCAGCCTCTTACAGTGGCTATTGCTTACTTCACATCTGCCCAGACCAGCCGATTAGCAGCTGCCCTTCCACAGACCACAGAACCCTTAACATTGGGAGGTTCAGCTGTTGAGGTTCATACACACACAAACATGAAATTAATTAAATTATGTTTCTGTGGTATCAGTTTCATGGAGAATATTCATGAGGTTAAAGTGTATGGTTAACTATCTTACTTTATTTCTTAGAGCACCTTCTAGTGGATTGGAGGGTGTAGTGTTTTATTATGAAATTAAACAGCAAGTCATGCAATAATATTGAATTAGTTCATGTTGCACACACCAGCAGTGCCATATCTAGTGATCAATGAATTCCTCAGATTCCACCTGTCTGATCTCTGGTGTGTCCTTTCCCCAGGCCTTGCCCTACGTTTGCCTTCTGATCGCCATGCTGTTTTTCATCTACGCAATCATCGGGATGCAAGTGAGTCTCAACCTCCAGATGGTTGTCGAACTATTGAGGCTCTGAGAGACGCGCATGCTGCCAGTCACTGCCTGGCGTAGCTTGACGGACCCAGTACAGTAACCAATGGGAAGTGATCGCAAGTTCAAGTCCCACCCACTTATGTATTTTGTCTGTGCGTCCAGAATTGTTCGGATTTTTGTTGGTAAGTGGCACTGCTTTTCGGTTGATGTTGTGAAAGGTGAGATCAAATACTGTGTTATTCTGAGCCTGAGGCAGATTTAATCGCCGCCAGGGTGCAAGGAGACACTGAACCTGTGATGATGTTGCTGCTAACTACAGTAGACAGGCTTCCTCTGCGCTCCCCACATGAATGCAGCCTTACCTTAGGGCTGCGGTTTAATCGGCAAACACCTCAGCGTCGTGCTCTCTGTGAGGGAAGATACCATCCTGCAAGAGGGGGTGGTGTTGTGTATAATTGTGGCCTGTAATCGGGTTACAGGTTTTCGGGAACATCGAGCTCGATGAGAGAACCTCCATCAACCACCACAACAACTTCCGCACCTTCTTCCAGGCCCTCATGCTGCTCTTCAGGTGAGAACTGAATTCCCCCCTGGTCCCTGCACCTGCCCCCCCCCTCACACATTTTATTTCACGGACCAGGATGTGTCACAACTGAACCTCTTTGGCTCGTGTGTCTGTGTCAGGAGTGCCACGGGGGAGGCCTGGCACGATATCATGCTTTCGTGTCTCAGTCTTCGGGACTGCGACAGTGCGTCCGGCCTTGAAAAAAAGGAGTGCGGCAGCGACTTCGCTTATTTCTACTTTGTCTCCTTCATCTTCCTTTGCTCCTTCCTGGTGAGTGTGACATGCTTTTAACTCCACCCACAGCCATAACACACACCTCACCATTGCTGTGGCACCTGATGTTTTTATTATTATTATTATTATTATTATAATTATCATTACTATTATTATGTTGTTGTTATTATCAAGTCTCCATAGACAATAAAGATAATTATACATGTAAAATAAAATATATGAAATCCATACATTCATCTTCCAACCACTTATTGTAGTTGATATTGTGGGGAAAATAAAAGAAAATTAAGAAATTTGCAAGAGACAAACAATTCTAAGCTCAAACAACGTGTAACTTGGATTTGGGCGTATGCGGATTCTCTCATTCACAGATGCTGAATCTGTTCGTGGCTGTCATCATGGATAACTTTGAATACCTAACCCGGGACTCGTCCATATTGGGGCCGCATCACCTGGACGAATTCATCCGCGTGTGGGCAGAGTACGACCCTGCTGCTTGGTAGGTGTCCCTCCTCTGCAGTTCAGGCAGGTAGAAAACACAGTTATGCGGGGATGGAGGGCGACAGAGTTATAGCAGAGTGGGCGTGCGGAGCGTGGTGCTTTTGTACAGGGACTGACAAATCCCATCTTAATGTCATCGCGCCCGTCGGTTCCTGTTTGACTGATCCCTGAAAATCCCACAGGTGGGTCTGATATATCTAGGGGGGGGCAGCAGCATAGATGATGTCATGGCGGTTCCCCATTGGGGGTGTCAGGAACTGCTACATTTAAATGAAAAAGAGGAAAGGCAGGATCCACAAGATGCCAATGGGGAACTGACTGGAAGCCCATGAGGACAGGGTACTAGATTATCCAGAGTCTCCATAGCAACCTGCCAGCAGAGATCCCTGTCAGAGGTGCCAGTCCAGTAAATCCATGCAGGGAAGGCTTTTCACTGAAGTTCAGAGTCATTAGTATTCCGTTCCAAAACACACCCTCGGTGGAAACAAGGTGAGATAAAGACAATGATTTTATAACCTGAAATATATTGAGCTTATGGAGCATATTAAGGGACAGGAGACCTTAAAGAGAATTTGATTGAAATTTTAAAAGTTTGGGTAATTTTATATTATTTTATTTAAATCTTGTATTTTTACATATCGCAGTTCCAAGCTCAAATACACATTATCAGCAAAAATTCATTCACCATAACCACAATTAAATGTACTGAATTCATGTGAGTTCCTTAAGACCGACGACCAACTACAGTTTCATCAGTAGCAGTAAATCTGTAATTTAATGCAAGCAGTATTGATATTTTTAAACTGTGCTATACAAAACCAGGCCACGAAGCATGATGCAGTTGTGGTTTTGCAACCTAGATTCTACCCACCTGTTTACATTTTAAATTTCAGAATTGTCTTTCATATTTTCATTTCCCATAATTCTTTGAGAAGCTGTTAAGAGACAGCTAAGAAGGGTCTTTGAAATGTTCAAATCTCTGGAGGAAAGAAGTCCATAGAAAGTAATTCTAATCAATCTCAGGAAACTAACTTCTGAAAGTCTACAAAAAGGTTCTGTTTATATTTAATACTCCCTTGGATCCCATTGATAGGGAGGGAGTCTTTCAAAGCAGTGCATTCTGGGTATGAAAGAATGCTGACAGGCTAAGCAGGAAGTGAAGTGACAGGTTTCAGTAATAAAGTGATGAAGATGAAGTGGAGCTTGAACTGTAACCTTGTTAACTTTCTCCCACTTGGTCTGCCTGAAATGAAGAGAAGAATCCACCGTTTATTTGTTAATATGCAGTCCTTTTATTCTCTCCCTCTAATCAGAAAGTCAAATGTGCAGTGATTTCAGAGACCACTATGGCGGATATACATTCGGTTTGTTTGGGATCTTGCAAATTGAGAAGCACTTTGGATCATAGGTTACAAAGGCTGCTAAGAAGAACACTTAATGCCCCACACTTCCCTCACTGGAGCACTGAAGGTGGCCCACACAGTGGTCAAAATCTGCTTTATTAGTCACGGTGTACAGGGGGCAGCATTTTCCCCTGTAACAGTACACCGCCCAGAAAGAAGACATAACAACGTCCCTCCCTAAGCCATCTTCCGAAACTAATAAAAAATACTGAGTCTCGGGCCCAGGCGTGTCCTGTCTGTATTTATGTGTCTTTTTGCAGATGTTGCACATAACAATGTTTTTCAGGTTGCTCATGGGTGTGTCTCCTCTGAAGCAGGAGGCCCGGCCGTGTGTGTGTCCCTGCAGCAGTGCTCTAACGCAGTGTGCTCTGTTCGCAGCGGGCGCCTTCGCTACATGGATATGTACAGTTTGTTGCGTGTCATTTCCCCCCCGCTTGGCTTAGGGAAGAAGTGCCCAAACAGGGTGGCTTACAAGGTTTGCGAAACACTTTGTCCATTTAGAGGCGCCACAAAGACCACTCCCCCCCCCCCCCCCGAATGCCCAAAACAACACTCCCCCGCCCCCTCCCATATTAATTAGCCTGCTGGTAATTGCACCTGTTTGGAAACCAAGCCTTTGTCTCTACATTTGAATTTCTTGGCACCTGACTGATCTGCCCACCATATTAGCCAGCAGGATGATTTAGCTTACTGATACGTGTGTGGGCAATCAGCCATTTCAGCTATCATGCTGTTTTTAAGGAAACTGTCTGATACTGAGTACTCTACTGAAGGCCCGCTTCTGACCTTCTGGTCACAAGTCTGGGCCGGTTCTGAAGAGGCAGGCCTCCCGTCAAGATCCAAGTGCTGAGGGTCAGGCTCAGATGCAGATCAGCGATAAGGGCTTCGTTTCCTCGCCCCGTCCGCTTGCCCTCAGATGTCTCTCAGCATGCGGGAGCAGGCATCCCCAGGACGAGATCAGCCCCTCCCTCAACCCCATTTGAATTTTCCGCCCCCCTGTTTCCTTTGGGATCAGAGCCCCTACACTCATCTCATCACCCCAAACTCCTGAACTGGGGGGGTGATGCCTGTCTAGTGTGGGCATCGAGCCTCTAAGCCTCTGCTGGGAATTTAAATAACCTGGACCTCTTTTTTTTGTCATTGTCCTCCTTGTTTCTGTCTTCGTTCTGGTCCATCCTCAACTGCCTGGCCTTTATCCATCTGGCCCCGATCCCTCTGAAGTGGCCGCATCACCTACCTCGATATGTACGAGATGCTGCGCCACATGTCCCCCCCTTTAGGCTTGGGAAAGAAATGTCCGCCCCGAGTGGCCTACAAGGTAGCCCCACCCCTTTTGCTCCTCCTCCCGTCCTATCATTCGCTCACGATCTGGCCAATAGCTGTGCTGCTCTGTGGTGATGTTCTCCTCTGTTTTGTGCTCCTCCTGCCCCGACACTGTCGTGCTGCTGTACTCCTCTTTCCAAACGGCGCCGCCCACAGCTGCTGACAGACTCATGATGCTGGAAAAACCTTTAGCACGTTGTTTTGCATGAAAACACACCACTATAATAGTAACAGTTTTTGAGGGATGCTCTGATCAGGGAACCTTTCAACCTAGTGTACAGCAGGTTATATAATCTTAACTGCAGACCTTACAGTGCCTGCAAAAGTGTTGAGTCTTTCACTGCTAGTTCTCAACACAATTGAAATTCCCAGCTGCTTTCAGATCATATTCAGGCCACCTGACACTGACGTCATGCACGGCACAATGTCGGGGTGCCAGCCTGGCGTCTGCAGTCCCCACCGCCCGCGTCCACCATCCTGCTTAGTATCAGCACATTGATGCTAGCATTAGCCACGTGCTTTAGCCACTCGGTGCTTAACGTTGGACTGGTGAGAAGTGTGAGGACGCCATAGCTGTGCGGTGAGCCCCGGGCTCTTGTTTTTCTTTCTCTCTATCTTTTCCCCCTCTTTCTCTCTGATCCCTGATGTCAAAACGTTTCCCAGTTTCAGCAATATTAAAAGCAGTTCCCAGCTGTGGGCTACTGTTCTTGCTGGCTCCCCCCGGTTTCATGTTTTTGAGTGAGGACTTACCCCCCCCCCCCCCAGCCCATCTGCAGACCTTGTCCATGGCTTGCTCACTCTTTGTCGTCTGTTTTTGTTGGGGTTTGGCATTTGTTCTGGCTCTGCCCATCACCCTTGAAGCCCCACCCACCACGCTGTCTGCTCATCACAGTCCCTTTTACAGATGCATGCCTGTTCAGTGTTCGGTTTTAACCATCGCATGCTTTGAACACCCTGTGCGCCATGAAGGTGTAACACCAAGGTGTGTGAGACCATCTGTAACACTCCTGTTTACAATGTGACACACTCACAACCTGTTGTCTTTTCTCAGTTTCGAACCACTTACTCAATATGATCAATTGAACTTGGAACAGCTGCTTAAATCATCCAAGTTTGGTTGCAAAACTGAACTGTTTTGCCAGGTTAGGAGTCCTGACGTCCACAGCAGGAGACCTTTAGGGCCTTGAACTAGCTGTCTTCAGGGTTACAAGTTCAGATCCTTAATCACCTGCAGTCTTAAAAAACCTCTGCAGGAACGTCCAGCCTTTCAGCTCCAGCAGGAGTTATAGTTCATTCCAGCAGAAGCACAACCATGTTGCTCATGTTTCTGAAGGTAGCATTAGAGACGTTGTGGACTAGAGGTTCAGTCGCTTCACCCAGATCTATTCTCCAGCATTGGTGGTCCTGCATGCCTGTGTCTCTCTCGCTTTCATCTTCTCATGGCCATAGTGCACCGTGTCTGCATGGAAGACTTGCTTCCCCCCTTCAGTTCTTCAGATCTTTTTGTGTCCTGGTAATGACTGTTTACTCGCTGGCCCCTGGCTCTCCCCCTTTAAACGCCAAACTGGGGATTGGCTCGCCAAGCGAAGCCGCTACCAGGACTCAAAAAAGAGGCTTGACACGGGGTGATGCCAACGCCATGACGACTGTCCGTCCATCTCCCCAGCGGCTGGTGAGGATGAACATGCCCATCGCTGAAGACAACACGGTGCACTTCACCTCCACCCTCATGGCCCTCATCCGCACGGCGCTGGAGATCAAGCTGGCGTCAGGTAACACCACACCCCCTGCTGGTGTGTCCCTCCTCCACACCCTCCTTTCATTCCCAGCATCCTCCCTTGCCTTCGATCAGTGATGCATAACCTGGTGACCTCCCATCTTGTTCATCCTCGTTTCTGCTCTCGCCACCTTCTAAACAACTTCAGCTTAATCTTTACTCAGCAGTGAGCCAGGCTGTATGTCTCTCTGTTGGCCCTTTAAGACGCTGAGGCTCTCACATTCTCCATGGTGATAATAGGCTGGTTACAGCACAGTGGGATGATACACGGTAACCTGTGGGCAGAAAGTGCCATAGAACTCTGAAGAGTATGAATGGTAATGGAATAATTACCAGGGATTGTGCAGGTCTGAAATTATTATGGTGGATACTAGAGAACTTCAATGACTTGGTGTAAAGTGTGGGACAGAAATTAAATTATTAAGGTGGATAAGATAATGATTATTGTTAAATAGGATTTGGAATCTTGAATTAATTAATATTGATATCTTGCTGGTGTTTTTATCTAATGTATCTTCATACTTCATGAATTTATACCGCTGGTTATGTTGGCTAAAGCGGATTGGATGAGTACCATCTCACTGGCGGAGCGGCATGTTCGCGGTGCTAAGCTCACCCGAAGCTGCTGCTCGTGAGGGAGCTGAAGGAGGAAGAGCACTGAGCTTCGGGTCTGTTTGGAAATGCGCAGGTGTGGTGGCCCAGCGGCTCTGTGACGCCGACCTCAAGAAAGAGATCAGCAACGTGTGGCCCAGCCTGCCTCAGAAGACCCTGGACCTGCTGGTCACGCCTCATAAACGTAAGCCCACCTGGCACACTGTGGGTAAAGAACCTCATGTTCTTTTGGAGTGGTTGATCAAATTGGATTCCGTTAAAGTTCTTGAGGATGTTCTAGAATAGCGTTTCTCACCTTTTTCACTCCCTGTACCAGGTTTTCCGTGTTCTTGGTTATTCGATTCTGGTGTTGCGGGTGCGGAGAGGGAACAAAGAAAGGAGAAATACTGTTCTAGAAGGTTCTTAAAGGCGTTTTGAATATTCTGAAGTATCCAGACACGCAGAGAAATAAACCAACTTAGTGCTGAAGCCCCTTCATATTCATGGAGAAATGGGAGAAGGAGAAGCTCCATTTTATTTTAGTACATTTTTATGGAGGAAGCCAAACGGATTAACTGCGGGGCATTTATCGAAGCAACCCAGGTTAATTACCAAAGCTTGCGGGCACACCAGCCCTGTGCCCTATGGGAAACGGCCCCAAACCAGTTCAGTCCTGCCTAGTGCGGTAGGACAGGTGCAGGTACCAAAATATCAACTCGGTCTCGGCCTCTCATACACCAAAGTGACCCACTTCTGTCTCGGCCGCCTATCCTGACTCTACTTGCATGACCTGCTGTGTCCGCTTATCACACCTGCTCATTTAACCACTTCCTATTGTCACTCTCAGCTCTGTGACTGTGGTGACATCTAGTGGTCAGGTTTGTAAGTGCTCTGGTTCAACTTAAGGCTGTTACAGCTGTGGTGTGTTTAATTCACCAGCACAATTGTGCTTTCCAAGGTGATGGATACTCATGTTTCATTCCATGAGGGACCGTTTTATCCAAATAATTTTGATTTAAAACATTAATCCAGTAGGCCCCGCATCTGCACTCCATCCATGCTCTACTTCTAACCAAAATCCTTACCTTTCTTCCCCCACCTCCCAAGACAATGAGCTGACTGTGGGTAAAGTGTACGCTGCTCTCATGATCTTTGACTACTACAAGCAAAACCGTGCCAAGAAGCTCCAACAACAGCAGCAGCTCTCTGGGGTCAACCAGGTAATGTTTAAGGGGCCACACTGCCCCCTCCTGGATGATAAGCAGTGTATCAACATAGCTGGATAGCTAGATTTTTTTTGATAATCGGTTCCTATGGTGTTTGAATCTGTAGTGATGGATGTAAGATATGAAAATGAAAAAAAATATATATATATATAAACATAGTTTGTAATTTTTTAGTCTGTTAGGCACTTGATGTGTTGGAGCACTGTGGCTGTTCCTTGTGTAAGTTGATGCCCCCCAACCCCCTCCCTCCCCCCATGCGCACCACCCTCCCACCATTGATCACGCTGTTCATGGTCCATGGCTGCAGGGTAAAATGGGCATGAGCACCCTCTTCAGGCCCATCCTGCCACTGACGCACCTCCAAGACCAAGAGCCCCCTGTCAGTGTCTCCACACCAGGAATGAAGGCGGAGCCGCAAACCAAGTCCCCGCTGGATGTGCCCTCCGCCGTTCTGTCTTTGACCAATGGCACTGCAGGGTGAGCCCCCATGCGTAGGGGTGGGCGCTCGCAGGGGGCGTGATCAGAGGGGACAGTGTGAGGAAAGCACTGACCCAGCCTTGTGTCTGTGGTATAGCTTCGCTGCCGGTTGACGTGTGACTGCGTTGTGTTTCGGGGTGAGATGAGTGTGTGTGTGTGTGTGTGTTTGTAGGGGGGGGGTCCTTTTCTGTGCCTGTAACTTGATGTGTGTGCATGTGCTGGTGTGTGTCGCTGTGCACCTTCAGCCAAGGCCCAGCCAGCACCCGTAAAGAGTCCCCCCCCAGAGTGAGAGAGAAGTCTCGTGAAGTACCTCGAGGACAGGGGAGACGGACCCCCCAGAGGGACCAGTCGGAGGAACTTCCCCCCAGAATCAAAGCTCAGGTACTGGGCCAGAGGGGCAGCCGTGGAATCACCAGTTCTACCATCAGAACACGTGTCTCTTTCAGGGCTTTATACACACATGTTCTTTACTCTGTCAGTTGATTGATTGATCAGTTCTCTTGTCATTCATTCATTCATTCTATTTAAAAAAAAATGAAATTATTAATTCATAATTATTCATTTACTACTCTATGCCTTCTAATATATGAGATATTAATTTTCTGTATGAAGAAAGGTTATAAATGAAAATAAACTTCATTGAAATTAAATGAAATGATATGGTGTGGAAGATGCATGGATGGAAGAACTGAAGGCCAGTCTGCCTGTATGCAGGAATCAGTGGAGATGATGGAGATGCAACATGACACTAATGATGGAAGCCTCTCTGGGCTGGAGAGCCAGGGACGGGCAGCATCCATGCCCAGGCTGAATGCCCAGGGTCAGGTAGGCTCTCCTCTGGGGCACCGCCAACCACTAGCAGTCTTGTTGGTCCAGTGGTTCATGGTAGAATCCGCCCCCTGACAGCTTGACGGATTCCCATTCTGGGAGCATTTTTTTTGGGCTGCATATCCTGTTTGCTGTGCTTAGAGACCCAGAGACCTGCTTAGGATCCAGCAGAATCAAGGTCTTTATATACGTTTAGCTGCTCCTTTTGTAGATCTGTTTTTCTGCAGCATGTTCTGAGTTCATCTCGGTTTCCCAGTTCTTACAATGAGGATTCTCTCTAAAAAAAATTGTAGGAAAGAAGAATGTTACACTGAGGTTTATTTGCAGGCAGTAAGTTATATCAGTTCTCACCACTAGGTGGTGGGACTGAGCTCTTCCTGTTCTGTTCAAGCAACTCACAAATTCACAAATTGATGTTCAAAAACATAAATTTAGATTAGGAGTGCTCATTTATGAAGAACAACACCAGTCAAATATAACTGTGCAGACTGTATGGTCATTTTGTGGGCTTTATGTGGCTCTAATGTCAGTGTGAGTTTAATATCCTGTGACAGTGACATTCAAACCATTCAGCCAAACCATTCAGCAAAAACCTAAAACCTAAAATGAGGATGAACAGAAAGTCAATTCTTTTTTTCCTTATATTGTTTTTTTTTGGCATCTCTCACATCTTCAGCCACTTCCAGACGCCAGCCCCATGAAACGCTCCGTGTCCACCCTCGCCCCCCAGCACCACCCCCCGGAGATCAATCTGCGTGACTATGCCCTGGAGCGGCCGGCCCAGGAGCGGCCTCACCATCACCACCATCACCACCACCGCTGCCACCGGCGCCGCGAGAGGGAGAGAAAGCAGAGGTCGCAAGAGCGGACGGCTGCGTCAGAGCAGGCGGCCCTTGCTGGTCAGTGGGGCCTCTTTTCCTGCTCTTCCACATCTCTTTTGCTTCCAGCTCCATTGCACCTCTAGATATGCCTCCATCATTCCGACCTCATATGGGGACAATCCAGTACGCTTTGATAAAGTAAGTGCACTTCCACTCCTTACCATTAGGTGGCAGTGTTCTTTATAGGGCTGCCTTGGAACCATGGAAATGGACAAACAGTGCGGTGATTGCAATCAAGACTTAAGTTCTACTCATCCTTTAACAGTGGGAGATGTGGGAAGTTTTTTTTTTTTTTTTTGGTTTACATAGTTGCCAAATGTGAAGAAATTTGGTTAAACAGGCAAAAGTGAAAAGTGACAGGCATGTGCAGGGTGTTCCAAAGGGATTCTAGTTTGCACATGGGGGAAGTAACATACAGTAGCACCATGGAATATCTGTTACGTGCTATTTCCCAATTTACAGCTTTCTATGGTGTAACAATGGCCACCATCTTCATTGCTAAAACGGCGAACCTTCTCCTGGAGATGCACTGTCATTCCAGTACCTTGTAGCCTTAATGACAGTTCACTGCTAAGCATGTGACCATGTTACAACCACTCAGGCGGCGTCTGACCATTTATTTCCTGGTGTAGGATGATGTTTTCCTGCAAAGAACCATAGTTGTCGGAATGTTGCTTTTTCGCTTCACCTGAAATGATACTTTACAAAAAAAAAAGTGTTCATTTGCATTCAAAGTGATCCATGAATCCATCCATCCACCCACCTCCCGTAACTGTTTTTCCAATATAAGGTCCAAGTGAGCCTGGAGCCAATAAAGAAAACATTTGCTCTTTGCAAAAGCATTTGCTAAGTGAATAAACCACAAATAAACCATCAAATAAATAGCAAATTGTCACCAGTATGAAACAGCCCTTTGAATGTCTCTACTTCTACATTTTCTACATAAACAGCTATGTATTAAACAAACAGTATACTTTAACCTCTGAGGAATGGATACATTATTCGGCAGGCAGGGGTCCACTGCCAGGGGTCTGCAGGGAAGTTTGGCCCTGGTTACCAAGGTGACGGGTCCTGACAGCCGGTGGCGCAGGGCAGAGACGTGCAGCTGGCCTTTATTAAAGAGATAAAAAGGCACCCAGACATCGCAGTCCCTAATTTGTCAGCATGTCTTGGCAAGGCAAGAGGAAAAACTAACCTTGAGGATCTGTAATCGTTGCTGTGTGTCAGAGCAAAGACGCCTGCATTCCTAATGAGGGGAGACCCAGACTGTGCCAGCCGGGGGCCCTGTCCTCTCTGTGGCATTAGGGGACCCGCTAAGCCACGTTTGTGTTAAATGTTCACCCGCTTTCAGATGCCAGCTCTGTTTTACATCTGTTTCCTTAAAACACTTCCCCAAATCGTAACTGGCTTGTTGGTGTGTATCCCTGACAATTTCAGTTACCCAGCATCCTTTAGTTGTCCTGATTCTTAGTTACATTTCTCTGGCACTTTTAACCAAAGCGACTCGTACTGGTTGGTAGCAACACAATTTTGGGGTGCTCCCTGGGACTCGAACCCACAACCTTCACATTGTTGTCAGAATGTTATGCTTGTTGCAATACAGAAAGCCTGTTGGACTAGTTAGGAGTATGACGCCAGATCGCAATGCATTCATTTCAGCAGCTGAGTACATAAGTGGTATTAGGTGTGCATTTGTATGTGTGTTTAAATATTAACTAGACTTCAGCAGCCTTTACCCCACCGGTTGTGTTGTGATCTGCAGAATCCCCCGAAGAGCCAGAGGGGGCGCTCTCCTCATGGCAGCGGGCACCAGAGCGGGGGCGGTCACATGAGCGCAAGCCGCCGCCCTCGTCATCCACGGGGGGTGAGAGGAAGCAGCGGTACTACTCCTGTGACCGCTACGGCAGCCGCGAGCTGTACCACCCCCGGTCGGCTGCGGCCAGCCGCTCCACCTCCCCCAGCGAGGCCTCAGAGCTGGGTCTGAACAAGCAGGTGGGGCTGGGGGAAGGGGGCGGGACCTAGGGGCACATGGGGAAGAGGAGGGGCTCATTGGGTACCAATGCCAGTGTTGCATTAGTGTTGATCTAGTATTCAAGAAAGGTGAATGGTTTTTATTGGGTCAGGGGCCAAAGGGTTTAATGAGGCTCCGCCCACAATTGACCAGAAGTCAGGTGTCTGGTTCACGTGGTCTAGCACAGGCAGAATGGCCTGCTGCTATGAGAATCTCTGCTTAGTACTGGAGGACCAAGCTGACAAACACAGCTGGTCTTCAAACTGATCTGAGGACAGTCCTTGTCCGCCATCATTAATGGCCTGAAATCTCTCACATATGTCGGGTTTTGTTTTCCTGTCTCTTCTTCACCACCTCTATGTGCTTCTTGGTGTTTGTCCGTCCCATCCCCATGACAACCCCCCCGGTGGCCTTTCCCCTGTCCCCTCTACCATGCTCATCTCTGCTGGGCCTGTATTTTTATGTGACCTATGACCTTTCTACATCCCCCCCCCCCCCCCCCCCATTGGCTCTTGTCATCGTCGTCTGTTTTCATTCGCTTTGTTTCCATTTACATCTAGGGCAGTGGCTCCACTAGGGGGAGCCTGGTGACCCTGACCTCCGGGGGCAGCACCCCCAGCCGCGGACGTCGCCAGCTGCCCCAGACCCCCCTCACCCCCCGACCCAGCGTGGCATACAAGACTGCCAACTCCTCCCCCGTGCTGCTGGGGACGGCGCGCGCCACTCTGCCCGCCCCGAGCTCATCTGGGTGGGATGCGCTCCAGCAACGTGGCGGCGGGCAGCCCGAGAAGGCAGACGTTTTCCAGGACGCGCTCGGCTCTCAGGGGGTGTACCCCGCTCAGACTCCTGGCCCCCAGGGCCTGGCGCTGCACCCGCCAGCCCAACGCGGCCGGGGCGTCCCCAACGGGTACCACTTTGCCCTGGGCATCCCAGCGGGATCCGGCTCTGCCACCAGGGGGCGCAGTCGCCATCAGGAGAAGGAGGATGATTGGTGCTAGTGTGGCTTAAATGCCAAAACAAGAGATCAATGATAAGTTTTGATGAGATGAGTTTTATCATCTTTACAGAGGCAGCAGTTTACACTGGCGTGTGTGTGTGTGCGCGTGCATGTGTGTGTGTATGTGTGTGTGTGTGCACTTAGCTTTGGGTATTTCTGTGTATGTATGCATGTGTATCTGTTTTCAAAAGTGCATAATAGAGAAGTAAAACATCCAATTATAGGGGTAAAAAGGGAGAAAATCTCAAGGATTGTCCAATATTTTCATTTCAAAATCTTTTTTTTAACAACCAGTAACCTGAAATGAGTCTCAACAACAGAAAGAAAAAAAAATCCTTTTATTTGTGGTGGAGAAAAAATATCCTCTCCTGATTTGGGGCCACAAGAAGGATACAAAATATACAGCGTTTCTGTTGATTATTCGCCCCTTTGAGAGACGAGTCGTTAACAGGAAATGCCAGAATCCCATCTCATCTGGGGGAGAAAGAACTTAGATGCAGATACTTTTTATAAGGAGACAGGAGACCTAAATACACAGCACAATGACTGCTGCTAGGACGTTTCCTTCTGTTCCAACGCTGTAGTATTTTATAGGCGAGAACAACTTATGTAATGATAATAGATGTACAGGAAGGATAGTGTTCACTGTAGGTGACATCTGGAGTTTGCTGCCGTTTCACGGAAATGCCCCCAGAGTTTGTGAGCAAACTATTTCACAAGGAGAGGACAAAAATAAAGGGACAGAAAATAAAAATTCCTTTTGATTTCCGACAACTTAGGGTAGACCTTACCTTTTAATCGCGTGCGTTTCTGTAGACTGTAAACAGGACAGTGTTCTTTGTGAATTTTCGTGTCATTATGTAACATTGTCAGATCGAGAGTCTCCCGCGTCCTGCTCCAGCTGATGATTACCAAGTGCCTAACCTTCTAAATGTCTTATAGAAACAATGCAAGCGTTTCATTTTTTATTTTTTTTTTTGATCGCTTTAGCATTTGGGTGGGAGGTGTGTAAAAGTAGTCATGAGGGATTTTTATTAACCATGTTAGATACAGACATTAGTTGTAAGTTGTGAGATGCGTAACAATATTTCTCTAGTATTTTAAATTATATATTGTACCTAGATGATAAAGGACTTTAATAAAAATAGTGCCAAATTGAGAGGAATATATCAAGATATCATAGTGCATGTCTGGAATAATAGAAATGTATGGTTAAAGCCACATCTGCCAGCTAAAACAGCCAGAATTACTTAGATGGACCCAACTGTGTGGGAGTGGTGGGCTGACTGCTTGTGGTTGGTATGTGTGGAGGGTCTTCCTCTGCTCAGGTTATATGTTGTCAGCCTCCGTGTAATCAGTCCCGAAAGCTGGAGTCCAAGCTCTGGCACCGGGACACTGGGTCCCTCTATTCCTCTTAAGTCTCCATGATCCCCACCGATGGCGCCCTCCCAGAAGCCTCTTCCTGTGCCCACAGTTGGGGTTATATTCCCTCCAGAGGAAGGGATTACCCCAACCGTTCAGGTGTATGGGGTCAGCGATGCCACTTTTTGGGACATTCATCCCAGTAACGTGAAAGGGGACTTTCTTACTGTAGGTGGCCGGTTTTGCTTTAGGAAGCGCCGTTCGCTGGTCCTCGGTCCACTTGGACCCAGCCGCCGGCTGGTTTATGGTGAGTAGGGTGTCAAGTCAACGGGAGAGTCGCGAATCACATGGATTCTGTGACCGCAACACCGGCTCAGGTTTAAGTAGTAAGTAGCTGTCCGTCGATCTCTCCAAGCAGTGTTCCGTGTGTGCCATCGCCATCCTGGCAAGGCTATGTATTTTTCTCCATTTACCCCCCCCCTCCCCCACCCCAAAAAAAATGGATCTTAGGGATAACACCCGTGTGTAAGTGGAGCCACCTGTGGTCCATGGATAGGTTGTCGTTTTCTCCATTGCAGTCCCGAGTACCACAAAAGCGGGCCGGGCCACAACCTGACACTCTGTAGCATGACTGACCAAATCCCTCACGGAGCTGCAGGATATAAATGCACACTGTATATACACGCAAAAGTATGACACATGTAAAGGCACAATAATAATAATAATCTGACCAATCAGCAAGTGGATGTGTGATTTTAATGGAAAACTGCACCTATCACAGCCTCGCTTGTGGAGCTCAAGAAGTGTTGCTTTGAAACGAGACGAAGAGTCGATGTCATCATGATGACAACTCGTATGGGCATTTTTAATTATCTTTGTCTTTTCTCCCCTTGACACTCAGCACTAGCCAATGAGGAACGACTTAGTGGTACAGAGAATTTGCTTTATGGGTCATTAATCCATATAAGCGTTCGTCTCATTAATGAGGAGGGTTTGAGTCTGCCATAATTATTTGGTTTCTCTGCCAAATAATCACCCCTACCTACTGTGACTGTTCTACTGTCATTAGCCCCCCCCCCCCCCCATCAAATTAGTCATCCTCACTTTTTTATTTTAAATTATTTCATCCAGCTTGAAAAAGCAATGTTTGCATGTGTGGAGAAAAAAAGTATGTGCATGTAAAAAAAATATATATATATCCTTATTCATTTTTTAAATATGTCTTCACCAGTTATTGATTTCTGATCTTTGATATAAACTGGACGTTTATGGAAAAAAAGACACTTATATTCCATGAACAGTGTTGAACATCATAAAAAGGTTTTCAGGCAACAGAGAGGAATCAGAGGTAACTGTCCCACTGATTGCTGCCTGATTGCTGTGTGATGGCCATAAGCCTGCCGTTGTTTCTACCGTATATTTTGTATGAGGCGTACTCCTTGGACTAAAACAAGACGCAAAAATAAAACTTTGAAAAAAAAAAAACAGTCATGGTGAGCTCATCCTTTGTGGTCTGTCGTGCCAGCTCTGTTCCTCATTAGTATTTTACTGCCGTCAGTGAAAAGTGTAAGAGAAATAGCTGTCAGATCAGTTTGATTTCTTCGCCTGCTTTTCACGAAATTAAAACGTTCCCATTGCTGTGTTTGGATGATGATTTGACATTGACATTATGTTTGTGGACCGGAACTGAAACTGACTGGATCAACTTTCGTTCCGTTTCTCTTGGGTTATTATACTGATTATTTCCCCGCTTTTACCCATTGGATGCGAAGATAAGGTAATTTCGTCTATCAAGTACGGGGAATATCCCTAAATTGTCGTTTGGCTGGTGCATAAGGGATTTACGAAATGTATCAGATGGCAGGATTTTTATCAGATTACCTGGCCCGGGAAGGCATGAAGGAAAGCGAGCTCCGAACGGACCAGCAGCGCGCCTCAGTGACGTGCGAGCTCAAACGGACATAAAACGGCGCAGATATTTATTGAACCTTGTTACATTTCTTTAAGATGGGCCAGATTTACAACCACGGGCTTTCTGTTTTCAATTGCATTAATGTCCCAAAAACCACGAAAGACGCATTCACAAAAACAAAACTCTGTGTGAAAGAAAAATATATTTTTTTCCAAGCAACGCCGAAGTATAAAAATTTAATAACGCATATTCGGGAACTGATATATAATTACGGGTGCTGTATTTAATCGCTGCAGTGCTAACAAGAAACATGAGTATTTCAGTTCCAGCAACGGCCAATACATCAGTCTTAACCACGCATGCGAAGCCCGCTAATAAATTGCAGGGTCCAGTTGTCTTGCGGTTGACCATGAAAGGCAGCTTTACAGTACATGTTGAACGCACATTTCATTGCTTTTAATACAGCAGTTAACCCGTTTACCTGTAGATGAGCGACTTAGACTAGTACGGTGATCAAAGTCGCCATTAAATTTAACGTGTCTTGTTATTTCGTGACATTGTGCGGTTTACTGTAGTCCACATGCATTATACCAATATTTATCAGTCCATGCATAATAATTCATCAATCAATCCTCCAGTGAGGCTGTCTGCTTTATGCGTTATTCTTCTTTCCACCAATTTGTTCATCTCAAGGAAAAAGGGTTATTTATAGTACTTTATAGGTACTTTAATAATCTTCAAGTAAATTGCGGGTTTGCATGCAGTAGCGCGCACACACGCGCGCATACATTTAGACAAAAAATAGTACAGGGTGCGGCATTATTATTTTTTATTATCTTAATGTTTATATCTTTAGCGAATAAATTGCTGTTGCTTGTGTATAATAAACACAGCAACATGAAACAGAATACGTTTAAACACCAGGGTAAACACGCCCGGTTTAATTCAGGATAATTACTTACCGGCGTCGCTAGAGCCGCAGTTGTTACGGGGGATCACGCCCCTCACCTCCCAGGTGATGTGAGCGCTGGGGCCGCTGAGGTGCGGCATCGGAGGGCGGCCCGATCTGATTGGCCGCAAAGCGGGGCCGTGGGCGTCAATCCCGGCCACTTCAATGCCGAGGTGCGTGTTAAGTTATGAGCACTCGGCGGAGACAGGGGCTATATAAGAGCAAGTGGAAAGGACCGGGGGGAGAGAGAGTATACTCTCGGCTGTAGAGCAGTTTATTATACGCGGCAATAGTAAAACGTATAAAAAATACACAGACTAGTCAGACCAAATACGAAATTATACTTTAAAAAAGTTTTCCAGTATAAAACATGTACCGTTTCCGCCAAGACAGCAGTGTCCCTCAAGACAAGGGGGGATATCCATAGTGTTACGTTTCTTTTATTTAGTTTAAATGTTAGCAAAAGAGTGAAGAATGTTTCCAAAGTGGGTCCTCCTGTCGCTGGTATTCGCCGAGGTCGGTGCTCCTGCAGAGGTGGAGCCGACTGATGCTGCCGCAGAGACCGGGTCGGGTTTTGCAATGACAGGTAAGGGTAGCGAGAAGATAAATAAAATGCGCGATCTATGTAACGAGATCGATTCAGACAATCATGTGCCATCCACCCGATTTCGTGTTTAGCTTGTGGATTGATTTGGTTACATATTTTTGCTTCAGGATTTGATAAAATTTAAATCGGCTGTTTAACTACAAATCAAATAAATGAAACGCTTTATATTTTCGTCTGTAATTTGTTTTTATGATTGTATTATCCGTTTTCATTGTGTCCATTATGCCTTTTCTTAATAATCGGGTTTGTCACGTCTAGCCTCTTTTTATTTTATAATAATTTGGTTTATTTTATCTCGTGGAGCCACTGTTTGTTTGTTTATTTGGTGCTCATACATTCCCATTAAGTCTGATTCCAGCTGAAGAAATTGCCCTTTTTTTTGCAATTTCCACGCAAACATAATTGAATTTACTTCATTTAATTAAAGCAGGTCAGCTATATGAAAATGTGTTTCCCGAGACTCCAGCCAAAATGAAGTTACCCGTTTTAGTGTTGGGAGAGTGGTGTTAATCTGTAGTTATTAAGTTAATTTGAGTTATAACAGGTTGTCTCTGGTGGGATAATAACCACACAATTTTATATAAGTGTGTTTGTATTTAAGGCTGACTTGGCGCTTCTCTTACACAATAAAGGGATTCACATCCACACTATAATCCCCGTGATGTATTGCTTTTGGACATTCAGGCTGGGTTATTATCTTTCCAGAAAAAAAACCGTGTAATATAGCTTGCTTCTGATTATGAGGAGCAGTACCCTCCCTGAGCTTAAATACAGACTACAAGAGAAATGGCCCTGGGAATGTATACAGATTACATCCAGGCTCCGGAGCATTTCACATGAGGAAACAAGCTACATTATTTGACTGTGTTCCAGCAGCCCTTCAGTTGCATGAGGTCTGTCTTCCTTTGTCTAACCTCCCAGCTGCTTAAAGCCAAAATTTTTGGCGTTAAGTGGATTGAAACTTTGGTACAGAAGTAGTTTAGTCTTGATTTTATTGTTTTATGATGGTAGGGGCCACTTGATGGTGGTATCATCAGGACTGGGAAGGACACTTAGCACTGGGGGTAGGTATTTAAAAAAAAAAAAAAGAAAGTTGGTCCCTCTTCAGGTCTGTCAACCGTGACGGTCGTTAGAGATACGGCATGAATGGAGTATGAGCGATGTCATGCGTTCCATCGCTACATGAAAGACAATTGGCTGATGGCCAGCTGCGTTACCTGGCGACCGTGAGGCAGCGAGCCAATGCCGATGGTCCAGGTGGTCCTCTCCCCTCTCCCTGGTCTTTTACAGAGAAATGATTCTTAAAAAGCTGCAGCTTGGGGTCACTGGTGAACTTTGTGGGCTACTTTAATGCTGAGTCGACAACATGGGGCTTCAAATGACAGCAAATTAGTCAGCAAATTAGATCCGAACCAGAACTTTTTTTTTGCTGGCAGAAAGACTGATTGCAGTTTGGACTGATCTTAATGCTAGTGGAGACATGACTGGCTACATGCATTCAGTCCTGCAGCAGATAAAAATTCTTGAAGTTCGCATCCTGCTTCCAGCGTTTACGAGTCACTCTTGGTCGCACGGTCAGGGGTGACGTACGAGACCTCAAGCTGACGTTACGTCCTCAGTGGCCCATCGAGCCCTTCGGTGTGTGAATGCTGCCTTTACATACTTTTTTTTTATTAAATGGATAGGAGGTCAAGCTAAGATAACACACCTCTGTGCTTGTGTATAATCAGCTCCTGTTTCAGCAGCTGCGTCAGCTGCAGTGAGAGCAGCAGAAAGTTACGCCTGCTGCTGGTTCTTATTTATTCTCTATTAAAGAGTCAGAGCCGCATGAGCTGCCTCGCATGCTGGTGGCCTGCAGGGAAAGATGCTTGTTAACTTCATATGAATTTATTCCAGCCCAGGGCTGAACAGGGGAATTGTTATTGTACCCCCCCCCCCCCCCCCCCACGGCACAATGCAAGCATCTAAACCTTCAGGAATTCACACTTTAGCTTGCTGCCTCATTTCACTGTTTGCCATTTCTGTTTTTGTTTTCCTTTCTTTGGTCATTCTGCTCGTCTATGGCCTTAGAGGAGGACCACACCCTTGCTGGCTAATTTCTAAGATTCATTCTGGGCCGGAATCGACTTCAGATTTCTTACTAATTGGCACCAATATTTGTTGTTAGGTTTTTCCTGACTTCAAGTCCTTTTGCGAAGAGTTTTTCTTTTTGTCCATACAAGGGTATCCAACCTAGAGTGCGCTTGTAAGTTTATTTTACCTGTATGTTTTTCATTGGGTGGGGATTTCTTCAAATTATTATTCTGCATGTTGGCTTAGACTCTGACTCTGCACTTACCAGTTGCTGGGTGGCATGATGTGATTGTTGTGGCTAAATTTGAAACTGATCAGAGGAGCTTAGGGGATATAATTCCTAGACAGCTGAATTATTTATCAATTATGTAATAAAATGCAAAAAAAAAATCATTTTTACCACCCCAACCCTAATCCTAACCCAACCCCAACCCTAACCCTAATCCCACCAAGTTTGCTGCATTCTCATCAATCGTTTGTGGTGAAGAATCTGCTCAGCTTAGTTAACCTTTTTTTGGCAATCAGTGAGTAAAGTCAGAAGATCATAGCTCGCTATCAGAACATACTGATTCAGTATGAAGAGCATTTATTTTTTAATATTTATTTAAGATTTAATATTTAGTGTAATGACTGTTTGTGGCCAACAGGGGACCTCAAACCTTGGGGGTCTCAAACTGTCAAAATAATTATACAATTACAGAAGAAATTTGTAATATGTGAAAATGGAATATTAGGGCAAAATAATGCAAATCATTTACATTTAGATGCCTTTTCATTTAATAGAGTGATTTACATAGCCACAGAGGCAAAATATAGTGGGAAAGTTTTGATAATTATCAAAGCTGACAGCAGTCCCCAAAGGTGAGGTTTGATCCTCCTAGGCTCCCATCTGAAAGCAGAGTCTCCAGCGTGTCTTCATGCATGTCTGTTAGACTTATTCCTCTCTGGGGACCACTGTTTCCCGCTTCATTTCTCCCATTTTGAGTGAATCGGCACGCAACATTGCCCAACGTTGACCTTTCCTGTTCCACCTTAGGGGTCTTCAATTGGTTCTCTTGGAGAAGGGTCCTCCACGGGGTCAAGGGCTGCTGTCTGCTGTGTGTTGACCTGGGGCTGACCCCCGTGAAGCTTCCAGGTCTAGTCACAGGCCTTTCACTTGCCAGACTTAGCAGACATTCAGATACTGCCCCAGACGAATCAGATCTGGACTTCAGGTCCTAGTCTGAATGGAGACTGGGGTGTGGGGTGCTGGAAAAAGAAAGTCTTCCATGTTCTATTAGGAACACGGCTGGGTAAATGCGGTCAGCTGGATCACATCTGCTGATAATGTTTTTGTTGGCCCAGTTCAAGCTCTTCACACAGATCTCCTTGGTTTTCCAGAGAGGTCGGAAATGTGTTGGTGATTTCACATCACCAGCACTTTGCACTTAAAGTGATAATTCACTTATCTCTGTCACTTAAGTTCAGCCAGTGTAAACTTCAGATGAAACTGCCAGCTCTGCTTTCGTCTCCATCGTACCCTTAATTCTCTTAATACCCCTTGATATTTGTTTACTCTCTGTAAGTGATACGGGACAGACGAACGATTCTTTGTGCATTTGACGAGCAGTAGCCTGATGGTCTTGTTTAGTTGACATGTGTTTGGTTTACTTCTCCACCGGAATCAGTGGAGCTGAAAAGCCATTTAAATGCCTGATGGTTGAGGGAGATAAAGTGTGTTTGTAGATTCTTCCTGTGTTCACCGCTAGGCTGTATGGTATTAGTGAGGGTGCAAAATTATTGTTTGAGGTGGTCCTGCCAGGGGTGTCTGAGGTGCCACAAAAAATTGGTCTTCTTTGTTGCAATAACATGGTCCACAGGCATCAACAGAGTGGGATCATGGATCAGATATCTGGGTCTGCCTCCAAGTAATGGCGATCTATTGGCATACAAGGAAAACCAATGCAAGCCGCTATTTGTAACTGCACACACTGAGCGTAATGTGATCTTCTCACGCAGAAAACACCGGTGGTTATGGGTTCATGCCCATACTTGGTCGATCGGAAGCCCTGGTCATGCCAGGGTGTAAAGTGGCAGAATGGTTTTTTTGTGTTGTAGGAAAAACAGCCACCGAGAGAATCTGAGCTATTGTACAGTGTCCTCCGGGTCAGGTAGACGGCCTGCTTCGGTGGTGTTCACTGAGGCGAATCGGGTCGAACATCAGCCTCCACGAGACATCAGCAGTGTCCACAACAAGATTTAAATTTCCTTCCCGTTCTCAACCACGATACACCTCCTTAAATTCTACGCTACACTGCAGCCTAAACGGAAAGGCTTAGAGGTTGATCAAATCCACTTTATTCTCATCACAGACAAAATGTCATGTCTTCAGGTCCATGGTGTGTTATGCATGTGGTGTAGATGATGATGCTTTATTCACACAATTATAGGTGCATTGCTCTCACATACACACACAAGTTTGGGGTCTGAGCACTGTGTCGGTCATTTATCCATTTAAGGGCCCAATGGAGATGTGATTATTCTGCAAAGGCTTCAATCGGCAACCTTCTGATCTGAGCCACACACCCCCCCTCCCTCCCCCCCAGCTGTGTGGCACCATGCCATCCATGGCCCCATCACTGACATTGTGTTTTCCCAGTGACTTGTGTTGTCGCAGTGGGAGGGAATAGAGGCCTTCAGCGATCAGCACACAGCTTTTCATAGACGTTGAACACGCACCCCATTTCCCAATGTCACGCCAATCTCACGCCAATCTCACGCCAAGCTTGTTTGCAGTGGACGCTTTCTGCTGCTCTTGAGAAGCTCTCATGTGTATTCATGTCTTTTAGCAACTGATTACTGCAATTGCCCATGAATTTAGCTGAAAGTTTCAGGTGAAACAATGTGTCAAAAAAAAAGTTTTTTTTTGTTTATTTTTCATACTTGTATATATTTTGACAAGTCAGATGAAAGATGAGTCCTCGGATTAAAATTCCTCCCGTCTATATGTCTGTCAAGACTTGTTAAGACATCGTTTGTCCTTTTTTTTTAATTGACATGTTTAAAATCATTCTTGTTTCAAATCATTCAGACTCTTTTAATGCTCTGACAGATTGCATGAGGGGGGTTGTCTGACACTAAATTCACTTGGGGGGGTGGGGGCTGCGGGACGGGAAACCTGAGGTGTCCTGACAGTAAGTTTTCCCAGCACTAACTCCAGGACTTTGTTCCATTTTGCACATCCTGCTTTCGATCTGCTAGCAGACATTAACCTTCTGTCAAAGGTGCTGAAGGAACAGCAAATGGTGAGCATGGAAAATGATGTGTAAGAAATGCAGAGTATCTACCAATCCATCGATCCACCGGCATCAGGCCATCAGCTAGGGCAGGGGTGACTTGGTGGGGAGACAAACTGTGTTGAAGGGAAACAACTGTGGGGGGGCGGTAGGTATTGTGGACTTTACTGCCACCTATCACTGCTTTCTAAACTGCTGGTACAAGCAGGGGCAATTATAAGGTGGGGGCTAAGAGGGGCCATAATTCATATGGGAGGGCTGACCTCATCAAAAGCCAATTATATATAATTATATATGATTTACTTGTATAATTATATATACAACTTAAAACCTACCTCTTTCGGAAGTGCTTGGATTAGCACTTCCAAGATTATACTGATTGTTTAATTGAAAAAATATATTACTTGCTAACAGAGTTTTTTAGGATGATTGTATTCTTAGCCGGGATCTATTAAACCAGTATCAGAATGTATTCACCGATGAGATTTCTAAGCACTTATGTAAGTCGCTCTGGCTAAGCACATCTGCCCAATGCAGTAAATGTAAAAGCATATTGATTTGAATCAGTGAATGACAAGGGAAGTGGCCAATCATTGCTGCATGGATGGTTTGTAGAGAAATGTGGAAGAACATGCTTGTCATTTGGAACAACCATTTCCTTTAACACTATGCACATAGTTATCAAGACCAGATTGACAGCTATAAATGTAACATATTTGTTTCTGACTTTTGGTCTGAGATTTTCTTGTTTACCGATGTTATTGAATGATCATAATCGGCGTTCTGTAGCTTAGCTTCTGTGTCCTGCAGACCCTGTGTGAGGTTCCCTGCTCTGGAATACAGTCTCTCTCTCGGAGGGCTTCAGCGGTCCGTTCCTCTGTGGATTTTTGAGGGCTGCGCACATCCATCCCCAATTTTCTCCGCCTCTTCTGGTCTCATTTTGTGATGTCTAGACGGCTCCAAGGAAGCCCAGATCTGAGAGCAGCTCTGTTTGTGATGTTTTAATGAGGCCAGACCTGAGGGTGTAGTGATGTCACTCTCCCGTCCTGAGTAGGAGCAGGGCTTCCGTTGCTTTCTGCACATATGCAGGCATTCGTTTCATTACTGAAGCTGTCAAGCAAATTATTTCCCACAAACAGTATAAATGCAAGCTCTGCGATTACTGTAAAAAGTTAGTTGGGCCAAATCCTTTGCATATCAGTTGCACATCATTTGCACATCATTTACACATCCCTTTCTACAGCGGGGCCTATGTTATGTGTTCCTGAACTGTGCATGAATGCGAGGCTCTCCAACTTGAAGACAAGGATGTATTTAGAATGCAGTGCGGATTATCATACATGTGGCGGCCAATTGAGAACAGTCTGAATAACCAACACAGTACTGTGCAGTAAGAACAGTCTGAATAACCAACACAGTACTGTGCAGTAAGAACAGTCTGAATAACCAACACAGTACTGTGCAGTAAGAACAGTCTGAATAACCAACACAGTACTGTGCAGTAGCTGAAGTATGAAAATGCATGTAATGCACAAGGGTGACAAATCATCAAATGTCTTTTTGAAGTACCACTAATAAAACTTTTACTGTTACTTAGTGCTATTTAACATACTCTGCCAATGTATTCAGTTACTTATCTTAAATATTCATTGAAACATGTCAATGAATTAGCCAGCTAATTGGAGTGATGAGTGAATATTGCATTTCTGTTAAACATTTATTAACAAAGCCAGGGTTATATAACAGATTCTTCTGTGCTTTTTCTCTGCCATGAGATTTATTTTTATCTTCTAATCTGATGAGCCATCTGACGCCTTGTTAAGTTTAAAGTAGTTTACTTTAATCTAGCAGTCACCACGGATTGGAGCATTACAGGGAACGCAGGGATACTTCTTTACAAAAGCCTCCTTAAAGGCCGCATTTCTGTTAACACAAAAGCCAACCTAAATCCACAATGACTTTAAACGTTCTGCCAATTAGATCGACACATGGGTGCCTTTCACCGGTGTTACTCGACACTGCAGGGTTGCCCAATTTCAAACAGAGATAATATCGAAGTGCAGAGCCCGACCTGTCTGGGACCGGGCTAGGCTTCCCCAGAGGGGGGTGGATGCAACTGATGTTTGATGCTGTGCTTTACATTATTGTGTTAAAATGTATGAGCCAGAAGGATTCAAAGGCTTCACCATCCATCATCCATACAGTACAATGAAATGCATACCTCCCTGCAGACTTAATTAACATATATAATAATTAAGAACAGTAGATAGAATATGTAGTGATAGAGGGCAAGTAGGTGCTGAGGTTTAAAGTGACAGTGATGAATTAATAACAGTGGCAAAGTTGGTGTCATGGGGGGGCATTCAGGAGCTGTGTCCCCTCAAATTAGCCACCCCCCCCCAAACACCACCAACCAGGGACACCATCTTTTAACTTTTCATTTTATATTCTAATAAAGGCATTCCTCTGAAAACCAGCTAAGCTCTGTTTCTTCCAGGGACGTGGCCACGGATTGTCTGTCTACCCAATGAAATCCCCCATGTCAAATTTGTCATGACCCCAGCACTGAGCAGGGATTTTGCTGCAAGTTAGCAGTGTGTATTTAACATTCTTATTGCAGATCTTTCGATCGTGCCTTCCGTTAACAGAGACATGGTGAGTTCTCCATCAGTAGAGTACAAAAGATCTGTTTCAACACCAAGTAATAAAAACAAAAAAAAATCTCTTCTTCAAGCAAATGTAAATCAGAACTTGCTTTATTTTGGATACATTGGCGAGTCTTTTTCATTTCCCTGAAATGACAGAGGGTTAATAACCCCAGCTTAACGATGCTCTGTGACCGCCCCCCCTTCCTGTCAGACTGACGCGGGGGAGCCGATGTCAAAGTCAGCTTTGTCCACCGGCACGGTCCACAGGGGGCTGGGCCGCTACCAGCAGACAGGCCGTCAAATCCGGGCCGCGAACCCAAACTAACCGGGGCTGCCAAACAGAGAGGCCACCCTTCACGTCCTCGGTACGCCGCCCGACTCTTACGTTTTTATTGCCGGCTGAGTTATGGCCATGCTGAAATGGAACTTGTGTCTGCGTGATGGGGGGCAGGGGGGGGGGGGGGTATGCGGTAAAGGCCTTCGCTGCGTGTATTGGATTAGGGCGAAACTCTGATCTCCTTCATGCTGCATGCTTGTTGCATGTGGAGGACTTCATATTTTCTATATATAGATTATTTTGTTTTTTTTTCTGTTGTAATGCTTGACAGGAATGCTGGCATGAGGGGAGACTTGCTATCGCCCCCCCCCCCCCCCCCAAAGGACCTGGCTTCTCTCTAAAGGAAAAAAAATCCGCCAGTGTTGCAGGGCCAAGATGTTTAAAGAGCGACTAAATGTCTAAATGTTGGTGCATTTGTTGGTGCAATTGCTCCTTTAAGGATTCCTCCCCAAGAACAGGAGAAGTGACAAGATAAGGGGCCCAGAGACGTGGGGAAGGACCCTACCCCCACCCCCTACCCCCCACCCTGAGCAAAGCCACTGGCTAATAGGCCTGCAATAGCTGCTGCCTGTCAGGAAAAATGCTTAAATGAAGTCCCTTTATCCTGCCGTATTAGAGATTCTTCAGGCCGATATCCAAAAGACAGGCCCCCCCTTTGTCTGGCCGGTGAATGAGAGCTACTGTTCGGGACGCGGCCAACAGGGCCACGCGAAGTTAGCGATAGCGGTAGCGGCTTATTATCGTAACACCCGGACACCTTCACGGGCAGAGCCGCCGTCCTCGGACAGGGGGCACTCGGGCAACCAAGGCTACTGGGGAAGGGGGTGGCCCAAGGCTGGCTGACACACCCACAGACGGGGCGGGTAGCAGGGCTGGGAGTCGGTCTTGTGGTCGGGTCGTCCGGCCATATATGTCACCTACCCATGATGATATTGTGATGACATGTGTTCCTGGGTAAATTCCTGGCCCCCCGTTCCCCCTACGCACATAGGGGTCCATTCAGTGTGCAGCAGCTGGATTCATGCTTCATATGTTATCTTTTGACACATCAGTAACCCCCCCGGCCCACCTCTCCCCCACTACCTATGCACAGTACTGCTACTTGCACAGGTAAGCTGAGAGGGAAAGTGATCCCCTCCCTGGCTGGGGTGTCCAGTTTGTGCTATTCTCATGGTCTTTCAAATTAGAAAATATAAAAGCAAGCATTACTTCATAGTATGAATGAATGGCTGTAATGGTGACGATACACAGGGCTGTTTGAGCAGTGATGCTGGGCACTTTCCCATTGGCATTGGGCAACAAATTTCTACTTGAAAAACTTTGATTAGCATTGGGCAACTTTTCACGATCACCCAGATCCAGATGGGCTGCCCTCTGTCTCACCTGGCAGTTGCCCAGCAACATTGCTCAAAAAGTTGCCCCGTGTACCATCACCTTAAAAATCTGTTTCAGTTCTGAAATGAAGAACTGAATTCTGTTGTCTGGTTTGGTACTTTGGGGGTAAAAAGAACGCTGTGGTTTAGACCCGCCCATTTTCACTGTCATGTGACCTAACTTGATGTCACATGGAGTCCCTGTCACAGCTGGTATGCCTGCTTGTGTCACAGTGCTCCATGTAACATTGGTATCACACTTCCAGGTTTAGGGTTCAACTCCTGTGTGTGGAGTTTGCTTGTTCTCCCGCTGACTGTGCAGGTGTCTTCTGGGTACTGTGGTTCTCCGCTGCAGTCCAAAGGCACGTGATGTAAATTGTCCATATTGTGTACAACCGGGGATAGATTGGCATCCTATCTGGGGTGTCCCCGCCCCCATGCCTTGTGCCTCCTGGGATAGGCTCCAAGCACGCCGCAGCCCCGCCCCCATGCCTTGTGCCTCCTGGGATAGGCTCCAAGCACGCCGCAGCCCCGTCCCCAAGGCTTGTGCCTCCTGGGATAGGCTCCAAGCACGCCGCAGCCCCGCCCCCAAGCCTTGTGCCTCCTGTGATAGGCTCCAAGCACGCCGCAGCCCCGTCCCCAAGGCTTGTGCCTCCTGGGATAGGCTCCAAGCACACCGCAGCCCCGCCCCCAAGCCTTGTGCCTCCTGTGATAGGCTCCAAGCACGCCGCAGCCCCGCCCCCAAGCCTTGTGCCTCCTGGGATAGGCTCCAAGCACACCGCAGCCCCGCCCCCAAGCCTTGTGCCTCCTGGGATAGGCTCCAAGCACGCCGCAGCCGCGCCCCCAAGCCTTGTGCCTCCTGGGATAGGCTCCAAGCACGCCGCAGCCCCGCCCCCAAGCCTTGTGCCTCCTGGGATAGGCTCCAAGCACGCCGCAGCCCCGCCCCCAAGCCTTGACTGGTTATGGAAAACTGATGAATGGATAAATTAGAATTTTTATTGATGCACCCTAAAGAAACCTTAGAAACTCAACATCAAAAATGGGCGGGGTGGGCCACGGCATCTGTGAGCAGTTTTATAGAATGTGAGCATTATACAGTCCAGATGAACATAAAGCTTCAAGTTAACGTAATGAGTCATTTAGCAAAAAAAAAGGTCCAATTATACAGTACAGCATAGGAATTTCTCTTCATACTCTTCAAAGGAGCGTTATAACTGGGAAAGGCATCGGGACGGAAAAGCCATCTGTACAGAGGTCCCGTCACCCCCCCTCCCCCATCTTAGCTGTGCCTGTCTTGTTTGACTCGATCCCCATTTTCAGAACAGCTTTATTACGCCAATGTCCCCAACCCCCCGGCTGCTGATTAACAAGAATTCCAGCCTGGAGCCCTTGCATGCACCTGATTCCCAGCTTTCCCACCCGGAGTCCCTGTGTTACAGCCTCCCAATGCATCTGTTTTTCTAACATGACTAAAACCGCTCTGAACGCCAGCTGTTCCTTTTATTTTATTTCTACATAAAACATGCGCTGCACTGTAGCGATACGATCTGATGGAACATCATATGAAACAGTGAGTGCTGTTTCGCAGTAATTATGCTGTCGTTAGGGGTCCTAACCTATAGAACGGTTTCAGACATCATGCACCAGGGGGTTAACCTTATTTGAAATATATGAATGGCTTGAACTAACCAAATCCAAAAAAAATCTATAGGGAGTGAACAGAGTTTAGTTGGAGGTGTCTAAATGGGCTATTTTCAGTGACCCATCAGTAGCCCGTGTGGTAGATCATATATATAACTACAGACGGACTACGAGAGACCATGCCTCTTACCACATCTGTGACAGTCATGCTGCACAGCTTCTAGGCCAACATCAGCCTCTGAGCCACGTAGAACCTCCATGGCGATTCTGGATTTGTATCCTGCCTCTGTCACAATACAGCCTTCAGCTTTGAAGCTGGCCAGACGTTCTGGTTCCGATTGCAGTCCAAAAAAAAAAGCTCAATGATCATATTAATTTCTAATGTGAATGGATTCAAATAGACTGATCATTTTATTTATTTATTTGTTTGTTTGTTTGTTTGTTTTTTGTGGCCAGATCCTTAGCAGTGACCTTCTGTGAGGTTCCTCAGACCTTCCTGGCCTTTTTTGTAGGTTGGCATTATCTGGCCTGTTGTGCTTTCATACTCCTCATTCTCTCCCGCTTTCAGAACGTCGCCTTAGATGTGGTTTGGAGGGGAGTCGCTTTGTGGATGGAGATGTGAAGCTGAAGGCCTCCAGCACCTTCACACTTTCCATCTCTGTTGTTATTGTTGACAAAAATTGTTCTTTAGGAATCCTGCTAGGTGATTAGCATCATTAGCATGGTATTTCTGGAACCACACCACGCCCTTGCTGTAAGGCTCTATGTTATGGAGCGCTATAACATTTCCTGTTAATCACTGGGGACCCTTAGCAAACAGACCCAGGGCCATCCTGGTTCACCGTGGCTTTTGGACCACCCTGGCGGAGAGCAGAGGCTCTCTGATTTTTGACCCTGGCTCCCGCTCCGTGGCGCCCCATCCGGTGATCCAGCTACCTGTCCTCTCTGGACGGCCTCCAGCGCCCAGTGAAATACGGCTTTCTGCTGGAGGGCTGCACAGAGCTGCCACATCTGTGAAAATACAGCCCAGCATGCTGGAGTTTTCCAACCGGCTCCCTGAACGCTTGTAGTTTTATGCAGCACAGGGGGCTGCCTCTCGATGGCCTATATACAGACACACACGTCCTTACATATAAATGCTTCCACAGTCACAGCGATGCGCACCCCAGTACACCCTCATGTGCAAAATGCACACACACCGTCTCCCACAGTTTGACTGTAGGACGTCTAAGTTATAGTGGCTTTCTGTCAGCATCGTCTCATTTCAGTGAAATGCGAGAGTAGGAGAAAACAGTAATTTTAGAGTATTTTACGGTCAGAGTAAGGCGAGCCTGAAATTATTTATAGGAATTAATACGGTGCCTTATTGATTGTTTTAAAAATACTGAGAAATATTTTTTGAATTTTAGATTTTCTTCATGCAGTATTACCTTTCATGAAGCGTACTTCACCTTGCCGTGTGTGGCAGTGTGTAATGCCACGATTTCCTGACTGACGTGCATTTCTTTCTATCTTGAACTTCTGGAGCGTGTAGCGTTTTGTCGTGACTATCCAGAGATTGCGTATGCCGAGTTTGGCTGGACCTCCAACATGTCTAAGGAAATATAATGAATCGATTCTTTGTATCTGGTGTTACGTTGCAGCTCATAGTTTTAATTAGCTATTGAGTAACTAGTGTTGCATTGGAGTAACTAGTTGTGTTGCATTGGGTTTAATACACACGGCCATGTGGAGACGTCAAAGGCAGCTCACTGTTATCTGCTGGTTGGTGGCGGGACACCAGGGCATGTTGGGTAGATGGGGAAAGGGTTGGAGAGCTCAGATGCTGGGGGATCCGCTGTGGACCCCTGCAGACTGGCTTCTGGGTCCTGAAGCTTTAGCGGCTGTGTGCGGTTGGTTTGTTAAACCCTCTCTCAGGCACAGGGCTGCTAGAAGCTGAACAGCTGGTTGTACTGAAACCACAAATTTTACCATTTGTTTTTTAATCCATGCATTTTAGCTGGACGGCATGAAAACAATGCAGTTTTTCCAGTTGTTCCTAAAATACTCCAATAGGCTTAAACCATCTGTTATAGTGACAGATCCAGCATCTGTGCTGTTCCATAAAGCGCAAGAGTGAAGTGTTGGAGTCTCAAATCCAACAAAAGGCTAAAACACAACAAAAAATCATCAATAGATTCTTCTTGAAATAAAAAAGGCTTCACAGTCTCAACTAGCAATCAAAAAATGTTCCTCCTTACTGCTATATACCTTCCTTCCATCCAACTTTCTTCTTCCAACTAAAAACTACAAATGACTATGTCTCTATGCACTGATGGTTTATACCAAATCATATCAATGTAGGGGTCTCTATTTACACATTATTACTAACAAAAAGAGACTTTACTATAATCTGAATGAAATATTCAATAATAAGTATACAGAAATAAGACATGTGAAATGACTGAATAATGAAAGACATATGAAATGAAATTATTATCTATGGTTGTAACAGCCATCTGAACGTAGAGTCCATATTTGCCAGGTCTTCTCTGAGCTGTGTTTCATGGACACGCGTTCCTACACATCTACCACGGTCTAAGAGTCCCAGGTGGCTTCCATTTTTGTCCGTTCAGACTGCTGCCCGGCAGCAAATCGGAGCGTTTCAGGGGTCATCAACCCAAGCGAGGCTCAATGTCTTCAGCCTTCCACCCTGCGTGTTTGGGTCCGTCGTCACAGGAGCAGCGCCGACCAGGAGGAAGGCTGCCTTCGGCTACACCGAGCAGATGTGTTCGCAGTTTGTCAGGACGGACACATTTTCAAAATTCCTGATTGTTGTCTGCGAGCAAGTTGGTCATTTCCGACCCAAGACTTTTTAGGCCTGTTCAGTCTGGAGACTTTGTTTTATTGTCTCAGAAGACCACACAAGGGAAACCTTTCATGCCACCCTGCAGAAACACCAACCCGTTCTGGGCCGGAATGTGGTCATCCCTCACAGAATGGCATTGCATTTGCTGAATAAGGAGCTTTTGGAGTGTAACAGCTAGCCATCTCATACCCAAATATTATTCTTTTTGCATAGTTTTAGGGAGCAGAAAATCTAGAGAATGTGACTAACTGGCCACTGTGCTGTAGAATCAGTAAAGTTCAGTTTGCCTTTGGTTTACAGCATCAAAAAAAGCCCTTGAAAAGATCCTTTGACTCATAATTTCTATACTTTTAACCTAAGATTGAACTGCATTCTCAGACTTAAAAAGGCATTTCCTTTGTGTTTTTCTGATGTGCTTTTTCCTGCAGTTTCGCATTTCATGCAATCATCGGCTAAATTTAGTTGGAGTTCTTTAAGGCCAAAAACTGTCCTGGAATTTGCACTTGTAACCTGGTCCATCCCAAGGTCTACATGTGAACTACAGCTGTCTGACTGGACATTTCATCCCAAGTAGATGAACGAATCCCCAGTCCCCGATATCTGTGAGGCGCATGCAAGAGGGGGCAGTTAAGCTTTCAACAACGGTGTCCAATTTTACCTTTTAATAAAGGGGACGGCAGGTTAATTAATTTGCCGCTTGCTTAGTTTTTATGCTTTTCTTGTTAAATCTTTGTTACGCCCTTTGATGCAGTGAAGGGTACGTGATAAAACTTAATTTGATTGGTAAATGGTGGCTAGGTTATACAACATGCTGACTGGCTCAGCTCTGTCATTGGTCACTTTATCACTGTAGGTCAGGCTGTGATTAACAGTGCATGGCAGGCTTGGTGTCCATCATCAGTTGCTTCATGCATTGGGGGGTGTCCCTCGTCTGCTGGCAGATTAGCTGCTGCGTTCTCTCGGCTGAGTGTAGAAGTTCAGAGGCCCAACATCAAGGTTGCGAGTAACCTTACAAGACCCAACATTTTACTATTAAATTTCATCACTTGCATACTTAGCCAGTACTTGATAATATTAATATGTATCACATTACCTGGTTTTTAATACTTATTTTATTTTTTTCTTCATTTGTGGTTTGTACCCTTTGGGTTTGCAGAGTCGCCTGTCTTTCTGTTGCTCTGTAGTAGCCAGGACCTCACCTCATTTGGCCTGAAGAGAGGAGCTCGCTGTCGCTCCTTCAAATGCGGTCACCTCCCAGCAGCAGATCACATGACCCCAGTAAGGACCCATATGGGAACTGTGGTGTCTCCCAGGATGAAGGTAGAGATTAGTGTCCTCCTTAAAGGTAACATGGAAAGCATACAGCCCTGGGGGTCCCTGAGGGATGCCAGTTAGCCAATTAGCGTAGTTAACTGGAAGCGGGGCGGCTTTTCAGTCGGGCGGTAATCGGCCGCCTCGAGCCTCGAGCGAAGCAGAAGGCCCCTAGTGTGCCTGGCTCATCCAATCATATCACTTACTGAGGCAGCATTACACAGGGACACATCTCCTTGTTTGCGTGTCTGGATGGATGGACTTGAGAGGACCTATTGTTGTGACAGGGCTGTTTTATAACAGAGAGGCTGGCCCGTATTGGCCCCCTGGTGCATTAGTGCTGTCGGGACAACGGGGGCCTTGTGTGCAGGACTTGATATTGCAAGGTGGGGAGACGGAACCTGGATTAATCTATCTCTCTGTTTCGCTCCCAATTGTCCTAATTCTCTCTCGCTGACCCCCCCTCCCCACAGACACACATACACACTCAGTCTGCTACCCAATACCGACGGCCCCCAGTCTCCATCCACGAAGGGCTTAAGATTCGGCGATAGTGACTGGTCGCGTTTTGCCCTAATGGCTGGGAGGTGGCTTTGCAGGCGATGGGCTAAGCACTCGGGCTTAATGGAATAATTCCTCCAATAAAAAGATGCCCATTGAGGAAAAAAAATGGTGGTGGGGGGGGGGGTAAACTTCAGGATCAGTAAAAAAATCGACCCAAAGCAGCATGCTGAGACCGAGAGAGTGAGAATGCTGCACAGCCAATGATGGCCCAGCTCAGCAGGTCACAT
This sequence comes from Paramormyrops kingsleyae, assembly GCF_048594095.1. Lineage (NCBI taxonomy): Eukaryota > Metazoa > Chordata > Actinopteri > Osteoglossiformes > Mormyridae > Paramormyrops > Paramormyrops kingsleyae. The sequence goes on from NC_132803.1 coordinate 29,056,966, forward strand.
GACCTCAGGGAACTCTATGATTTGTGTAGCGATTTGGGCTGAAGGCTGTTGGTGTCCAGCGTGTCTCACACAGTGTCACAGTGTAGCAAATATAGTGTGTGAAGCTGCAGGGCATCCAGGGGTCCTCAGCTTCTTCTCGTGGAGGTCCTCGTCCCACTCTCCCCCTGGCGTCAATCCTCCATCCATGTGTCCATCAGTAAGAATATACGAAGACGGCTGAGTAGCATATACGGCACTGTCTTGGATAAACTATGGCGATGCAAAGCAGAACATCCCTGAAGAATGCTGGTGCTGGTGTGGAAAAGACCCATCTGGATAAATGTTAGCCGCGTTGGCTTAGCCTGACTAACGATCTGAGCAGCAACCCCAGTGCACTTGGCTTGGTTGGCTGAGTTTCATTTTGAATGGGTATCATCTCGTGGGCTGGATGCAGACATCTTCAGGGAACACTGTTCGCACCAAAAGGTGCACCTGGTCTTGTAAAAGCCTCATGTTCCTTGGACGTTATACGCACATGCAGGACGGAATGACACCCATGAGATGTACGGTTGGTCATTACAGACCCCCCACTGCGTTTAATCGCTGCTGTCTTCAGTCATAAACCCATCCGCATGAAGGAAAAAGGCTGGAGGACCTTAACACTCCTCAGACCTTTTTACTTTTTTCCATAGTTCAGATGCACAGGCCTTGTGCTCCTTATGCCAGTTTTCACATCTCTCTGCCTGGTCCTTCGATCCCCGTAGTTTCCAAACAGGTGTCCTGCCACAAATTCCAGCTTTGTGAAACTGACAATACATCACTTTTATATAGAGCCGCTAACTCACTTATGTGTGATTCTTTGAAGCCATAAATTTTTGTATTTTTTTGTAAATATCTCGCTAATTGTCCATCTATGGCTGTCGGTGAACTTCAAGTTGCGAACTCTGTTCCCCTCGGCCGTTGCAGATTGTCCATATCTGGCCTTTATGATTTTTGAACTATTTCTCTTTACACATTTAAATAATTATCATTCTTTGTGACCGATGCACCTGCAAGCTGGGCACTGATTGGCCTCTTTGGAGCTCTGATGATTGGCCCGTGCTCCTTTAAAAATTTGCATATGAAAGTGCTAGCTGTCACACCTCTGTTATAGCTGAACTGGCATCAACCTAATATGACTGAAATTTGCAGCTGTGGCTATAATTATGATTTTATCTGCTTCACAGTTTTTATTTTTTTTTATTTTGCACTACCGCAGAGCGAGGTGATATTGGGAGTAATGAGCGGGGGGGGTGGGTGGTTATTAAATTAGCTGGTAGCTGCCCACTCCTAGCAGAACCACCTGGCAAATCCTCCACTCTGCGCCAACTCCTCAGTGCAGAATCAGGCAGAAATAAGCACCGGGACAGCAAATTAGGCATTAAATGAGAAAAGCGTAAGAGCTGGCAGGCTGGTAGGAGAATGGATCAGTGACCGGGCCAGAAGAACCGGCCCACAGTTGGAGGTGCAAGGCCTGCTGTGGTCCCTACTTTCTTTGACCCCGGGCCTGAGGGGTGTAAAATCCAAGGGCATGGAGTAAATCAAGAACATGTACTTCCTCCCCCCCCCCATTCCCCCGAACCTTGTAATCGCCACCAGACGGGGGCCTACGTTAATGGTCTCCAGGGCGGTGTTCCCCCCTCATCTGCTGAAACGATAATCACACTCACTCCATCCTCTTTATCCACGTCGCTTAACCTGGCAAGTTCCAGTGGAAACCTGTTATCTAAAGGAAAGGTCTTAAGTAAAGAACCCCCCCCCCCTCCTCCCCCGGGTGGCCTGACCCTTTGCCATCCCATGGGCCTGAATTATTTTAATACAGTAATTGCAGCATTTGCTGTCCAATCACAACCCATTATGGTAATAGGATCCCGTTGCGGCAGGGTACCCCCATTGCCGATTACTGTCTGGAGGTGGTCCAGGCCGCATCGCCACAGCTGCCGCCACAGGCCTGCCATGATGGACAGGATAATGGTAATTGTATTGCCTGATAGCTCCCAGAGAGGAGGGGAGCCCAGACATAGAACCAAAGTCTGTATATATATGCCAAACCGCCACACAGTCTACCATAACAAACTACCCTATGATGGATGAACTGCACTTTGGAAAGGTGTAATACTTTTTGGGTGCCTTGTGTGCAGGCTGTTGCAGAGGTTTATTTGTAATGGCACTGCGTTGCCTGAATGTCACTCAGTGAAAGCGATGTCTTTTTCTTCAGGAATGTGATGCTCTTGTAGAGCCCCTAACGACAGCACCGGTGGGTGAGAACAATCCAGCACACAAAACTATACCTGTAACTGGAACCCAGCATACCCAGCTCTCCGTGCCTGTTTTACTGTAGAACCCAGCATGGAGAACTCATTATTCCTGTTTTAGAAAGCGGAACTCACCATGCCCATCCTAGAACCCAGCATGGAGAACTCATTATTCCTGTTTTAGAAGCTAGTATTCAGAACTCACCATGCCCGTCCTAGAACCCAGCATGGAGAACTCATTATTCCTGTTTTAGAAAGCGGAACTCACCATGCCCATCCTAGAACCCAGCATGGAGAACTCATTATTCCTGTTTTAGAAGCTAGTATGCAGAACTCACCATGCCCGTCCTAGAACCCAGCATGGAGAACTCATTATTCCTGTTTTAGAATGCGGAACTCACCTTGCCCGTCCTAGAACCCAGCATGGAGAACTCATTATTCCTGTTTTAGAAGCTAGTATGCAGAACTCACCATGCCCGTTCTAGAACCCAGTATATACCATTTGTCTTTGAAGGCAGTACAAAGTACTTGCTCTCTCAGCTCTCATGCAATCTGCAGAGTTTGGGGTAATGGCTCGTGGGACAGGCAGTCCAGTCACATCCAGGGGCCCCATCGTCTACCTACTGGGCCTCTTTGTCAGCCCTGCTCAGACGGTGCCAGCTAATGGTGCCCAACCACTTACTGTATATAGTTTTATAGCCCGACCTACGGTGCCGGCGAGGGGAGCTGGGGGAGGAGATTAGGAAATTTGTTTATCTTGTCTACGGTTCAGATACCGTATTGAGGACAAAGTCTAATTGCGCAGTTAAGGCAGACTTGAGGCCCATTACTTAGTTAGTGCCCAGTCATTATGTTGCTTATCTGCTGCAGCCCTGTGCCTTACAGAGCAATGAGTCCATTTTCAAGGGGCTCAGTTCTGGGGCAGGACAGGCCAGTGCTGTTTTCCCTGTGATGTCCCACAGAGCTGCATATCGACAGGAGGCCGGGTTTTCCATCCGGATCGGAAAGATTGTTCCGGGATGATGATGTTGATGTTGTTGTTGCGAAGTTACAGTGGTTTTTGATCATGATCCTTTATCAATTTTTTATAGCAGTTGATAAAGTCATTAGATGGTATCATGGATTAGATTAGGATGGTGCCTGCTTGGGCCTTTGGAGTTATACTCAGACTGTTTTGATTCTTCTTCTTCTCTCTTGATCTGACACATGGGCTCAAGATGGGCCTGAATGAGTCCCCTCTGTCTTCTATCGCTCGCATTTATACCGGCAGGTCTGCTCCCCATCAACCATATGAACCTGGTTTGAAATGCTTGCTGTCTGACCTCACGCCCAGTGACTTAGTACATCAAAAAGCCACACCTCCACGCACCCCTACCCCCAGCTGGGCACCCCACAGGCAAGAAGTGGGGGAGAGAATCTCTCTGACCAGCCTGATAACTACGGTAGCTGCAGTGCTAGCGGCAAACAGACGATACCCAGCACCTAAATCTTGAGCGGTCCTCATGGATACCATACAGGTGAACCAAATTCCCTTATCTACTCATGTTCTGAGCTGCAGTCTCGCAAGATGTTAGCCAGCTGCAAAGTCTGTCTTCAGTTTGAGGACCAGGAAGAACCATATGCTGAACCTCAGACCAGCTGCGAGCATTCCTCTGCCCAAAAACCATGCAAGTCAACCGGCAAAACATTGTATTTTTTTTCGCCTGGGCTTGTTCTGAGAGGTACAATAAAACTACATCTGAGCACACATCTCCACCACTTCTCTGCAGACCTGCCCATGGAAGCCTTCAGCATGTCCCCTCTCTGAGCTGATCTTTGCTGCCCCTGGGGCCTTGGGCTACCAGTTGAAGAGGTCTAGATCATCCTCCTGGTGCCCTTAGCCCTGAGGAACTGCCTCTTATTATCAGATGGTAGAGTGAATTGATTTATAGAGAGTGCTTGTGGTTCGGGGAAAAGTGATGTAATCAGGCCGAAAGGCCAAATGCATCAGGTTCTCGAGCCACACAACCTAGCAGCAAGACTGGGACCTTCGTCTGTCTCTTGAAGTGTCAGCAGGTTTAGGCTTTTCGGACATCTGTTTCGAATTACCACCACGTGGATTCAGACACAACAGAGCAAGACCCTGAGTGCAGGACTTCTCAAGTGGCCACGAGTGCTGAAATGCCAGTGTCAGAAGATATTTAATCATACGTAACACACTCAGTATGTTGTAGGCATGAGCTGTCGAGAGGGGGAGTAGAGTAGAACGTGGAGGGAAACGGTTGCCGTCAGTTGTTTAGTCTATTTGCAAAGCCGTAGTAGGACATCTCAGGAACGTCTGGACCAGATGCGTCAAGAACTATATTATTTGGCAGCTAAAGGACAACTTTGGCGCGGCAAAGGACAGAGTTCCGGGAACTTTAGGGTTAATCTTTAGAGAAGAGATCAACTGCTCACTTGAGAAAATTATATCACATCTCTAAATGGTCTGGTTGTGAGTAAGGGTGAATTGGAACGCAAAGATTTACTGTGTGAAACCTTACCCCCCAGATACGAGGGGGCAGCCACTGGACAATCAGACATTGCTCACGTCACAAGGAAGTTTTATTCACTCTTCAGTTGGGTGGGAGGTTTGATCAGAGAATTGTGATCTAACCCTGATCTCAGGGCTGAGGGAGGGTGGGGACGTTATCTGTGACCAAGCCACATGGTACCTGATATCAGGTCCTACCTCACTCCTCCCCCGGGGGGTGCCGGTCTCCCAGTTTCCTTACATATTCCCCACAAGTGACATCATGACCACATTAGTGCAGCACTGACAGTTTTTAAGGAACACTTGTTGGCTTGCATCCGAAATGCTTTTGGGTCGGGTGGTTCCTTTGGAACTCCTGTGCACTTGAGTTCAGACATGATTCAGCCCATATCACTGAAACAACCAGCTGCATACATGCATGTAAGTCACTTCTAAGACCAAGTGATCAAAATAATTTCATCCCTGACAGCTTCTCTTCAAACATGCTCAACAGCAGACCACCAGTCACAGCAGCAGATTCCTTGTGCTTAATTTTATATAGCGCTTTTACTTACATAATGGCCCGGAAATGTATTTAATGATAGACTGACAAGACAGCAGTCAAACATCTTGTTAAGAAAAGGTAGTTTGACACCACAGGTGTGGGGACAAGCAGACTTGGGTGGTGTCTGGTTTGTCACACTGTTATACCTTCCAGACGTTTTGATGGTGGTGGGCAAAATTTACCTTGAGATAGCCCCCCCCCCCCCCCAGTTTCGGTTCATTTTATTATGGGGGACCACCATACCTGCACTCCCCGCTAGTCGGCAAATTTTGTAGGCAAGATTTCAAAATACCTTGGTATTCTGTATTACCTTAATATCACCTAAGCCTAGGTCCAAGTAAGTCGGAAATAAGTTCATCGGTTTTGTTTGTTTCAGAGTGTAGTGGTGGTCCTCTGTTTAACCCTGTATATGGCTTGGGTGTTGGTCAGATCTCAAGCCTCAGCGTGGAACATCTAAACTTCCCATAAGGGCTCAGGTTGGGTGGTGTGATCTGCACCTAGACAGCTGTCGGACTGTGAAGAGAACTCGGATGGGCCTCAGTAACAGTCTCTGTCATTCACATCCGCTTTCCAGTGGAAAAGAAGCCCAAAGCAGTGAATCTGAAACAAAGGAATTCCTACGCGAGCGGCTGGCATGATCCGTGCACCTTCTCCAGTGCTGGCTTGTCCGTCCGCATTCGGCGAACCTCGCCGCATGTTAGTTCATGTAGTATCTCGTGTCGAAAGCACAGCAGGGGCTTGGGGTTCAAGCCTGAGTGGGAAACTTAAGCTGCCTAAGGTGTTTCGGATTTAAGAGTCTGTGGAACGTCTTCAAGAGCGGTACACGTTTGATTAGGTCACCGCAGGGTAACTCCTCAGTTTGCTTCTGCAGGCAAAGGATAAACAAAGTCTTCTACAAGGTTTCTATGTCTGAAGCCGACGCACCTGTAAAAACCTCTAGGAAAGGTTAGTGGCTAATTGGGGTTGGCTAATAATTGGGAAATGCTTCTTAGAATTCTGTATTTCAATTAATCTCTCCTGCATTTAACAGCCATGGTGCAGGTCCTGGTGTCATAGTGCTTCTAGGCATTTGATGCACTTGTCGCAAAAACATGCGGTCAGATATTTTTTGTGAGTGTTGTGCATGGTGGTCACCATACCAGTAGAGCCTCATAGCAGCCTGTAACAGAGCAACCATTAACCACACAGACACTGACACTGAACAAAAGCACAGACACTGTTCCCTGCAGGCATGGATAAGGGAGGATCCATGTTGGCTATAGACTTCATGGTTTGTTCCGAAGTCTCCCTCAGCATCAGGACCACAGAATGATGTTCTGCTGTTTCCCCAAACGATTGGTCAAATGTTTCATCCCACAGAACCACATCTCCTGGAGAAAAGAATTCTAGTCATATAAATGATCTGAATCAATGAACCAGATGTTGATTACACTTTTACACTCTTGAGGGAATTAGGACTGGAGCTGTTAGAGTAGTGGATGTGTCTAATGGCTAAAGTATTTTATCATGATATAATATCACCCATATATTCCCTTGAGCTTGAGCAAGTGATGCGTTGTGGGATTGTTTTTTAGGCTAGTGGGTGATGTGGGTTATTTTGCAATAGCTTTGATTGTTATTAAGTGAAAACACTGCAGTTGCTGCGGCTTTTAACCTGGCTTCCAAGGAACCGGCTACATTGTATTCCTTTTATTAGACATTTACGCTAAAAGTCTGGACTGTGGTGTTTCAGTGTTTAATGTCTGTTTGGGTATCCTCACCACCAGTAAATTTTTAAGTACTCCGGAGTGTGTTTGCAGAGGAAAATTCTGGATTCCCACCTTGCCTTTTTGCCTGCTCAGATATTTTTCAGTCTGTGTTATTTGCATCTGCGTCAATTTTAAGGGCTTTTGAGAGCTGAAATGCCAGAGGCATGGGGAGTGAATTAGCGAGTACCTCACCAGCAGGGTTGGGGGGGTGAGGGGGGGGGGGTCCTTTGGCTCAGTCACACTGCAAGTGTTCCAGGAGATCTCCCTGGCCTGTTTTTGGGATCGGTGGTCACCGCTTTGGACCGAACTAGAGGCGAACCCCAACTTGCACACTCCCAGCGTGGCCGTGCTAGCGGGGCTTCACCGCACAGCTGGCCCGCGGCTCACGCCAAAGCCATTAAAAGCGGGGCTTTCTCCTGGGGTGGTGCCTTTTCTCGTAGATCACTGGAATGTCATGTGCAGGGGCGCAGCAAGGAATTCTGGGACCCATGAAATCATCTTGGGCCCTCTCGGTACATTCTGCTGAATGGAGCGGGTGGCCGTCAGGCCCCCTCCAGCGAAGACCATTACCCCCCCCCCCCAGTGGTGGCCCTGAGTCCTCACTTCTCCACGCTTTGCTGTCTAGCACTCTTCACGCCTGCCCCCTCGCACTCTGATTTGGTCCTTTGTCCCTGAGCATCCAGGCGGTCTTGCTGTTCGCCCGATTGAAATAACCTCTTCCTGTGCCATCAGCTGCAGGAAGGGAATGTGAAGCAAAACAAGAGTCCCTGGGGTGTTAAAAGCAGGGGGTGTAAACCATCAACCCACTGCCTCTAACGGAATGTGCCGAGCGACGGCCTGGCCGGGCTCCAGACCCACACGGGCACATGGGGGGCCGGCCTCTTTACAAGCGTGCAGTGAGTCTGACCTCATCATGCCACCTGATCAGGCGCCGAGGACCCCACCGAGCATTTGGATCCACCTGGATCTGCTTATGGGACTGGTAAATTGGCAAAGGTTCATCCCAAAGTGCACGCTGTTAGGTTGTTCTTCTGTGTGCGTATCGCCGCACTCTGCCTGCGCTCATCGGTGAAACCTGACTGTCGTTACTCTGTCCCTTTCACTCCACTTTTCCCTTTCCAGTTGTGCCAGATGGCCAAGGAACAACTTCTTATCCTCCTTCGCTTTCTCGGCAAATACTACGTTACATGAAACCATTGTCTGGAAAATGCCCTTTAAGACAGAAAGTTTTACTTATTTCCCCCCCCCTTGTAACAGAGATCTATGAAGTCGCGATCTGATTTTAGACGAGGAATTGCAAGTTTTAAGTTCCTGTCCATTTTGTGATTTAGAGAGGTGACTGAGGATTACATGCTTAGCGGTTTGAACACAAGCACAGGCAGATACCAGCCGAAAGGCGGGGAGTGTCCCAGTCCTGAGACCTGCTTAGCATTGCGTCTTTCGCTTTTTAAGTTGTTTTCAGAACCATTTCACTGGCACTGGCTGATATCCTTCTGCGCTCATAGTCCGGAGACTAAGCTTTGTCGGTGGGACAGGAAGTGGCAGCCTGTGTTTCCTGATTCCATCTTTCCCACCTTTGCAGAGGCGGTGGACCTGCTAGATCACCTGGTGGGACTGGTGGAGGACGGCCGAAATGTGTCCATTTCCAAGGAAGGTGCTGGATGCTTCACTCTGCAAGTTGGCCAGTACGCCACCCTCCACCTGCCCCTGCGCCAGGTCTTTGGAGACAGGTACACACCTCACTGGACCCTCACTGGTCCATGTGCCCGTGTCAGCATGATGGTCTGGTTGGTCGTCTGTGTGCTTTCTCACGACTGGTCACGACCTTCCGCTTGCACCTGCGCAGGTTTGCGGATGAGTTCAGCCTGCTGCTGCAGCTGCGCAGCCCCCAGGCAGAGGACCGCAGCTTGCTGACCTTGCTGAGCCCCCAGGGCCACGTGCTGCTGCAGCTGCGCCTCGGCCCTCACGCCTTCACCTTTGTCACCATGCAGCAGCAGCATTATGAGTGAGCAGCCCAGCCTCCCAATGGCCACACCTCCCTGTAGTCCCGCCTCCCAAAGCCACGCCCACCCGACCCCACCTCCCTGTAGCCCCGCCTCCCATGGACAGCACTAAAACCACGCTCTGCTGGAACTTGTTTTAATATGCTTGCACTTTAATGCATATTATTCCTAGCATGTATTTTAGTACGATTTGCTATTTAAATACTGTTTATTTGCACATATTTCCAACATTATTCATATTATTCCAGGCTGGACTCCCAGGCCATCCATACCTAAGTGTGTATAACTGGGGTCTCCAGCTCCAGTCCAGTAGATTCCCCAGCGCTGCACAGCTTAGTTCTCTCCCTGTTCCACCACACCTGATTCAACTGAGAAGTAGAAGTATGTTAAATGAGAGGAAACCCAAAAACATGCAGGGCTGAGGTTCTCCAGGACTGGAGTTGGAGACCCCTGGTATAGAAACACACGTCCTTACACCGTTTTGATGTGCCCCTCCCAGGTTTCCGGTGGGGGTGCTGTCTGACGGCCAGTGGCACCGGGTGGCGGTGAGTGTGTCCACACAGCAGCTGGCCCTGTACGTGGACTGCACACTGGTGGAGAGCGTCAACTGGACCTACCGCAGCCTGGACATTGGCACCGATGGGCTGTTGATGGTGGGGGGCATCGTCGAGGGCTTTGAGACGCCGTTCGAGGTGAACTCCTCCTCCCCCCCCCAAGCCATCCCACCCCTATGCATAACACACACAGGTTTCTATAGACTGAAACTCCATGATATGTCATCCAATGACCCTATGATTGCAATATCATGACGAGACGGTCTATGTTTTTGGATGAAAGTTGGACCAAAAGTCAAAGCAGAGTGTGGGACAACAGTGTCCTGTTTAGGGGTGATGGAATGAGGACATTAACCCGCTAACTTTACAGAAGCTTCTCAATATGAGTTGCGAAGCAGAAGGTCAAGTAGCAGCTTTATATTGGTTGACCAGAAAGCCGCCGCTATGTTTCACTTCCAGATAAATATGGAGCTTTGGCCGCATGTCGTCACGACTGTCTAACACAGATGGCATGTGTTTCCTGTCATCCATGCAAAATTCATTTGCAGAGGCATAGCTCATGGGGGCGGCGGTATCCCTTATGAGAGCTGAGGCTTCTCTCAGGTTTTGGGGGGAGGGGGGTCACAAAACTCAACATTGGAAATTATGGTGAGTTAATGAATGGTGGTCATCTGATTCCCCATCCTGAGACTTTCAGCAAAGCCTCACAGCCTGAACGCCCCCATCCCCACCCCCCAACATAGGGCGACCTGAAGCAGATGATGTTCCTGATGGGTGACCCGGACGCTGCGGCGGGCCACTGCGCTCTACGTCTGCTCTCCTGCAGGCCCACCACCCACAAACCGCCACGCTCTCCGAAAACGTCTCACAGCGCTCGGGTACGTTCACCTGCAGCCTTCCGCCCGCCCCAGGAATGAAAGCATCCACGTACCGCCGGGCATTTCACGCCGCCTTGTCGCTGCTGTATCCTCCCCAGGATCTGATGCTCTCCTCAAACGACCTGGAGCACTTGCTGAAAAACCCAGAGCTTGTCCCAGATGAGAAAGCTCGTCTGATGGTGAGTGCAGATGTTCTGCCGTGGTTATTCCTTCTTAGCAGGGGTTCTGCACATCTGGGGGAGGGGGGGTCAGCTAGTGTAACACTTCATGGTCATAGTCTCTAAGGCTACCATTCAAGGCTCTTGAGGGTTATTTGGGTTGTACCTTGGTTAGAGGTGGAAAGTTCAGGTTTAGAAAGTATACAGTAAATCCAGACCAAGATATTGTTTTAACCAACCAGTTGAGTATGAAGAGTCACAGTCACAGAGTACTCAACTGGTTGGTTGAAACAAAATCTTGGCCTGGATTTGTACTTTATGGACCTGAACTTTCCACTTCTGACTTTATAAGGCTTCCGTATCGTTGTATTTTACATGAAGCAAACTATTAGCTCAGGGACTTTTTACTGGGGTTTATTTGAGCTTTTGGGAATCTGAACTCCTCTAAAGCTAGCAGTTCTGTTTGTAGTCCTGTCGCTTCCGGGGGGGTGGGGGACATCAAAAATCCCAAGCCTTTACTTCTCACTGATCACATCACAGGTTGAAACGCCCCCCTCTGGTTCCTCCACAGAACATCAGAGAAAGAGTGATGTTTGTGACCGTCTCTTAGGCTATAATCTAAACTCCATGTGACCCTGGATCTGCAGCCCCCTCCAAGCCTGGCATCTCTTACACAGTTTATTTTTAACCAGGATTTTTATCTGTAACCTGAAGAAAGCCAATTCTTTTCAAATGAAGAAACATGTAGAGCTGCTGCAGCATTTTCATAAGACTTAGGGGATGCCCTCTGGCACCTGCTTATATTAAAACCAAGTCAGCTGCTGGACTGCTTACATGTTACAGTGGAGTGGTGGAAGTGGGCTTTTCCATAGTCTGTCATCATTTTACCCCAATCACTTATAAATCAGGTATTTTTTCCATAGCCGAGGCTGTTATTCTTTCATATTTTATCATTAAGGAATTTTATGAAGGTACTCTTGCCATTGTCCCTATTCCCTGTAGAAGGGTGGTCCCTGATCCTAATGGATCTTAACCCACTTTTGGGTTCACTGCTAATCGAACACTCTGGATTCCAAACCCCCCCCCCGCCCCCCGATTCCCGATCATGCAAATTGCGTAACGGCTTGAAGGTAGCTACAAACACCATCCCGCCGAACCATGAAGGCTTTGACCAGTAGGTACGGAGGAGATGCCGCCCGCATTTTAATTTCATTACCGGAGGTGTCAAGGTGCCTGCATGTAACAACACAGCTGCCATTTACAGGCACATTACCCCCGTAAAGGGGCCAGACTGGTCCTGGCCCTCACATTGCGCATCTCTCTACACATTCCCAGTCCTTCCAGTGCCCATGCAGCACTTCCTCGGTCTGCCTTTCCATCGAAGCGGGGAAAATGGCAGTTAATGAACCACCTGGGTTTTGGAATAGCTTGCATCCAGTCGGCCAAATGAGGGGGGTCACATCTGGCTCCAGGAAGCGTTGAATCACAGCACTGCTGGGAATCGGCCAGAGATCACTACCTCTACGTGTGGACCTCATCATCAATTTTATTAGTCCCTCAGTTAAACGGTGACTCAGGGTTACATGGTATAATTAGCTATAGCTTTTACAGAACCATATGGTGACCCTGGAAATTATAAATCCCCTCAGATGCTAATTGCAGGTTTGGCTGCTTGTGTTTTCACACGGGGCTTGTTTTTGTCAATGACATGACTTGTTTCCATTGCTTTGTTCCATTCTTTGTACTGCCTTCAAACAGTGCTTAGCAGTGAGTATGTAGGTAAAAGCATTGACTGTAGGAGCACGCAAGGCTGGGATTGATGAGGCTCGAAAGTAGCAAAGAGGGAGTAAAAGATGTTAAAGATGTAAACCTCAGCCAAGACGTGACTCTCTTCTCTGTGTGGTGGCGGCGATGCAGGTTGTTTGCCGGAGTGTCTGATGTTGACGGGAAGGAGGGACCCATTGGGCTGTCATTGTTAAATGTCCACTTGGGCCTCAGTATCTTCCGTCACCGTAGTCTCCTTTGGGTTGGGTCCCCAATCCCTGCTGGAGCACTCTGTGGTCCCCAGGCTGGTGTTTTTGTTGACGTTTGAGGGACAGATCATAAAAAGACAATCACCAGAGAAGTTTTAGGGCTTGTATGTATTCATACTGAAGGATGACTGGCTCTAATCTCCGGAGGATCCTAGCTGTTGCATCTTCGTTCATGATAGTCACTTTGGACTAACACAACGGAGTGTATAAATCAGGACTTTGCTAGTTTGACTTCCTCTGCTGGCCCCTGGAGGATGGACTCCCCTTTTGAGTCTGGTTCCTCCCAAGATTTCTTCCTACTAGGGTGTTTTTTCTTGCCACCATCTCCTCTGGCTTGCTCTCTGGGGCTTTGGGCAGGGATAATGCAAAGCGCTTTGAGACAATGTAATGTTTAAAAATGTACAATACAAATAAAAATTTCATTGAATTAGCCAAGATAACCTGGGGAGTTAATAGCTACTGTAGTTGTGTAAGTTTTTGTTACATTTTTGTATCTACTAGCTTTATTATAGTCCTGGATCCATGTGAGTGGGGTGGGGGGGGGGGGGGTAGTGGTTGATTTATTGCTAGAAAGTGCTGAGACTTGTAAGAAGCTGCCCCTGGGAAACAAACCCTGACCAACCTTGTTGCTCACTTTCCTAAACGTTATTCCTGCCCCCCGAGGGCCTGTTGCTGACCCCCAGCCCTTCTGTAGGAGTGTGCCGGGGAGTGTCCCAGTCAGCTTTGGGGACTGAGAGGCGGAGCCCACATGGAAAGTGAACCTGCGCAGTTCACTGCATTTGCTGCGAGTGCATTTTGAGTGATGCTGCGATCTACTTGGGGGGAAAAACCCGCTATAGGCTGAGCTGTAGTTAAGATCAATGGGGTTGTCAGTGTGATCACAGACTGTAGTGAAATATGACCAAGACCAAGATTGATGCTACATTACATGTCTGCCTGATTTGCACAGAAAGACAGAGTGCAGGGCTGCGCAGCCGCTATCCTTTAACTCACAACATGCTGCACGTGGACTGCAGGCTTTTATCTTGATCCGGGATTGCCTGGCTTTGCCTGATTTTGCTGGAAGAGCATTGGGATGCAGATGTGAACGAGGTTAAAGGGTTTTGAAAGGCCTCCAGCACACACAATGAATAGTTAATGGTAAAGTGCAGCCTCTGGTTAGGTGCATAACAAGGCAGATTGCAAACCCTTATCTCCTTGGTCTGTATTGACTCGGCCTTGCAGTTAGAATAGAGGATGGGGAGGACTGGAGTCCTGAACAAGACAAAGTGAATCCAGTGACCACTGTCTGCTGAGTCATATATACAGTACGCACACATACTGTACACACACACACACACGCGCACATGTAGGGTATACATATCCTTATGGGGACCGCTCATTCATTTCAATGGGAAAAATGCTAACGCTAACTATGACAACCTTAACCCCTACCCTGCCCTAACCATAACCATAAGTAACCTAACAAAATACAAGAGTTTTTGCATTTTTAGTTTTTTCATAGCAGTCACCAATTTTTATAAAACAGAGTTTTCCCTTATGGGGACCAGGAAACCGGTCCCCATAAGGGAAAAAAAACAGATATTTATCACGTTATGGGAACATTATGTCCCCATAAGGATAGGTAAACCCGCTCGCACACACACACACGTATAGACACAGGTGAAGCTACTGTATGGAGATCTCACCAGCAGAGAAGAACCTCATAAAAATCGGAATGGGATATAATGGGCTGGGGGCAGGAGCTCTAAGGTGGGGTGGAGATGACGGATGGTGCTGATGCCAGCCCATACACTGTAGAACTTGGGAAGCAAGTTAAGGCAGCACCCATGTGCACCCCCCCCCCCCCCCCCCCCACCAAGTCAAGGGGCCAGAGTGAGAGCAGCTGATCAGTTATGACGGGTTCCAGGGTGTAAATCCTTCACTCTTGCCCTTTAAGACCCAAACGTACACACACTTCCCGTGCAGGTTTTGTTTGATTCACAGTGAAGTCTGAAAAAATAGTTCATTTAACGTTGACCATCAATGGTGTTGTCACCATTAAATCCTGCTAAACCACAACCTGAGTCGCCATGGATACAGCTCACACACCCACCCGTCCACCGTGTCTCCCCAGAGTGCCTCAGAGTCTGCGTGGTCGTGGTCCTGGGGGAGTTTCCTACCCAGTAGTCATCCCTGGATTGCGCCAGCCCCCATGCCCTGCCGGTCGGTGCCTATCCCCAACGCCCCGGGCCTCACATCCCTCCTGCCTTTAATTATACTCTCCTCCAAACAGCTGTAATTTTGGATACTATCAGATCAATCATACACATACAAATAAATCAGTATATAGTAAGTGCTCTGTGACATTGAGGGCTGGGAGGTTCGGGCTAGTAAACCAACTCTCACGTGATCCTCAAATCTATCAGCATAATTTTTTAAATATGGGAAGCAACTCTGTATCTTTTATCCCCTGCAATGGAAGCCATTAGTAAGGTTAAGGGAGGCTCGAGTTCTCCTAAGGCTCTTTGGGTCGAGCCTTTTCTCTGTCTGGGGGGAGCAGGTCCCATTCCCAGTCAGCTGGTTCAGTAAGCCTGGGGTGGAGGTGTCGTCCTATGAGATGTCTTGTAGTGTGTCCCCAGCTCTCAGCATCAGGCAGTCTCTCCTTATTGGTGCACACATCAACCAATCCCCCCAAAACCTTCTTCCAGTTCACTTAAAGCTTCTAATTAGTAGTTGTGTTGTTCTCCTTCCTGAGAATGTTCCACAGCCCTGAGCGTTTAATCCTCTTCTCTACTCCTTTTTTGTCCCTGGCCACCCATGACCGGACCTATTGTATAGTGCTTGTTTTTATTTCACTAATAAAGAAACCCCCCAGGATTGTTTTAACCCTTAATACAGACTTGGCCCTTGTAAAGTTGAACACTAGGCCTTCCCCACACGCACAGAGGCATCCCTGATCTGTGTACATGTGGAAGGCTTGTGCTTGAGTATCTGCAGTGATATGGGGTGTTTTAGAAATCATGGTCATGTGATTATGCCTCACAAATGCTGACCGTTTGATTGGCTACAGGTACGTGACACACACAAACACAAAACTGTGCTCTTTGGATCACATAAATGCATCCACCTTCACATCCTCCGTGGGAGGTGCTAGGAGCCCCTCCTACCCTTTAAAAAATCAGGAGGAGGCGGGTGGATCACAAGATTGAGGGGGTGTGCCCCTGCCAGTGATGGGGAGGATTTCTGGGTGCGTTGTGAAGGAGGGCGGAGAGAGCACTCTGGATGCAGGTAGTCCAGGGGAACATCACGCTCCGGGTCTCCTGCAGCCATGTGCTGTGCCGCCTTGTTCCTCTGCCCTCTGCTGCTGGCACTGCCAGGATTTTACCTAGAGGAGCCGAAGGTAAGGACATCCTGGGTTCCTCTTGCCCTATGTTCTGATCATTAGCATTCTCTAATTGCATTTTTTTCACTCGCAAAAATTCCTGCCAATGTTTTTCTGTGAATTTCCTTGTATGAATTTCAGTGACGGATCTGTCAACTTCGGTCAGCAAGTCAGACTGGAATTTGTGCTGGTCCAGATTAAGGCAAAACACTGATTTTTGGCAGCTTAAAACTGTCAGTGTTAATATGGGTGACTGGTGGGGTCTGCTTTGAAGTGAGTTTGTAGCCCTTTCTACGGTTTTTCTTTTACAGTTTGTAGCGGAAGTGAACGGGAAAAATCTGCTGTGAAAATGGTTGCTAGACATTGTGACTCTTTTTCGACATTTCAGCACGGACAGGAACTTAGAGCTGTGGCTTTGAACTGTGAAACAGCATGATGCTTGTCGTACTGTAATTCCTGCTTGGGTTTACTTGCAGGTCATGCTCAGACTAAGAGCCCGGCCACCGGGTGTTACCTGTTTGTTGTTTTGAGAGTGTTGCAGTAGAGCGTAAGAAAGTGTGCACAATCTGTGTGCCGTTTCCACTTTGCCAGTCTCAGCAACGACTCCCAAAACATTTGTGCACAAGCTTGGCGTAAGACATCTGCGAACCCTTTTTGTTTTGCAGCGTTCCGTAACAGCGGCAGGTGCTAATTAGCGGCACAGCACGCTACGCCGTTTACCGTTGAGGTAATGTGCTGTTTTCCTTTTGCCAAGTACCTTTTGAATGTCATCTGCAAACAAACATGGACACGGGCGAGTGGGATACGGTCCAGTCGCATAAGCAGGGCTTGGTAGCTTGGGAATGAGGTCCATTGCTCTTGCAGAACTTGAGTCCAGTGTTTTGGGTCGTGCTTGACTGTATTTCTGCTGCATGTAGCATAACTGCTAATGCATTGGTCTGCCAGCTAAAAGTTTCAGGTCATGGAATCCTTAACATGAGTGACAGAAGAAGTTTTGACAACAAGGGACACGTGATCCAGGAGTGAAGTGACTTCATCGGTATCATCGGCATCTAGCCCTTAAGTCTGTTGATTTTGGAAGCCATACAGAACCACAGCACAGTCGAGAACTTGAACGATTGATGGATGTCTTGGGAAACCCCGGTTACTCATCACGAAATGTTAATGCAGATGTTGCCCTGTGATTGATGATTAGAGCATCCTGCTTGAGGTACACAGTGTGGAGATTTCCTGGATAGACAGTTTTACAGAGCAGTACAGATTCTTATCTTTCTGATGTTGACCTACTGTAAATGCAAATAAAGCATCAGTTCATCTTCAACTGGAATGCTTCCTTTTGCGTATCCCATCATGCTCTCCTTTGAGACACACACACACGCATAGGCAAGTCAGAGTGAAGCCTGGGGTCTAAGCACAGGGTCAGCCATTTATGTGGTGCTCTAGAGCATTTTGGGGGGTTAAGTGTCTTGCTGAAGAGCCAGAGGAGGATGAGTCATGAGGCTAAAGCTCTGAATGAATCCAAATGAGCCCCGAATGATTAATTTGGTTGGGATGTTTTAGCAACCATGCTCTCGGTTTGAGAACTGGGACTGAGCCCTGGATGTCTTAAGATCCTAGCAAATTGTCCTGTCAAGGGCCCAACAGAGATGTGACTATTCCACGGAAGATGGAACTCAAACCAGCAAGTTCACTCCCTGTCTCCTCTGTTAAGTCACATAGGCCTGGATCCTCTAGCTACTAATCAGAACCGACCATCTGCTTTGTGTTAGCATCACCTTGGAACTATACCTTTCCACGCCCAGCTGTCTCCCATTTTGCCCCCTCCCCCTTCCAGCTCTGGACCTGCCCTTTCCATCCTGCCCACTCCCTCTTCCCAACCTTCTTCTTTCTGACTATTTCCTCTATCACGTCATCCTTTTGTTCTGTGGGCCAAGCTGTAAACCTTGCCGCTGGAGACATCGTGGCAGTGTTGTGCCGGACAACATCACATGCATCCCTGCCTGGATCATAGCCCATATCTTACAGGCATCGCTACCACAAGAAGTAAGCTCTATGTGGACAGGAGCCCCACCCCCTGGAGTCTGTCTCCTGGGGCTTTCGGGCTGTGACAGCGTACTCCAATGCTTTCTGATTGGGTTGATGTTCCTCACTGACTCATGGGTGTTTCCACTCTTTCCTTGATGCTAATCTGAAACCAGCTCCACCTCCAGGGGCAATCTGTCAGGATTATTGTGACAGACGGCTGAAAAAGGGGTCTCCCACACACCTGTGTTCCTCCTGCCTGAACGGGTTAACTCACCTTACTGGCATTTCTCAGCCCAAGCCTTACAGCATCATTCAATCAGGTCCAGGTCTCATCAAGTCCTGGTTGGCCTGTTCTTTGCCTTTGATCTGCACCAAGGTACAGGCCCAAAATTTCTGAAAATGACCTTAGTTACCTTTCCATCTCACTGGTTGGAGGAATGCTTTCCTTCCTTTGTTTTTGATCCCTTGGCCTCTTTTTCCCCTTGGTGTCTCCTTTACGTAAAACCTACTTCTGCATCTACAATGAGCCCGATGACCAACCTGTAATGATTTTCTACACCTACAATGATCGTGATGACTGGCTTCTGGAGGTTTTTCTAGGCCTAAAAGGATCATGACAATAACCCTGTTAGGATGTCTATCCCCCTACAATGATAATGATGACCAATCATTAATTTGTTTTTTTTTTTGGCTGGTCCCTGGCCCACCATCTTCAGCCAGGTGTCATGTGGTACCCATGGGAACAGAAAAGGCGGGGTTATGGTCTATGGAGGCACCACCCCCATCACAACTTCTGCAGCGCCTGACCAAAAACCTCCTGCTGCGTCCCCCCACTGCCAGCACCTGTCACCGCTCAGACAGATTGCGTAGCGGTGACCTGAGAGACGCGGTTTGACACCTCATGAAACATGTGATTTTCATACCAAATGGATGAAGTCACTGTGCCTCTTGATGTCAGTTAAAAAACAGCATAAACGTTACCAGCCATATGAGAGACGATGTCGGTTGCTACCAACAATAACGGCAAAGTGGAGTGTGAGCTGGGTAACGCGCCATGACTCTCGTGCAGTGCTGTCAAACAGTGGTCATTTTTTTAACCTCCCCAGCCCCATAAAAAAAAACGCAAAGATGTAAACATGTCTCGGAAAGCACTTTCGCTGCAGCATTCCCAGCCCAGACTGGTTGAGGTTGACCATACATTGTGGGTCATGCAGGATGCCATTGACCTAGTGCTGCACTCCACCACCCAGTGGACAACTTGTGAAGTGCAGCATGCTCCTGCTGTGCATATGGGTCTTTATGGGTAATTACACAAGTGTATCCAAATTGGAAAATTCCCAACCAGAAGGACGTGGAGGGGTCCGTTCAATCAGGTGTTATGACCCTGAAAACAAATACAATGACACTAAAGGCTATTCCTTTATGGCTGTGGAGTATGTTCCCACCTGTGCCCCCAACAGCCCCCACCCCCTCACCGCCATCACCTGAAGGTAGTTATGTGTTGTTTTTAGTTTTTACTCAATAAAAGCCAAGAGCTAGACTTAGATCTGTCCCCCTTGGGTGCTTCATTTCTATCCATCAATCCAGCAAGGCCCGCTACCATCGCCTTGGGTTAGACGTATTAGCTAAATAGCCCGTTTTCACCCTTTCCTCACATAAAGGCCAGTTTCCACATGCCTCACCTCGCATTTTACTGCTCCCTGCTATTACACGTTATACCCATCATTATTCTGGCACCATGCTTTGTTACTTAGCAACTGCTCATGTGTGAATGAATCGCAATTTACACACTTTATTGTTGCTGTTTTTATATACATTAGGGATTTTGCATGGTACTGAAATTAAGTTAAATTATCGATTATGATCAGGCATCTATTAGCTTCTATTTAGTAACAAGTTAATAATGTAGGGCCAGGTGGGTAGCTAGCAGGTTTTCAGCTGTTTAAAGGTTGTTTCCCTAGAAAAATCCTTAAACTAATGATGTATCCTTCCATATTATTTGTCTTGGGGTGAATTCATTAAAGTTTAACTTTTGGAGGACTACAGAAATAGAAAAGTTTCTAGCACAACCAGTGTAATGGTCATGGGGCTCCATGGACCTGAAGACATGCCAGGTTTAGACAGAAATAGGTTTTATGTTGTTTATTTATAGAGCATTAACTTGATCACACTTCATGTTGCTAATGTTTAATCCCAGAATTCAGTTAGCAAGGATACATAAAAATGTCTGTAGCGAAATCTTGTCTGAGCATGTGGTTGGTCTCTGGTGAGCACTGACTCTATGGCCTTCGTTCTCTCCTTCCTCTGTCTGAGCAGGACTCTGTATTTCACCAAGGTGGGAGTCCGCGTGGAGACGGCCTGACTCACCTGGGTCCCGGCCGGCCTGGTTCTGTGGGACATGGGGATGTGTTCCTGGTGGAAGAGGACACTGACCTGGCTGATCCCAGCCTTCAGCACAGGCCTGGTGCCACTCACACTCAGAAGCACACGCAGGGTGTGGGTTCGAAGCCCGACCCTGCATCCAAAGACTTAGATGAGAACGTCACCACAGACAAGAGAAAGGGGGGCGGAGGGGGGAGGACCCAAGACACGTTTCCAGGAAAGCCCTCAGATGACATCATCGACCTTGACGCTCCCTCCTCCCGCCCCTCAAAGAAACCCTTAGGGGGTGTCTCTGGGGGCAAGGAGAGTCCCCATTTCCATAGGCACCATGATTCTGACCCACTGGAAGGAGTGGATCTTCTGCTTTCAACACCGGTTTCACCTACCGCAAAGCCTGGTTCTGCCCCAATAACCACGGTTACAGAGCTGGGACCCAGAATCCCTAGCAAGTCCATTCAGCATGGTCAGGTGGAACGAACCAGAACAGACAGCAGAACACCAGGTACAGGAACGGCCCCTACCAGTGACAGAGGTTTGGTCCAGGGCCCTGATGGAAGGACGTTCCGGTACCTTAGGGGACCTCCGGGGCCGGCCGGACCCCAGGGAAGGCGAGTGAGTATCCCCTTCTCTGTTCCCAGTACACGGTGCATGCTGTACCATGGACACATAATAATGACTTATTCACACTTTCTTCAGGTAGATAGATTTAATCTTTAGCCATTGACTGCTGATTTCACTTCTTGTGTGCGCTTGGATACAAGACTGGGCAACTCAAAATACTTTCACACTCACTCTTGGTTGGTTGGCTTTATATGCCTTTGAAAGCCCAAAGCATGAGTATAACATACCACTGGCTTTGGCAGAGAGCATTATGTCATTTTAACAGGATCTCTTCAAAGACTGAAGGTTTATAGTCATGCAGTTCACAAAGATGTGACTACAAATCTATTTCGTGTAGCTGATGCTGCATATTAATCAGGGTGGAAAGTTTAGCTTCAGAAAGTACAAGTACAGACCAAGATTTTGTTACAACCAACCAGTTGAATAAATAATAACAGTCACGGATTACTGAACTGGTTGGTTGGAACAAAATCTTGGTCTGGATTTATACTTTCTGGACATGAATTCTCTACCTCTGATATTAATGTTTAGTTGCCTAGCAGATACCATGGGGAATTTCCCTGGGGTAATTGGGGTTGAGTACCTTTAGTAACAGTACTGCAGCAGAGCTCATGTTGGGACTGAAACCAACAACCTTCAGGTTGCAAATGTAGAGAGGTATTCACTGGGAGCGTTGAAGTTTCACTCAGGCTCATTGCTTCAGAAGTTCAGCAGAGATTCAATCCCCTCCTCGCAGTCTGGGAGCTCCCAGGCCAGAAGCTGGACCAAAGGCCGTCTGTTTCCCTAAAAATAGATCCCGCCTCACCGTACCCTTGAAGTGATTAATCCTGCCGTGTTTGAAGTATAATAGGTATATAGGCCACTGGCTGTAAGGGAGGAAAAGCGGAGCATACACCCCCCCCCCCCCCACACACATACACACACACACACACACACACTCCTTTCTACCACCTCAAGTTTCTTGATGGACGGGGTATTTGAGGAATTTAATTTCTCTCAGCGGGTGAATATTTTGCCATGATTTAATGCCGGGCCTGTCAGCGGCCCATACTGGTGCAAGAGGAAACACTAACACCAGTGCAGCCAGGAGCGACTGTTTTCACTGCAAACACGAGTCGGCCTGCAGCCTGCCCGCTAAGACCCACGCATATCTGCAGTGATTTAAAGCTGGCAGACCATGCAACTAAAAACAAAAAAGAAAAAAAATCAGTGTTTTGCTTGTATTCCTTTTACCATCATCGAACGGTAAAAGAAAAACCAACCAACATACTTTTATGCCAGTGCTGCAAAATCAACACAGGAGGTGAGAATGATTCGGTGCTAATCATCCTGTTAATTACCTGTTTCCCCAGAATGTAATTCTTAAAGGATTTCTGGCTATAACAGGTCACACAAGTTCTCACAAAAAAGATGATGGTAAAGCTGAATAACAGCATATTTACAAATGTTGTTACTGAATTTAAGAGCTACAGTCAAATTTAATAGGCTTGCCTCTCCAGTTAGTAGGTTTGGAGGTAACACTATAGTGAACTGTAATCATTCTCACCTGCTGTGTGAGAAATTACTGTAAAAAAATTTTAAACAAAAGTTTTAATTTATGATAAAACTGCCTTTTCATAATATTGATCCAAGGCTCTATTGAGGCCTATTTCAGTCAGGCTGTTGTCAGAAGCGGGCTACATTGCCTCTTCTCAGTGTGACTGTGTCTCTGAGCATGACTTCAGTATTAGGAGTGGAACTGAACTCTCTTTGTTCAACTCATGAGTTCATTTTTTGATATATAAAAGATATTTTTGTTCTGGATATTTCAATATTACAGACATGCTGCATGAGTCGTTGGCTCAGTTTTTATGTGGAAACACAAGTGCATTCAATCTGCGCTGCCCGCTTTTGGGTCGGAGCGTGATTTATTTCATCGGCGGTGGAATTATGGTCAAGAGGATTCCGGGTTTGCCATTCCGTTGCAAGCACCACAGTTTCATCTGACCAGGCCGCATAAAACGATTTATGCTGCTTGCTAAATTAAAGGCTTAGGAGGTTTGGAGTCCCGGAAGATTTATAAGGTCCCAGGCAGACGAAAGCGGCGCTGAATGATTTGGGTCGCCCAGTCATTCCTTGTGTTCAGAGCTGGAGAAGTTGCTAAACCTTTAGCAGTTAGCTAATGTGATGTTCGTGGGAGACACTCTCCTGCCGCTTCCGCTTCCTGCTTTGCTGTGGCTGCTTTTTACATGGAACCAGGTGCTACACACCCTTGGCTGCTGAACCTGGGACAGGCCATCAAGCCGATACTGCCACCCAAGTACTCAGGACTGGCCCAAGGCACAAGTGAATCAAGCAACTGTTTAGGGCTCAGTGGCCACCAGGGGGCTCCCCTGTCAGAGTGGGAAGGAAGATGACAAACGACAACTAGCTTAATGGAATTTTGCTGAACAGGGTTAGACCAGTCCTGCAAGTACTAAATAAACCTTTCTGGGTTTTTTTCCCATAATTTAGTAGTTTGTTTACTTTGCATCTATGGTGCTTTTAGTGTGTTCAATTAATGGATGTAATCATCCAAAGTGAATTAAACAGCTTGCGATTTCATCCTTTAACCTTTAATAAATTTATCGCTGCTTAAACAAGGCAAAAAGAAATCCTTTCACGCCTCCAGGAATAGTTAAGCACATGTCCACACGCACAAGCCAGCCTTTGTTCAGTCTGCAGGTGATTTAAGAAGCTTGGCACTTAATCAGATCGAAATTCATTAGCTGTCCGTTAGACGCAGGCTTCCGCTGGCCTTTCCCCGCCCCCCCCCCCCCCCTCGCCACTTGACCCCATCGTGTGATCCCACCCCTGGCTTGTTTTCCTTCTCCTCCCCAGGGCTGTCCTGGAGAAAGAGGATTTCTGGGATTCAAAGGTGACAAGGTGAGGCACGTTTTATTCTGATTCGATCATCAGTTGTGCAGGGTCGTACAAATGAGGACGTAATTGCCTGTGATTTGCATTTTTCTGGATTTGGGCTGGTCTTCAATACCCTCTGTTGACTTGCCTCTGTTTTTATTCTCAAGAACATTGCTGGACATTAAATTCAGGTGCTATAGACAGTTGAAGCAGAAATACACAGTCTCATTACCGCAGTGCTCGTTTACATTTTGAACCCATTCTCAGTGCAGCTAATTGGTTGCGTCATGTTTGTGCTGCGAGCCAGCTGTGGCGTGTCGCCCGATAGGCCTTGGGCTTCATCCGGCGCCTTCACACACCTGTAAGAGAGAGATATTCACACACCTGTAAGAGAGAGATATTCACACACCGGCCTGCAGGCGCTCAGCCAACCGCAGACTTTGATGCGGAGAGATGACAGGGAGAGGATATGAGGCATCCATGAGCGTTCCTCAAAGCATGGGGGGGGCAGATCCCCTTGTATCCATCCGTGCAGGTGGCTTCCTGTAGGGTCTACAGATGCTGTCACCACCGGCGATGACCTACCAGCGCAGGTGCCGGAAACCTGTCTGTGAGAGTGACATTCCTCCAACCCTCTCATTTACAGGGGGACCGGGGCCCGGAGGGGCACGAGGGTCGCAGGGGCCAGCCGGGGCTTCCCGGCCCAGCGGGACTGCCGCACCTCTACCTGTGGAGGAACGGAGTGGACGACTGGGCTGCCTTCAGGGTGAGTTTGCATTAATGCCTTTTATGTGCGTATGTCCTTCTATTCTGTGATTATTTGTGTGTGTGAATGGTGGTTGTAATCCATGTGCCTTTTTAATTGCCCCTTGGGGGTGAATAAAGTGATTTAATTTGAATTTGAATTTCTAACTGTCATGCTCAATCAAGAAATCTTATGGCAAATCTATATTATTCTATTATAAACCTAAAAATGTGCTACATCAAAAGCACTGGGGTAGCTTGCAAAGATGGCTCCTCAATTTGGGTTGAGCCCGGCTTGGTTGTGCGATAGCCCGGCTTTGTTGTGCGATAGCCTAGCCACCAGGCACTCACCGATTTAAAGACGCCAAGCCCAGACCTGCCTCATGTAGTGGGTAACCTTTCCCAGGGTACGCTTGCTGTTCTTGGTACCGTTCAATAGGGGGGGTCCACTGTTATAAGCATAATAACCAAAACACTACCATGCAAATTCAGCTGAGTCTAGTCAATGCTTGGTGTGTAAACAATTCTTGACAGGATCAGTAGACTGTTTTTATTCTAGAGGTTTCTTCTACAATTTTCTAAAACCGCTCACCCAGTGCAAGGTCACAGTGTGTCTGAAGCGTATCCCACAATGCACTGGTCAGGGGACTCCACAGGATGCCAGTCACTCACACTCCATGGCCAATTTATAGACATCAATTCACATAATTGTATGTTTTTGGTCTAAGGGAGGAAAGCAGAAAACCGAGAGGCAGCGCCGCGGTTTTGGGTGATCGGGCCGCGGAGCGGGCAAAGGGGGAGAACATGTGAACTCCACACACACGGGGCAGGAGCATATGCAGGGGCGGGGCCACAGGGGCATTGGCCCCAGCTGAAAGACGATTGGCCGCTGGAGAGCTCCGTCCATTGTCACTCACTGAATCAAAACATATCATTGGCTAATGGCCCCTCGGTATGAATCGTGGCCCCTTTTATGCCCTCCACCTTAAAAAAAAATATTAGAATCACATGTGAATAGGTGAAGCATTAGCAGCTAGGTTTGTATTATGTTAATGTCTTTCAAACAATAGAAGTACATTTTTTTTCTAAAACCACTTCCGCTGAAATCCGCTTATTACACCACCTTACAGCATGCGCTCCTTTTCACATTCGCACAGCGGAGCTGTTCACCGTTGGGCCCAGAACTTTCCAGACCACGTTTTTGGTCAGACTCTGATTGGACAAAGACGGCGAGCGGCAGTGAGGCGTGGCGCCCTGGTGACGACCCACCAGGCTGTGGCGCTCTCATCTACTCCAGACAAACGATGTTTTGTGAAGAACAGTTGCTCTTCTGCAGCCAGTACCAGGGCTGCCCCAGTACCCACTAGAACAGGAGACCTCGATAGTCTTTTGACTCACCTTTACCGTCTATCAGTGGCACTTTCTCTTTTAGGTTTGTCTGTAGAGGGAGCAGGTTACTCACAGTGATGAAAGGGGGACAGCAAATCTGACCCGGCACTGCAGAAACTGGCAAAGGGGGGGGCCAGGGCAGAACGCAGTGACAGAAGGCTGGATGGAGATGGGTAGAAGTGTCTGAGCGCCCCCCCATCACAGAAGGGAGTGTCTGTAGTCATGCTTCTCTGAATGTTTTAGCTTTAATTGTAACTTAGCCTCAACCGCGCTCGTCTTGCAGGGACATTTAGTTGATTTGTTTTTGTTTTGGGCCTGAGAACAAAGCGTTCCAAAAAACGTGTGATGTTTTCTCGCATTAATCCCAGACAGGACTCCTCCACGGGAGGCCCTGGACCATTTTCCCGGCTGGGGCCTGGTTAACGGCGTGGGTGATTACAGTCGGTCACAGTCGATTACGGTAGTAAACACCCAGTCCCCTGCCTCCCTAGCAATGCAGACAGGCTGTCTCACTCACTGTAGTGGTTACAGATTTATGAATGAGCCCCCTCACTCGCTTTATCTCTGAAGCTTTTGGGAAAGCGAAGGCATTCCTCAGAACCGTAGCTGTGAGATGCAGTGGTGTCTTCCATAAGGACCCCCTTCTCTGGGTGTGACTTCGTCTTTGCACATGTGAACGGTGCCCTATTCTGCAAGTAAATCATACTGAGGGAACTCTCTTAACCAAAGCTAATAACCATAGCCCTTTTACACACACGGATGTGTTCCTTGCAGCAGTCATGGAAATTAGGTTCATAAGCTCAGCTCAGATCCTTGGGCTCTCCAGCCCCTGGGTCTGTAGAGCAGTGCTTCCCAACCCGGTCCAATGCGACCCGCAGACAGTTCACATTTTTGCTCCCTCCCAACTCCCTATCAGGGCAGGTGCCTAACCCAGGCATAGTACTGTACATTTTGTTTATATTTGCTGAAATGAAATTCGGGTTGCGGTTTGCTAAGTTGGTGATTGTCAGTGATCAAAAAGGAACTCTTGGCACCTCAAAATGGCACTTTTCAATTTGGAGATGGGTCTAGGTGCAGACCTCACCTGTGGCGTAAACCTTCTCCATCAGTAAATCTCATCTCAGGGTAAGGAAGTGATGCATATCTCACGCATGGAATTATGGTCTTTGTATTTGGATGTAAAGGTTTTTGCTAAAACGATGGACTGAAATACCACTGATAATGGTCTTGCTTTAAAAGCATATTCTCCGTGCTAACATTACATATTATACCACTCAGCGTTTACCGAGTTGTACAATGGTTTCATCAGTGAAAGACTTCATTAATCACTTTCTGTGCATATTGTTGTAAAATAATCCTATTTACTATCTTGTTTTTAAAAACATCATTGCCAGTTAAGGACTTTTTGTAATAAAGATATGCTTCCTAAACATGACTTAAACAATCACAATGAAATGTGTTTAAAAACAATTCTGTTAATAAATTAGATTTATGGATACTGCTTTAACACGTACCATTTAACATGCATATTGTTTTGTTTATCTCTCTGAATGTAAGACAAAAAAATCTGTTATGACACAATTGGCAATTATAGTCAAGACATTTCAAATGCGTGGTCTTTATGGTGACAATGGACACAATGTACATAGGACAACATTGAAACAATTATTTTTTATCACAGTGCATTGCATAATTAAATGAAAAGAAAACTGTTAAAGACAGTGATGGATTAAGCATAATAAACAGCTTCAGATGTAAATTACTCCACAGGGGGGATTTAATTTGTGTCTCCAAATAATTTTGCAGATTTCCCCCTCAGTGTTTTGTTTAGTTTAACACTGTTTTTATAGAAGCTGCACTGATACAAACTGAAACATAAACCCCTTAGTTTCACCACCACACTGGAGCACTGGACACCCTTCTGATGAGCAAGAAGCCTGTATCTGATGGTACAGAATCTATCGTTAATTGTAAAATCTCCCATACACGCCATTTATGTCATTGAGCAATGAGCAATGAGCCAGTTCAAATTCGCCATAGCAGGTATGAATTCAGCAGCCATGGTGTAGAGTTTGCACTTCCTGGTTGCATATTTTTCACATGCTGGTGAATTTGTTTGGAAAAATGGTTACAACAGGTGTGGCTCTATCGAAAGGCAGAGTAGGCAGCTGCCCAGGGCCCCTGCATTACCTCCATTGCTGAGGAAGTGAAATGATCATTGATTTTCATTGTTGGGGGCCCTCCAACTAAAGCCTTGCCTAAGGCCCCTGAAAAGGTAGGGTTGCCCCTGTGTTACAATATTTGTCAGCGGTAGAGATTCGAGTCAGTGACTCATGACTCGACTTGGACTCAAGTTACAAATTTGATTACTTGTGACTCGACTCAAGACTTGGACCCGACTTGGACCCTATGACTCGAAGATTTGAGGTTATAGTCCCCCTCTGGATACCATCATTGTAATTTTATAATTTCAGTGTATATGAATTCTCTGCTGTATTATTTTTCAATTGCCTGAATGCAAGGTCTCCTGAGGTAGTTGGAAACATGCATCACTCTCTGCAAATCCAAGGACGTAAAATATGTGAGAGGATATCCATAAGTGGACAGTCTCTTTTCAATCTATCTCTGCCTACAAAGAACGTATCCTACGATGTACTGTGGCGGTTTTTAGTTTTAACCACTAAAGGAAAAAAAACTGACATAGGTAGGGACTCA
This sequence comes from Paramormyrops kingsleyae, assembly GCF_048594095.1. Lineage (NCBI taxonomy): Eukaryota > Metazoa > Chordata > Actinopteri > Osteoglossiformes > Mormyridae > Paramormyrops > Paramormyrops kingsleyae. The sequence goes on from NC_132803.1 coordinate 29,085,789, forward strand.
AGTTACATAACTTACAAGTCAACTTGGACTCGAGTCACAAATTTTATGACTTTTTACTTGACGACAAAAATGATGGAAGGACTTGGACTCCATTTGGACTTGAGGGCAAAAGACTTGAGACTTGACTCATACGGCAAGGTTTTGACTCAAGACTTGACTCGGACTCCCCAAGGAATGACTTGTTCCCATCACTGGTATTTATATTAGCAGTTAAGGTAATGCATGGGTAAAATGGAAGCAGTACAGCTTCAGAACTAATGGTGTGTGAGGTTCATAGGCACTTCATGTCACATAAACAGCACAAGATAATCCCGTCCACAAGCCATGCTGTTCCTCTCGTCACCTGGAATCTGTGTTCACATACGGAGCTTAAAGCTCAGTGCTGTATGCTGTCAGTGCAGCACAACGCTGAGTAATACTGGTACAGTACATGTCTTTAATATTCCATGGCGTCTGCATCTGGGCTGAAGAGGGACGAGACCGATAAACGGCTGTGTTGCTGATCTCTCTACCTGACAGGACACCACGCCTGGGCAATCCAAGGAAGCCGTTAGAGTAACGACCCAATAAACGCCATGGATATTCAGCAGAATCGTTCCCTTGATGTGGCCGCTGCTTTCAGAATTGGCATCCATCTTTGCTCCAGTCCCATTTTAACTCATGCCATATGTGTTCTTCTTCCCCTAGCAAAGCTCCTTCTTCCAGTTACTCCAAGCCGGCTGGCCTGTAAGTAAACATCCTTTCCAAGGCTGCCTTTGCCTGGAAGTAGGCATGACTAATGACTAACTGGCAGTGGGTGTGGCCGGTCGGGATCAGCAATTATTGTCAATGGTACTGGGTGTGGTGCTTGTGACTGTAAGTGGGCGTGTCCCATTATGATTGGATGTGGGTGGGAAGGGAGTGGTCTCAGGCAGCCTCTGATAACAGCTTCCTCTTTATGAGCTTTCAGAGGGTGCAGGGGCCTCCTGGACCAGAAGGGGAGATGGGAAGACCTGGCCGGCCGGTGAGATACACACAGATTGCACATTACTTATTGATACCAGACTTATAACAAAGTATTGAAGATGAGCCATCACATTGACTGCCATCTTTGCCTCTACACAGGGACACCCTGGGGACCCAGGGCAGCAAGGGGTTCCTGGACGCCAAGGAGACATGGTAACTGACACAATACAGGGGATTAAGTTTCCCCCACTCGGGACAGGGATAACTATGAAGTATGCAAGTATCCCAGCCTTGTGGTCAGAGCAGAACCCCAAGGCCAACTCGGCCGAATGCTGTTGGGGTGGATGAGGACCAGGCAGGGCCAGACAGCCTCATTGCTGGAGAGTCTTACTGGGAGGCTTACTGGGAGACAGTGAAATAACAGCTCCTCATCCATAGCATATATTAACATTTTATTTATCATTCCAAAGCAACGGACATATGAGGATCAGAGACCAGGGGCAGACAGTGTCTCTGTAGCCCCTGGCTTAAGGGCCTCGGTCAAGGGTCCAACATGGCCTGGGATTCGAACCAACAACCTATAGACACTCATGAGCGATACGCTGCTCGATTTAGCAGGTTGCCTGTCAGTTGCTGCTCGTCATTGGTGGTCATCAACACCTGTGCACATGGTGCTACTCAGGGATACTTCACATATTCACTTTGCCCCCCCCCCCCCCATTCCTGCACCTCCCGCTCCACCGTCCTGCCGCTGCGATGCCTGGCAGCTTTTTATTGCCATTTAAGGTGACAGAATATTTACTGTTTTGGAGGGGGATTACATCATGGCCTTTATGTTGGCGATAAGATCTTAATGGGACTTTAATGGGTCCACTGGGGTTAACATACTTAATCTTCTTTCAGCGAACTGCCGATTAGAGGCGCTCTGTTTTGGACCCCACACCATAGCGGCGTCCCTGTTAACGGCAGATATGCGATCCCGCTCTCTCCCCCGTGTCACTCAGTGGATTATTCCGCCAGTAGCATGCAGATTAGGTGGCAGCTGTTATTCTTCTGGCACTAAAATATAAAGAATGTTTGTTCTGATCAATGAGACATGGCCACCCAGGGATTTCTTCAGTCAAGGCAGAGGTCAGATTTATTCCACTGGGGTCAGAGTGTAATTAAATAAATCCTTCTTTGTTGAACCCATGTGTGAAATATGACGGTGTGTAATGCACCCTCCCCCACACGCCGCATAAACAGAGTCCACCTTACCACCGTGAGTTAGCTTTCACGGCTGAAAGATCCTTGGTTGGGGTGGGGGGGATTTAGCACTATTCCAGACTGCCTCTACATCAAAGCCCGGGTGATTTAGCACTGCAGACACGGCCAGGCAGTGTGATGGCTGGCCTCCCCACCCTGTTTTGTGAGGGGTGCAGATAGCAGTGGAATCCTGTTGGTGTGTTTGTACTGCTGTGGGCTTCTTGACAGTGTGCAGAGATTCCCACAAAGATGGCAATCCCAACCACCTTTTTAAATACTAGCTTAAAAAAAACAAAAAAAAAACAAGTTTGTCACTTTTGTTATTGTTAATCGCTTTAAAGACTTCATTGGAAGTCTTAAAAGCGTAAATGGAAACATGTTATTATTGTATGTGTATCATTATACACATACAGCCCAGTAACAGAAATATGGATGCAGAACTGATTGGATGAATTGCTAATAAAGATTCCTGTTGGATTCCTCTCCCAAAACCGCGTTTAGTCTGCAACCTTTTAGCCACAGATCCAGTTCTTTCAGATAAACAATAATCATTCTTTAAAAGCTATGGGAGGGGGTGAGACTGTCAATCACCATTCCTGTTGGTTGCTCTCACTGGGTTAAACCACAGGTTTATTGATGGTGTAGGGGAAAGCCTGCTCAGTCACTGTAGGCCCAAAAGCATTGTTTTTCCCATAACTAGCTCCAATGCTACTCAACACACTTGCACAGTGAGCACAGGTTTCACGGTGAGATGTCACCAATCATATGAAAGGCTTACAATGTTACTGGAGGTCACCTTCAATCAAAGCTGTCAGATTCTCATTCAGGCGTGTTGGCCAACCAGGACGGACCACAGAGTTTGCTGTTGTCTGCCGTTCCAATTCATTTCGCGTCGAGACACGTGGCGCCGTTTGGTTACAAGTGACTTTCCACAGCTTGGTTTGCTTTAGACGGAAAGCTGTTCCTGATTATGTGAGGATGTGGGAAAGGCTCGCGTTACATCCACGGGTGGCAGCAGAGATGTTACCGATGACATCGTGTCCCGCTGGTGTCGTCTGGCTGGTTTTATGGAAGCTGCCTTGTGCCGTCTCCGGCGTTTTTCACTGCAGTGTTTGCGGCAAACTTCATGAAGAACATGAGCAGTCTGATTCTAAACAACCAGAAATTCTAAACTTCTAAACTAAGCAGAATTCCCAGAAAAACAAAAAACTCACACACGTTTGAGGTTATCGAATATAGGAATGCATGAAGTTTTGTGTCACCCCAATTCGTGTGACTGTGCCCTCTTCAGGGTGAGCCAGGTCCGATGGGCATGCCAGGCCGAAAGGGGCACAGCGGGACGCATGGGGAACATGGATTTGACGGGCAGCCAGGGCCCCCTGGGATACCAGGCCTCCGGGTGAGGGCAAAGGTCGCCGTTGCTCTTGCTGACTTCCTCTCTGCCTGACCATGGTAACACAGCATCAGAGTAAGTGGTTCATACACTCGTGGCCGTTGTGAACATTCCTGATTCGATTTTTTTTCTGCATGTTCACCAGGGTCCTCAGGGTTATAAAGGTGAAGCAGCACAGAAAGGGGAGAAGGGGGACGAGGTAAGAGAAGCAGAGCCAGTACGTCATGTGGGCACCCATCCAAGGGCTGGGGAGAGTGCGGACGCCTTCCGCTACCTTTAGTACCTTAGATAGCCACAAGGGGGCAGTGTTTCTTCGCACATTGTTCAAGCCATGCTGGGGCAGCCTTATTTTATAGTATATGGTTGGGAATAAATTTTTTATTATTTAAATATCAAATTATCTCTCTAGCCTGAGGGGCCTGTAGTGTGCTTTCATGCAAAAAAAAATCAAGTAGAACAACAAGGTTAATTAGCCTGGACAGAGCTTAGACTAGAATGACTGCTTTATGCCGAGTGTGCAGACAAAGGTGTTTAGCCTGAAGACTTTAACCCTTTCGCCTATTGTTCTACCTTTTTACTGCTGCTCTGGAGAGGAGGGAGTCTTCACTAAAGCATCCTGAAGCTAACAGGTTACCTGGTATTTCTCAATGTTAAATATACGCTGCCTGGCCAAAAATATATAGTCACTGTTTGAATTTAAATTAGCAAGTACTTAAGAGCCAATTATTGGATCATTATTACAGCTCAGAAACATTATGCAGCAATGAAGTGAAGACAGCTGAGTTCCTGAATCTACTGAACGACCAGGTTATCCCATCAATGGACTTTTTCTTCCCTAACGGCATGGGCATATTCCAGGATGAGAATGCCAAGATTCATCAGGCTCGAATTGTCAAAGAGTGATTCAGGGAGCATGAGGAATCATTTTCACTCATGAACTGACCACCATGGTGTCTTAACAACATTTTTTCCAGATTTGCATTCATTTCTTGTTGAGATCTTGCATTGATGATGAGTTGAAGCACTCTGTAAAGTCCTTTTCAGCACATCAGATGTTCAGATGTTGTATGTGCAAACAATGCACTGACAAATGTATACTATAATCAAAGCTAATGGTGGTCCAACAAAATATTAAAGTGCGCAACGTTTTTTTTTGGCCAGGTAGTGTATATTGAAATAATCTGAACTCATTATTACCGGCAGATGTGGCATCCACTGACAAATAAGGAATGATGCATGTGAGAGACCTGACATTTTAAATAGTGACTTTTGTGCCTATCATCATTTAAGATGGTCTTGCAAAATATGCTGGAGAGATTTCTTTTTCCAGGGTCCAGTTGGACATGGAGGACCTTATGGAGACCAAGGAGACCCAGGAGAGAAGGTACTTCAATTTCTCCCACAATGAAAACCACAACATTCACACTGAATGTTCAATGTCGTTTGATCCACTTGTACATTAATATTTTGTGTGTGCATATATGCACTATGTCGCGACCAAGTGGTGGGCAACATACAAAAGAGATTGCGATCTTCCAATTCCTGACATAACCTTTTTTAAGGTTTGAGGTCAGTGTCTCAACCCTGGTTCTTGTGGGTTACTGGCTTTAGCACTTTGAGCAACTGCTAACTGCTAAATTGGTTCAATTAGCGTAATAATTACTTCAACCCAATGCTTAAATATTTTGGAATACCTTCTTCAAACTGGGATTGAGAACAATAGCTGTCTTAGTGAAAAGTCATGCGCAGTGATCTCTCTTACAAAGATAATGCAAGATTCCTCACACCTTCTAATTCATCTGAGAAATACTGAGGGATTCAGCAGGTCTGCTTTTCCACAAATGAAGGGAGCTAATGTTAAAATTCATGCCTTACCCTTCTCAGACTGAGACACTGTCAACAGACAATATTTTGGTTTCACGTCTGTCTTTCTGTTTCAGGGATCCAAAGGGGAGCCCGGCCTCAAGGGTCCCGTGGGGCAACCGGTGAGTCTATCAGGAACCACATCGCCTCCTAGTGGCATTCTGTCAGGACCAGCGTTTGTGCTAGGATGACATGTAGCAGTCAGCCCAAGGTTTTTAAAATGATGGTGTCTGTTCTTAAAGTGAGTGGATCAGACCAGCATGGACACCATTTTTAAGACCTGTAAGCCAGTGCAAGCTTCAGATTATTTTATGGGGGGGGGGGGGGGGGCACGGATGGAGGGGCGACCCAGGGGGACAATCAAAAAGGGAAAATAAAGGCACCATATTTTGTTAAATTACACAATAATTATGGCAATGATGTTTATTAAGAAAATGTTTAGTAAAGTATATTCTGCTGATTACTTCTAATCTTTATCTAAAAACAAATCAGTCATTTCTGACGCACATTCTGTTTAGTTGGACAGCTTTCACCTACCAGCTCGCTTGCTCCTTGTTAGTTCAATATCAGATATGTTATTTATGAAAGCCTCCCACCAACCCCACACACAGGAAGACATTAGGACTCGCATGCATTCATGAAACGGGAGCTACTAAAAGTAGAGCCGCATCACATGCTACTGGGAAGCTCTGCCCCACGTTCTGTGACAGACGTCATTCAGAATCACTGAAAATGGCGGTTCTCAGGGTGACGCCAGCACTGTATTGAGCACCACACGTTGACTAGCTGTTCGGCCACTGGAGTAACAAGCAGAATTAAGGAACATGCTTCTTCTCATATGACCTTCAGGGGCCACAGGGATTCAGAGGGGCTCCAGGAGTGGAAGGGGCCCCAGGGCCCCAGGTGAGTCACTGAAACCGTCTCACTAGGCTGGATTGGCTGAGCTTTAGAATGGCACCCATGACCCTGTGACTCTCATCCAGATCAGCGGGATTTTGTATTTTGTTTTCTAGGGGGAGTATGGGCCTGACGGCATTCCCGGGCCTCCGGGGGCAGTAGTGAGTTACAGTGCACATGCTGTTCTTTTATTGTTGCCGTTCTCCGCTCTTTATCCGCTGATTTACAACGTCTCTGATTAAATAATGATAGGTAAGCCGTGTATTCTTTGAAATAATAGTTTTGTGTGTGTTTGTACAGGGGGCCCAAGGTCTGACAGGTGCCATAGGAGCTCAAGGGGTGAATGGTTCACAGGTGAGTTTTTTGGAGGTTTTGGGCAGGGGGGGGAGAGATGGGAACCTGCCTTAACTTAATAGTGGGAGCAGTGCGCTTGGTTTTGGGTGGGAGAGCTGGTCACACACTGTCCCCTGTTCTGATGTTCTGTACTCTGGTCTTCACAGGGAGACCTTGGACCACCTGGAGCTGTTGGCCCCAGGGGTCCCCAGGTGTGTAGCAACCATTCGATGACTTCATGGCTCGATTTGCATTCCAGCACGGCGCCACCCTGTGGCCAATGCTGGTAAATGACCTCTGCCTTTCTTTGCCTCGTCCAGGGTCCACTAGGGCTGGAAGGACCGAGCGGATCTCGAGGGCTCCGAGGTCCTCAGGTACTTTCGTTCAGCTCTGTTATCCTTCGATCCCCCCCCCCCCCCCATATCTCACACCATGGGTCGGTCCTGCTGGCTGGCAGTCACTGGGAACACACCAGGGGTTCTGAGCAGAAGGGGGGAGGTGTGAAAGAGGATGTTTCACCAGATGGTCACGTGACCCAAGATCAGTATGCCAGGCCAAATCTGGCGCAGCATGACGTGTTGCATCCCAGTGAAGAAATTATGGGATGCCATCATCCTTCACGGGGGGGGGTCCCTCACAATGAAGTTTTTGGAGCGGGGGGAAATACGGGGCAAATTGCTAATTAGTTTTAGAACAATTCACTTTCAAGAAAATAGACACATTTAATTTTAGGGGGGCTGAGACACAAAATCGGAGGGCTTCAAGGTCTGTATACACCTGTGGTTGTGACATTCACCAGCCCCCAAGGAGTGTTTAGTGAAATGAATGTGTACCCCCCATGTTTTAAAAAGGCTGCGGGGTATATGACACTTTTCAGACACCAACTAAAACCTCCATGTACCAGTGCAAAGGAATTTAAAATAAAAAAAATACTATGTAGCTGAATCCATTTCATATCTGATGCTCTAAGTTTGACATTAGTATTTGACATTAATGTCGCTAATTAATATCTGCAGTGGATGACTAGACAATTACCCTGCCTTTGTCCTGCTTCTCTAGGGTAAACCTGGAATGAGTGGTGCTCCCGGCCCCAAAGGAAACGCTGTAAGTTAAAAATAAAAGAATGCAGACGGCCATGACCTCATACAGCTCAGATTCATGTCTGAATTTCACCTGTCGGTGCGCCGGCTGCGGCTGTGGGCAGGCCAGACAACGTGAAACTTACCGTAGCTTATTGAGCTCGCTGATCAATCTGCCCAGAAAAGGGAACCTTCCCTTATAAAGCGAGACAGGAAGAGGGAATGGCGTGAACATGTACAACACAAGCATGGGCTGAAGAGAAACAGACAAGATCTCATGCCATGGTGCTCATCACCGAGATGAGATTCATAAAAATATAGTGTGCCGACAAGCGTTTTTAAGTACGCTAAATCATGGCTAATGTTACTGTACATAATTCTTCTGTCATGATAAGTTCAGGTGTAAGGGCAAGCCAGGTTTGACACAGATATTGTAACTGTATGATGAAAGATGTATGAAAGTAGATGAAGTGCCTTACGGGGATGTATGTATCGGATGGGCGGGCGATAAATTAGGTCATGATGTCAGTGGTACTCAAGTTCGGCTGCGCTGTGCTCTCCATGCTGCGTTTAACTGTATCTCTACGTTTTAGAGCAGAGCCTTAGTGAGAGAGTAGAACAGACGATAGAAGCAAGTGGTGCAGGACGATATGAATTAAACCTTCCGTCTCTCTGCCTTTATCTGCCTTTTGTTATGTCCATCTTCCACCAGGGACCTGTCGGACCAGCTGGGGCAAGAGGGGATCCAGGGTTCGAGGGGCTCGCAGTAAGTACCTGCCTGAGATACGAAAGTGGGCTTGACCTTGCCATGACCTTGTCTGTGATGAGATCACCCGTATTGCCATTTATGGTCGATTCAGTTGCAGTTCAGTCAGGACAAAAAGATTTCTAGTTCCAAGGGGATCCCAGGAAGGACCCCTGTCCTAACCTGTGTCACTAACATAAGAATCCAGTTTAGCACAATATTTATAATAATAATAATAATAATAATAATAATAATAATAATAATGTGCTGTGGAGCATCATGTATTCTTAGCAAATTAATACTGTAGCATAAGCTTTGAAATATTTCCACTCAGCAGAGTGAGTGTGAAGACGTGAAGACAAAACAAAGCACTCCAGCAGAGTGATGCAGAATTACTGCCTTGCTGTCCTTATGTACACCTGAGTTTCAACAATGGCTGCTTTTTGAAAAACGTATGTTTCTGCCTAAGAATCCTGAAAGGTCAGAGGTGGAGAGGGCAGATACAACAATGGGGCACGTGCTCACTTTGTAGTTTTCAAACTGTGTGACTGCAGCGGCTCCTTTAGACCTACAGAGCACGTCTACCAGAATATCTCCATGCGGTTCACATTTTGGCGGAGCTCTGGTTTTGATCCATAACAAGTGCCAGAAGACGTTTTGTCAAGTTTCACAGACTATTCAGCTGTTTCTTCAGTCCTGTGAGCGCTCTTTTCATAAGACCGCAAGGGGACACGTTGGGAGCTTTCCCCATTTCTGGGGGGTTATGTCATTAAAAATGCAGTCACACCCCCCCACCCCCCCTGCCTTAGGCATAGGAGGACAACACAACAACAAAGGTCACCTGGGAGCAGGGGCAGAGCGGGGGTCTCAAAACAGTGGGGGCCAACGGAAAAAAAAAGCGGCGCTTTGTATAATTTGCCGGCTGGGTCCCACTTGGGGTGGGGGGGGGGGGGTGGATACGTACCATAGCCATTTGAGCTGGACCATTGGCCAAAAGACTTTGGGTTCAAGTCTGAGACAGGACCCTGCTACTGAACACCTGACCACCTCAAACCCAGCCTGGATGATGTCAAAAGTCACATAACCAGGTTTGCATACTGGTTGGGGGAAGTGACCATGGATCGGACATCAGTAGGAGCAGCATGTAGGATGTTGAACTATTGGGCAGACTCTGGTATCTAGCAGATGTACACTGCTTTCAGTAAGCACAGCTGCTGGGCTAATTAACATTGTAAAAGTATCTCGCTGTCATCTTTAAGGGTCTCATGGGAGCACAAGGTTCACAAGGGCCTGCCGGTGACAGGGTAAGAAATCGTACTGCGTTATTACACTTACTTAATGTGTGTCCTCCCTTTCCAGTATGTCCTCTACAGCTAGACAGTGTCATTCCCTCCAGTCTTTCTCTGTTGCCCCCACAGGGTGCTATGGGGCCAGATGGAGACCATGGAAACCCAGGACTCAAAGGAGCCAGGGTGAGAACCTGAATCCAGTTTATTAGGCTGCCAGGGTGAGAACCTGTATCCAGTTTATTAGGCTGCCAGGGTGAGAACCTGCATCCAGTTTATTAGGCTGCCAGGGTGAGAACCTAAATCCAGTTTATTAGCCTGCCAGGGTGAGAACCTGAATCCAGTTTATTAGCCTGCCAGGGTGAGAACCTGAATCCAGTTTATTAGGCTGCCAGGGTGAGAACCTGAATCCAGTTTATTAGGCTGCCAGGGTGAGAACCTGAATCCAGTTTATTAGGCTGCCAGGGTGAGAACCTGAATCCAGTTTATTAGGCTGCCAGGGTGAGAACCTGAATCCAGTTTATTAGACTGCCAGGGTGAGAACCTGAATCCAGTTTATTAGGCTATCCAGAATCATAGCGCTCTACACACTGTACAGGAGAAAGGTGCTGGCAAATCCTACTTTCAAATCTCAGACAGGCAGCTGCAGTGCGATCCCTGAGACATATACTCTAAGTCAGTGTTTCCCAAGCCAGTCTTTGGGACACACTGGACAGATCCACATTTTTGTTTAATCCCAGTCCCTAGAACACCTGACCCAAGCAATCAAGAGCTATAAATACCTTACAGGTGTGCTGAGAACTGGAATAAAGCAGAATTGTGGATCAGTCCAGTGTACCCTGAGCACTGGTTTGGGAAACACTGCTCTAACTTCCAGGACAATCCAGAGTCTTTTATGGACAAGGTGGGTTGGCATAGAGCTACCTGCTACACTTACTGTGACCCCAGCTCTCATCGTTGGCTTATATCCAAGGCCTTTCCCTGTTCCATTTAAACCTTTTGTACTGTTGAGTACTTTCAATAAATCGTTGGACATAAATGTTGAGTTTAAAAGGTAAAACATATGAATATGTTATAGTTAATTTATTCCTCTTAATATTATAGTAGTTCAGCATAGTCTATACTTTAACATGCTGTTCTTTCGAAAATGTTACAAGGGTCTTGTGTCGAAGATGGCCGTCGTCATGCTTGCTGTATCTGCTCCCACGCAGGGCCTCATGGGAGCTTCGGGAATTATGGGACCTCAAGGGGGGCGAGGTCCTCTTGGCCTGCCAGGCTTCCCTGGGCTGAAAGGTCAGCCAGGTCCTAAAGGGATCCAGGTATTAGTCTCTCCCTGGCCACATGTCCCTGCTTTTGTCCCCCAGCAGGAAAACCTGGCACTACATGGGTGTCTGTCTGAGCCGTCACCCATCAGAAAAGGACAGAAAGACCTGGACAGATTTTTTTTTTGTCTCTCTATTGGATTTCTGTGCTTCACATTCATAGAATGGAACAAGAAACAAACCATATAATGGCATTAATGCCAACCAGAGTTGAATAATTCAGGTCCAGAGAGTAAAAGGCCAGACTGGGATTTTGTTTCAATGAACCAGTTGAGCCTAAAGAGTTGCAGTCACAAAGTACTGTATTCAACTGGTTGGTTGAAACAAAATCCCGGTCTGGACTTGTACTCTCTGGACTTGAATTACCCAACTCAGGTGCAAACCATTGATTACTAACTACTGTACGCCGCAATCTATTCAATGCTCCAGATCCTTAATTCTGCTCCACCCCCCTATGCTCTATGCCCATCCCACCCTTATCATACCCTCAAACTTTAAATGGGACGATGGGGGGGGCAAGGACTGTAAAGGAAACAAATTAGTCAAAATAAAAATATATAAATGGCAGATTCTGGGGGACAGAAATGGTTACCAGCACTTTCAACTGTTTTCCCACAAAATATGATGTCACAGTGTCATTCAGTATGTATACCTAACCCTAAACCTTACCGCTACTCTTACCGCTAATGGGAAGTTTGTATCTTTCACAGGGTGAAGACGGAGAGTCCGGCATTCAGGGAAAAATTGGCAAGGAAGGTTTAAAGGTCAGAGACACCTTGTACTAACCCGAGGCGTATAAATGGGAGACAGGAGAGGCCATGGGGCAACCTGCTTCTGTTCCCCATCTTTACAGGTAGCACTGGCTTCCACCAGAAGTAAGGGAGATCATTCCGAGTTTTCCGACAGCCTTCAAGGTCGTCGACATAAAATAAACATTCTCCGCGCGCATTCCTGCACCCTTTGGTGTAATCTTCCGCTCTGCTACTGTTTACATGCTATCTGGTTGCTCTCTACACATAGACAAGGAAAGCTAAATTCTTGTCCAAAATGCATCTAGAAAGTGAAGGGACATCTCAGACTGTTATTTGAATTTTATTTGCATATTTGAGTTTTTTGTTTGCATAGCTCTTTTCTGACACCCAGCAAAGTCACAGCAGCGGTTCTGAATGTGCCTGTGTGTCGTTATTAAGGGGGTCAGAGGACTTGAGGGACGTCCTGGAAAACAAGGAGCCAAAGGCCCTCGGGTAACTCTTGCCCTTGCTGTAAAGACATTGACTTATTTATTGTGGTTTATATCCCATAGAGGACTGCAGGGGGCGCGGTAGTTAATGAGACAACCCTAAAATACAGCCCTGTCCCTCCAGGGTCGCACGGGGCAGCGAGGACTCTCTGGCCCACCGGGAGTGCCGGTAAGGAGTGTGAATGCTGGACTGGACGCCCTTTTGAAGTGACTAGTTTATAACCCCATGTTATACTATGTGTATTTGTCTGTGTGTGTCCCTGTTTTTTTGTGCCTTACAGGGTTTGCAGGCCTTGTCTGGGGCTGAAGGACCTGAAGGAAAGCCTGGTACACAGGTTCCCATTCTATATATTCTCATACCCTGATCATCATTCCCATGCACCGCCCATTGCCTGCACCCACACAGCCATGTTTGGCTCCTGCTGGTCATGTGACCTAGAATCAGGTGCCTGCTGGTATCCGCTGATTGCAGAGCAGGACAGGCAGCAGAAATGTTGTTTTTCTCTGCTAATACGGAGGACGTGGCCATGTTCATTTACAGCAAAGTCTGAGATTAGCTGAGGGCCTGGGTAGCGCAAAGGACGATCTGCCCTGTATTTGCTCCTTGCCCCCAAAGCATTCTGGGAGTTTGCTAGAGAAATCTCCTCCGGTGAGACCCGGCAGACCATTGTCATTACAGGAATGAGATGGTGCTCTCCATTTTTTTGCCAGTTTCTCTGACTTTGTGTTTATTGTGAATGAGGTTGTTTATTCCCTTCGCTTGTTGCACTGTGACTGATTTAAAATGTAAACTGATGGAAATGTAAAACAGTCACTCTGTGAGGTGGATTATCGCAAATGCGTAAACGCTGGCGTAAGCTGTGGACAGCAGTTAGTTCAGTGGTGTGAGGGGGCTCTTTCATTCTACTCACGTTCATGTTTCGTTTCCTTTTGTTTTTGCTGCTGTGGGTGTGTGTGACTGTTCCTGACTGTCTCCCTCAGGGACATCCTGGTGTGCCCGGGAATGCAGGCAGCAGAGGACCCAGGGTGAGTGAGTGTCTGATCTCCACTAAAACGGGGCCTTAATTAACCTTGTCTAACAAAATTTTAGAACCCTCACCCCCTACCAAAGATCTGCATAGAAAATAGCCTTTGACTGTACCGATTTGCCTTTGACTATCTCAGAAACACACTGATTAACACATGCTGTCTTGCTGTTCATTTTCAATGTAATTTTCCCTTTAAACATTGTGATTAAGCTTCTTTTTTAGTGCATGAGCCTCATTTTATGTTGGGTCTCTGGTTTTGCACAGGTGTTGTTCCTTTAGCCTTTTTTTTATAGTGGATTTTATGTTTCTGTATTTTAGTCATAATCTTTCAACAATCAAATTCAGTTCAATAAGATCCTCCCATTCTCTCATTCCCACCCCCTTTCTTTTTTCATCCTCACCTTTTTCTCTCATTGTTTCTTCTTTTTTCTGCTCCCTCTCTTTATCACCAGGGTTTTCGAGGGGCCCCTGGAGAAAGAGGACAGGAAGGCCCCCCCGGAGCCCCGGTATGCCCCCCTACCCCGGCCCACCCCTTTGTCCTGTTGGTTCTGGGATGTGTTAGGGGGACTGTATCCTCATGCTGTCCCTCAGAGTCATCATGGTGGGGGAGTCATGCATCACGAGTAGCCGTGTTCCTGTATTCCTGCTTCCTGCTGTGTTGACCAACACCCCCCTGGGGTTCTGAGAAGGGGGCACTTAGGAATCCCGTTCTACACCACAACAATTTCAGATAAAATGCTTCTAAGCATGGAGATCTTGTCTTGAAGCATTGTGCGCTCTGGTTGCTATAGTGAAAGCTCCCCCTAGTTCACTTAGGCTGGGGAGATGTGACCGTTAAGTGTTATCGGGCGAGAAAGATGCAAAATGGTGGCCCCAGATCGCAAGGTTCCCCTGAATTGCTTCACAACACAAACAGCTGGATAAAAAAGGTCTTGGGATGATTACTGTTGCTGGCTGCTTTGGAAACGTCTCTGCTCGGGAAATAAACACTAAGCATAACCCAAGTGTGCATAAATCCTGGCAAAAAACATGCGGAGTCTGCCGCAGGGTTTAATTACAGCGTTAGGGGGTTGTGTGCAGACCTGATGTTCTGCAGCGGGGCCATGAAACGGCAGATAGAGAGCCAGCCCGGCTGAACTGAGCCATAAACCCGAACCGGTGGTTCACACTTTTGTCATTCAGTGGGGTTTTTATATTCTTTTTTTACATCAGCATCTGTTTAATCCCATTTAAACTGTCATATAAAGATAAATGCATCCATTTTCAGTCTGTGGTTCTGCTGGATAGAATGCAGTGACTGTGATCGGAAGGTCGTGAGTTCATATCTCTGTAGCAGGAGAGTTATTTCAGTGTCGGGCTCTTGAGCAAGGCTGAGGACCCCCAATTTCTCCAGGGGCTATTTGACCCTCCCTTCTCTAAAATGTGTGTTACTGTAGATAAAAGCATTTGCCAAATAACGCACTGGGTGTTTTAGGGCTTGTGGGTTGTTTGCCGGGTTGTTGTTGTTGTCGGGGAGTTCTTCCACGAGCCGCATGTTAGGATCTCTGTCCAGTGCTCCTTCACCTACCCCAGCTTGGCCAGACCCAGAAAAGTGTCCTGCGTGCTGTGTCACCCCAGTCCACCTCTCCGCATTTCTCTGCTTTTGGCCAGTAGCTGCTCTGCTGTTTACAAATTCAATTATTTTTTTAATTCTTGGACAAATATCGCTCTGTTTAAACTGAAATAGCAAAGTATGTATGTATATTGAAATATCTGCGGGGCGTGAGAAATATTAATGTAGTTATTATTATCAGTTAAATATTAGATAAGTTAAAACAATGATTCAAAATCAAATAATAAATTAGTCATTGAATCATTAATATAAATGAGATGTATTTAATGATTTCGTGACAGGGTCCTCCAGGAAGACCAGGATCAGAAGGTTTCTCTGGACCCCATGGTGAGAGGGTGAGTTTTCCAGGGAGAGTTCACTTCCAGGAAGGAGACAAAGTCTGTTGTTTTGGGTGCAGTTGGAGTCCAGCAAGTCAGTTTTTTACCTTAAACACGGAGCTGCTGAAGTCCTCTGGTGCTGAACGTGAACGTAGCTGGTTTAAAGGTATTTGATGAAGTTGATCACCAGTACTGCTCCCATTATGAACAAAAGGACACAATCCTAAAACCTTTGCAGGAAAAGTACTATGCTGCAGTCTAATAGTAAGACCTTTCCTGTTTCGTCTGAGGAATGGTCTGAACATGATTTTGTGTAGTTTTGTGTTACTGTGGGTATGTATATCTGAATTTGTATGTACGCAGATTCATGTCTGCTTGATCAACAGTATCGACAAAGGAAGTGATGTCATAATTCTCCTGCCCATTCGTCTTGTGTACTCTTACCTCCCAGGGCTTCATGGGAAAGGAAGGCATGGAGGGGCCACAGGGGCCAGTAGGCATGTATGTAAGTGATTCCTGATCTTGTTTTACTCAGAGGGCAGGGGGGGTTGGTGGGGGGGGGTGGTGGATGTCACTGGAGTCCAGGTGTATTTCTGTCTACCACAATGAGAATGTGGAGGACCTTTTTAGGTCATTAAATTTATGGCTTTAATTTCATATTTTCATACTGAATGCATGCAAAGGAATGAAGATATTATTCAGTTGGAGTAAATAATGCCTCCAGAGTCAAGGGTCTGTTTTTGGTCTTGGCTGTGAGTCCGCATGTGCCCCATATGCTTCTGTGAGTCTTCCTCTCAGTGCTGCTCTGCTTCCAGAATTCCATGGGGTCCCAGTGAAAGAGTGACCCTGATTCTGTGCAGTCTGGGATTAGCGCTGGACTGACCCAAACTGAACTGGACAATGTATTGAATTATTACTGAGAATTGGCTCATTTTGAAAGCCTTCACATCATTCTGGCCTTATTGCCTGTCCTGATTTCAGATGCACGCCAGCTTGTTGATACGGTCGTTCTCTGCAGGATAAATTAGCTTGAATCGCTGTGTTTGTGTTTCTGCGCTTGTTTCCTCTCTCTGCAGGGCTTCCCCGGAGCAGTCGGCATGCGTGGAAGGCCAGGACTCATGGGGGAGATGGTAAGGGTGCCGCTGGGCTTACCACAACCATCTGGACATCAGTATACACATCTTTACCCTACCTTGCACCAGGGGTGCTGCTAGAGATTTTGGACCCCATGAAAGCTTATCAAATTAGGCTAATTGCCCCTCCCTGGCACTCAAATGAATTAAATACATCCACAATAGTACTAAGCTGGTACAAAGGTGGTAGTGGTTTAATAACCTCTTTTATAAAGCGTCGAAAGCCCTTCCACTCAGCTTGCCGATATCCAGCAGGATCTCACTTTTGTGATAGTCACTCACGTTGACTAGCCATGTCACATTCCTACCACTAGGGGGAACCTGGAGCACAAGGCCTGCCGGGACCACCAGGGAAAGGCGGCTCAGTGGTAAGTGTGCGTCTCGTCCCAGTCCCATGCGGGTGTTCATGGATAACCAAGATGAGCCCTCGATCGCTCCAGCCCAGGAGGGGGTCAGCAGCTGTATAAAATTTCCCAGTTTCCTAATACATTTTCATTAGATGCCGTCAAGAAAACCCAGCCCAGGTTAGATTTAACAAATCAGAATGGTTTATTTTCATGGCAAATAAAAACTAAATTTTCAAGTCATTATCTTTGACATCACTTTCATTTCCGCAGCCGGTTTCTGCTGGTGATTTTGGGATTTCGTTACAAATATCCTGAAACTCACTGTTTTTCAAGCTTTAGTTTGATACCTAGTGTGTCCGATTTTTTTTTGTAGGTTTCTATCAGAAAATTGAGGGTGAAATATTTTTGGTCGAACCATTGAAATCTTGACTTTGATCA
The DNA here is from genome assembly GCF_048594095.1 of Paramormyrops kingsleyae. NCBI lineage: Eukaryota > Metazoa > Chordata > Actinopteri > Osteoglossiformes > Mormyridae > Paramormyrops > Paramormyrops kingsleyae. The sequence goes on from NC_132803.1 coordinate 29,103,012, forward strand.
ATGGATAGTTTCAGTGCAGTTTTTGAAAGAAAGACAAGGCAAAAAGAGCAAGTAATAACCTTTATTTTATTTTAAAACATTATATGAAATTTATGAACAGAGAAATGGCAAGTTGAATCTGAAGTGTTTTGGACCAATGTCTACACCAGTCAATGCGCATACCTGCCGGCACCTACTCCCATTGATGCTGGGACATGCGCCCCATTGCTTCCCCTGGGATTCTCTTGTTCTTATCTTCTTTGTTTTGCTGCAAGACAGCTGGACCCTTTGCTGAAATGGCTCAGCTTACGTATGATGTTCAAAGGTACAAAAGCCGGTCCCAAGCGGAGCGTACGACCCTTTGGTTACGGTTTCCTTACCACTAGACTCTTCGGCACCTCATTATGTGTGGCGGAATAAAGTGTGGGGTTTGCTCGTGGTTTACACAAAAATGTTCTGAGGGCAGAACAAAAAATTATAAGGTTCAGATAGAGAACCAATCAACTAGAGAAGTCCATTTACAGAAGGCTGGATCAACCAATCAGATGTCTTGGTTTTGCTTCCTCTAGTGGCTTGGACCCAACTCCTCTACAGTCTGATTGGTTATCTCTCTGAACCAATCATATTTCGTTCTGCCCTCAGAACATTTTGTGTAAGTAAAACTCCCAATGAGCTTGGGGTTTAGAATGTGTGGAGTGTGCATTGCATTTAACTTTTAAAATGTTGTTCCAGGGCCAAAAGGGACCCCAAGGGGAAAGAGGCCCTCCAGGGCCACAGGTATGTTGTTGGCTTATGAGATCATCTCTCCAAGGTGGTGTTTCATCATTAACAGCCTCCTGTTGGATGTTTTTGCCTCTAGGGCCGACAGGGGGAGCCAGGCCTCCAAGGGCTGCATGGAGCACCGGTGAGTGTTTCTGCTATCATTTCCCCCCCAGGCCTCTCTCAGAGATGATTAGCCATTTCGAAGCCCGAGGATTCCATTTTCCAGAGCCAAGGCTAATCATTTATCACAGGCAGTTTTGTCTCAAACCCCTACAAAAAAAAGTTCCACTCAAATGGGTGAATGATTGCAGGTTGAGTGTTATGATCTCTGCTCCCTTGAGTATGATGTCCCAAATTCAGATGTTAATAGAAATTCACCTTTTGGTTTGAATGAAATCAAAAATTAGCGCCGTGAGTATGAGTTGGCCTACAAAGGTGTGAAGGGTTAGACCCATGACACATTTCTTTCAAGACTGATGGAAACTGCTCCTTGACGGCCCTCATATTCTCTGTCAGGGGCCTCCAGGTGTTCCAGGCCCAGAGGGTGGGCTTGGCAAACCTGGACCTCCAGGAAGCAAAGGGTCTCTGGGAGCACAAGGTCCAGATGGTCCATCTGGAATTCCAGTGAGTGGGTATTTTCTCCTTTTTTCTCTATCTTATTTCTTCTGTTATTTCTCACTGTAAAAAAAAGCAATGAGTGCATTTTATTGTTTTCCACAACATGAACCCTCAATGACTTTGAGAACTTTGAGATCTAATGACAGCCACTCTTCAGTAGAATCTTGGGTCCATGATCACAACATGCCCAGACTTGTTTCCATGGTATTTTAAGACCAGTAGGCCTGGGGTTCAGCATCAGAAACCTGACACCTCTGTAGCATTCATAACCTCACATTCATAATTCATTCATGCATTTATAATTCATAACTCCTACCAACAAAGATGAAACACCATGTTCTGTTTGGTTGACATGAGCTTACAGCACATCTCTGCCCGCTGGTGTTCAGAATTCAGATCAGGTCTTAAACAAAGACTGTCTTCCTCAGTGTAGGGAGATAGTTTAGCAGCTTAATGCAAGGCTTTCTGTAATGCAAGTGCCATGTTCCGGGTTTGGTACTGAACTTCTCTGAAGCTATGGCCTACTTCAATGAATGTGAGAACAGAGCTCTCCTGCACAAAGACCAGTCAATAACTGTCCTTCCTTCAAGACAAATGGCTGAAGTAGAACCTTCTAGAATAAATGCTAAACCTACAACGCAAGATATTAATAGGTGGAGCCTGATATATCTAACATCCATGGCTTTTATTGCCCTAGAATCTGCTATCTGGGATCTCACCGGCATCCCATCCGCGGTGCACCCCGGCCTCGTGCTACCTGGGATCTCACCGGCATCCCATCCGCGGTGCACCCCGGCCTCGTGCTACCTGGGATCTCACCGGCATCCCATCCGCGGTGCACCCCGGCCTCGTGCTATCTGGGATCTCACCGGCATCCCATCCGCGGTGCACCCCGGCCTCGTGCTACCTGGGATCTCACAGGCATCCCATCCGCGGTGCACCCCGGCCTCGTGCCCCGTGCTACCTGGGATCTCACCGGCATCCCATCCGCGGTGCACCCCGGCCTCGTGCTACCTGGGATCTCACTGGCATCCCATCCGCGGTGCACCCCGGCCTCGTGCTACCTGGGATCTCACTGGCATCCCATCCGCGGTGCACCCCGGCCTCGTGCTACCTGGGATCTCACTGGCATCCCATCCGCGGTGCACCCCGGCCTCGTGCCCCGTGCTACCTGGGATCTCACCGGCATCCCATCCGCGGTGCACCCCGGCCTCGTGCTACCTGGGATCTCACTGGCATCCCATCCGCGGTGCACCCCGGCCTCGTGCTACCTGGGATCTCACTGGCATCCCATCCGCGGTGCACCCCGGCCTCGTGCCCCGTGCTACCTGGGATCTCACCGGCATCCCATCCGCGGTGCACCCCGGCCTCGTGCTACCTGGGATCTCACCGGCATCCCATCCGCGGTGCACCCCGGCCTCGTGCTACCTGGGATCTCACCGGCATCCCATCCGCGGTGCACCCCGGCCTCGTGCTACCTGGGATCTCACCGGCATCCCATCCGCGGTGCACCCCGGCCTCGTGCCCCGTGCTATCTGGGAGAGCTTACCGGCATCCCATCCGCGGTGCACCCCGGCCTCGTGCCCCGTGCTACCTGGGATCTCACTGGCATCCCATCCGCAGTGCACCCCGGCCTCGTGCCCTGTGCTATCTGGGAGAGCTTACCGGCATCCCCACAATCCTGAGCAGGAAAAGATGATGAAGTCTTGTGCCAAAATGCTACCCTTGCTGTACCTGTCTAACTATCCTATGAGTATTTAATAAGCTGCATGTGATTTTTAAGTGAGAGTGCGTATGTGCATCCAAGAGCCATCCAAGACTTGGGTAATCATTAACCACATACTGTAATACTCTATAATTGGTTAGTCCTGCTCAGCTGGTCATGTGATCAACGCCATAATGGGTCCAGTAAAAGGTCCTTTGGGTTTTCCTGTATTTCAGGGCAAGGAAGGGGAGCCTGGAACGTCAGGACCAGCTGGCAGTAAGGGACCAAAGGTAAAGTGGTGGACATCACGTGCCTGGAGACATGTCTACAGTTGGCTGTTACCTTGGAGCGGGAAAAGCAAATACTTGATAAAACATAATGTACGTGTCTGTGGTTGTTTTGCGTAGGGGGTGGAAGGACCTCCCGGTGACATGGGACCACCTGGACTGGAAGGTCAACAGGTTAGTGTTATTCACATTGTGTTGAGAAATGGACAACTGGGGCATTTAAACAGGGAATAATTGTACAGCGTTCTCTGTTCCAGTGCTTGTTTTCACACATTCCCATCGCCTACAAAGGTTTTATATTCTCCAGGTTATGATAACGGTCAAATCAAGCATACAGTCCATCCAGTCTTTATATGTGTGTGTGCGTGAGGTGCATGGAGTATGCTGGCATGTTGACTCCACAAATCAGATGGGAGGAGAAACACAACACTGAACCACCTGTGGGAACACTTTCTTTATGAAGATCTTAGCTAACATGGGCTTTTAGGAACTGTTTTGAGGTAATGTAATGGTTGACTGGAAGCAGAGGCTGAAACACTGTGTTTCGTATCCAGTAATGATGTGTAACTGAAATGTGTGATATGAAGCACTGCCAAAATGCCTCTCCAGGGAGATGCTGGTTGGAGTGGCGTAGAGGGGCTCGCGGGGATGAAAGGAGAGCGGGTGAGTGCTAGACATGAAATGTTGTCTGAATTGAAGGAATTTTTACTGGGATCTGCTCGTTTCTCTCTCAGTGTCATTATTTTGTTTGTTCTTGGTAACTTGGGATGGGTGAGTGAAAAGGTGTGCCCGCTCTTCAAGGAGGATCTGCATATTCCTGTTGACTAATTTTCTACTTTTTCGATACATGTAATGAGAAACCAAAATATTGAGGAAGAGGCCAGATAGATAGATAGATAGATAGATAGGTAGATAGATAGATAAGTTTGATTGATTGATTGATTGATTGATTGATTAAACTGTGTAAATCCATTATTTCTTCACATTTTCCTTCTAATTTATTCTTAATCTGTTTCTTTATCATTCTCATTTCCATATTACAGGGGGACCGGGGAAACTGTGGGAAGCTGGGGTCCAAGGGGCCCCCAGGGGAAATGGGGTCTCAAGGCCCCAAAGGGCCCCATGGGGGTCCGGGCCCCGGGGGTAGGGAGGTGAGTTCTCCAGGCCTACCTCCTACAGAAGAAGCTAGCTGTACTTTTTTCTGATACATTTCTGCAATAGCAGCGTAAAAAAAGAGCACATATAATCTTTTGTTTAATTGTTTTTACAGGGCGAAACTGGACCCCCAGGAGAAACTGGTGATCCTGGTCCACAGGGAGAGAAGGTCAGAACAAAAAACGCATTTTCCATCCATCCATTCATCCATCCATCCATGCATTGATTAATATCAGCTACAGAGTAGTGGTAACTAGCACATCAGAATAGTAATAAAACATTCATATAGTCACTAAGTTAAACATAGTCACTTCTAATTAAATGCTTCAGCTGTTTGCTGCCAACTTGTGCTTGTCAGAAAGCAGATCTTTCTACAGACATGGGTTCAAGCCCTCAGTGCTGTTAGACGGCTGCCTTGAGACCCAAGTGATCACTGACATTGAGGCGCAATGTTTCTGCATTGTGGTCTTGAGATTGACATTCATCTGTAGATTGAGGTTGCTGTATGATGCTCACAGTGAGAGTCACTTACTCCTGTGCTGGTCCCTGGCAGACGGATACAGCTAGTAAAAGGCATCGTTTGTCAGGATATGTCACTGTTGGTGGATTCCTTAGAATACAGGCACCACATCCACGCTTCCTCTAAAGACACCTTCCACTGCCATCAGAGTAAGCTGATCTCTCACCCACAGGGGGACGTAGGCCCTCGAGGTTTCTCTGGGATCGAGGGGTCCTCTGGGACCCTTGGGGCCAATGGAGAGCGAGGTCCAAAGGGGGAGAAGGGCCACGTAGGACTGCAGGTAGGATATCTGAATAATAAATGCAATCTCCAGGTTGTAATAAGAATCATATGTGCATCACATGCTGTCTTTCTGAAGTGGAGATGCCTTGGTGCACTAAGCATGATTACATGCTCTTTGTCTTCTTCAGGGTCGGGCAGGGCTGTTGGGAGGAACAGGGCCGTCTGGTCTGCCAGGCCCACCAGTGGGTGTCCTCTGTATTTTTTTGCATTGCAAGGTTAGCAGTTATTGAGATAGTTATAGGAGCTCAGAGGGATTTTTCCCATCATTCTATAGGGCCCTGGAGGCCCAGTCGGATCACCTGGGCCAGCAGGACTCATTGGGAAGAAGGTGAGTACAGGGACGCCCTGCTTCTACTACTCACCTACTACCCGGCTGAAATCAGGGGCTATTCCGCAAAGCAGGATTTCCCTGTTAGCTGGATAACTCAAGCCAAACGTGAAAACAGTCTAATAGGAGGATAGGTAAGTAACATTCCTATTGGACAGTCCTTACATTTGGCTGAAGTTATCTGGCTAATCCAAAAATCCTCCTTTGGGGAATACCCCCCAGGGCACCTGCCTGAAATGTTTTGTATCTCAGGGAGAAACTGGAACCACTGGCTCAGCTGCCCCCCCTGGAGCTCAGGGTCCTGAGGTACATATTCTGCATGATTCTTGGGAATATAGAATATAATTTCATAAGAGTATTTGCAGAAAAGCAACAGAACTGAGGTTATCTGCACCGTGGCCAGTGGACACCATGGCTGATTTCTCTATGAATAGAATAGGCTCAAATTTAATATATTGGTGAGTCACATGACAAATTACTCTAAGATATATACAGGCCTCTGAGGCCTTTTCCAGGATCTGTGTTATTGGTCCAGCTGGACCTTTTGTGAGATTTTTAATAATGGTTTTTAATGAGAGAAACCAGAGAAATGTGAATACCGAAATGAGTCTGAACAGGAAATCTCATCTTCATGGTGTCGTGATCTCATTTTTATCAAGGAGGAACAGAACAGCAAAGATCTCACATGGGATTCATTTTATTCCACAAGAATTTCTGAGCACATCATCAGTTTTACGCCAGATTTACATTTTCTGCCCTGACTGCACTGCCGTCTCCTTACAGTCTGTCCCTTTATGCAGGATTTAGGTCCCCTTTGCTTTCAGCGTAGTTGTCCTTGGACAAAATGTCACGTGATTTTAGGCCCCAGAGCTGGTTTTCATTTGTTGACGCGTTACCAGTTATTTGTTTGTTTGCTATTAGGGTGTGACTGGGGAAGCAGGTGTGAAAGGTGATGCTGGGAAAGTGGGACCGCAGGTCAGTGTGCCTCAATGTTCAAACCCAGCCTGTGTAACACACAGTACCTAGCACAGTACACAGCACAGTGCAATGCACAATACACAGCACAGTAATCAGCACAGTGCACAGCATAGTACAGGGCACAATACACAGAACAGTAATCAGCACAGTACACAGCACAGTATAGAGTACAGTAATCTGCACAGTGCATGGCATAGTCCGCGGCACAGTGCACAACACGATACATGGCACAGTGCACAGCACAGCTGCTGTTGTCAGGGAGGTGCTACCACAGCCTGAACATGGACATGGAAAAGACGCTCCTGCAGCTGACAACCACTTTGCACACTTCACACCATCCAAAGGGTGTAACCCTGGATTGAACGTTGGAGGGTTTGGTGTCACCACCCATTTTGGGATTATTTAAGGGGGTGGGGGTTTGATTACTGGGGAATTACATCCCCATCCCCATCCCCATAGTTTATCTCCATACCTCATCCCACACTTTTATTGCACATCTTGCAACTACTGATGTATTTTATACTTATTTATAATTATGTTGTAATACGATTTAAGTAGATGGAAGTAGATGCCAAAGCATTTCACTGCAGAGAAGTAGAGTGTATGACTGTGCATGTGACACAAAACTGCATGGGGCTGAGTCATGGCAGGACCACGAATGTCTGCATGCGCTTCTGATTTGGGTGTCTGATGGTGTTTCCTGCCGCAGGGCCCAACAGGGGCTGTCGGACCCAAAGGGGATACTGGCTCCCGGGGATTCCCTGGACCCGACGGGGATAAGGGGGACCCAGGGGACAAAGGGGATCCAGGGGAACAGGTGAGCTTACCCTCCGCCCTTCAGCTGGCCTCTGGAATGACCAAGGCTAGTTTTTAGATATGGGGGTTGATGATTTGCATCTGTTTTGTACAGGGACCTGAAGGCCTGACAGGAATCATGGGCCCCCCAGGACTCCTTGGATTAGAGGTAGATCAGTCTCTGCTTTAGAATTCCTTCCTGTTGGCCTTACATTTGCCGTTTGACTCCAGACATCTCAAAATTAGTGGTATTTTTAGGACTTCTGTAGAATACTGGACAGAGTTTGTTTAAACGTTTCAATGGGCAGAGACCGTGACTGTTGTTCTGTTCTGCTTTGGTAAACTGCAGGGGGTGCCAGGTGAGGAGGGAGTTCAGGGACCGGCAGGAGCAGCGGGGCGCCAGGTTTGTCCGCAGGAGTTTGCACAAAGTGTCTGGTTGCCTTGGAAACCACAAAGTCACAGTCCCTAATGGTAGCTTTGAGCAAAAGTAGCTGGTTCAGACTGTTCTTGGATTTAAAGCGAAAGCTGTATCAGATGTAGTCATTCTATTGATTGTCCCCTTTAAAGGCAGGAGCTGCCTTAGTAAATATTATGCAAACTAGTAATATAATTACACATAATTACAGTTCCGAAGTCAGAATTATTTAAGGTTTTTTGACAGTTATGCTTATTGTTTCCACCAAATAATGGCGGGTTGAAAAAATGCGCCCAGTGAGCAGAGCTGCGTGACACGGGGATTAGGCTCTGGACCGGTTTAGCTGGGAAAAGGACCTTTTCCAACACAAAAGATGGACTTGTTGAAAAAATGCTGCTACTTATTCACTAATTTTTACCATGTCATGGTGCGTTAAAGGGTCCTCATGAAGAGCCCTCTTGACAGTCTCAGTGCTGAAAAACAAACCAGAGGGCTATTTATAAAACACTCTGCGAACTTGGAACAGGTGGAACTCAGAGCCAGTGATGATTTGTGAAACCCATCTCCTGATTCCCCCCCCAGCCCCAGAGACCAATAGCAGCCCCCCACCAATAGTCACTAACAAAGCTGAACCAGCTGCAGGTGCCACAATGTTCACTTGCATTTGGAACATACAATCCAACCATACCAATAACTGTGTGAATCACATTCAAAATCTAACCTCCCTAACAATCCGCCTTGTGAGAGATACTGTAACATTCTCATGTCTCTCTTGTTATTTTCCAGGGTTCAACAGGAAGTCCAGGAGTTGATGGGAAACATGGACCAAAAGGAGAGAAGGTAGAGGACTCACAGCTTCCTTGTTGTGTCTTTTCTCATTGAGAAAATCAGATCTCCTGCTTTTATAAGCTGAATCCACATGGGCTGCCAGCCTTGAACTGAACATTTTACAGGGCTGGATGTTTATTTTCAGTCGTATAAAACACATAAAATCTCACGAACACACATATGTCAACCTACTGGCAGTGTTGCAGTTCCGTGTGCCTCTGTGAACTGATAGTTGACTCAGACAAGGACTCAGGGTGCAAACATGGCAACTTGGGGTCCAGGGTAGAGAGAGAAGATGAGCTGAAGGCCCCGTTCCATGTGTTGGGGTTTCAGGGGGATCCCGGCAGGGATGGAGATGCCGGAATACCTGGACACATCGGAAGGACGGTAGGGAGACTCGCCTTCTCTGCAGCATGAAGATCTGGCTCCTCTTCGTTTGTGGGTTGGTCAGTTTTGCTCCGTGCGCTGAATGCATCTCCTCAGCCTTAATCCAAACCCATGACTTACAGGGGAAACGGGGCAAAGCTGGAATTCGGGGCTCGAGAGGACCCAGGGGAGCAAAGGTCAGGGGTCTGCTGTACTATCCACACTGAGTGCTGTAATACATAAAATGTACATCATGTCAGACTCAACTACAGGCCATTGGGCTGAATACAGCAATTTCATGCCATACATATTTAACTGGAGTTAAAAACACGTTAAAGTATCATTAATGTACTATACACAGCTAGACCCATTTGAGACTGGTTTGGCCCACTGACCTGAAGAATACGCGCAGTACCCCACAGTACACACAGCGCACAATAGCGTGTGGAATGCAGAAATGGAACGCAGTGTCACACAAAACACAGCAGTACACAAAACACAGCACTGGGCACAAGCAGACACAGGCGTGCAGCAGCGCAGAGCAGACACAGCACCGCCGGTGAGAGCAGGAACAGCATGACGTCGTCCTTTTCTGCAGGGAAAGAGTGGATTCGTGGGACTGAGCGGCCCCCCCGGGAGGATGGGAGCCTCAGTAAGTTCCCCTCCCCTCCTATTCCATTTGTGAGCTCCCCTCCGTTTTACACCACTGCTTCACTACAAGTGAAGGGCACTCGTGAATGTGAAAGCGAGTGTGATCTCAGCTGGTATGCAGAGATCGTGCCTACAGTACCAGCTCTGAAGCACGATGTCTCTACACTCACCTACGATCTCTGTCAGTCTGTGTCTTTCTCTCTGCATGGAGCCACCATTACCAAAACTGCAGTCATATTGGACCCTATTGAATATTAATATGCACCATTATTACCATATTATCAATCACTTTTAAATACTAGTGATGTTATGAACAGAATATTATGTTACATATTACCATATTATGGACCATTTTTAACATATTATTGACCATTTTTACATGAAATTACATTTTACAGAAATTACAGACATTATGGAACTTTAATATTGCACATAACATTATTGAATATTACTACAGAATGTAATGGAAAATTAGAAAATGGTATAGACTAGCATTAGATTTACGTTTCCTGCCAAAATATAGGAAAATCAATGCAAAATATAATCTCTGTCCATTTACCACCCCCTCCCCCCCCCCACAAACTCCTCACAGGGAATCCCAGGCCTAAGAGGAGAGAAGGGAGACCTGGGTGTCAATGGAGAGGAGGTGACTACCAATGCATTGTCTGACACAGCTGGTGATCTGATTGGTCACGTGGAGTTTTGCGTCATCATTTCATTATGGTACTCAGCCTATGGGCAGTAATGTTCTCTGGTCCCTTTCAACAGGGGGAGAAAGGGGAGATGGGGCCACATGGCCCACCTGGGGGGGACGGGATAAAGGTACCACTCCAGCCTCTCATTTCATAATTTACAGTTGCAGCAAATTGAATTTGCAGTGCCAAGGACTTTGAACCTCACCTGCGTATACAGCTGTCTGATTTACTTGAGTGCTTTAGGTTAAGTACATTTCTAAAAGGATAACAACCGAATGAAGAACTTTTACGTCCAAGTATGTAATTGCGTGCTGCCGACTGTTCTAAATTGTTCACTTATGTGTATAAATAGTTCACTTGAGTGTCTCAATGCTCAAGTAGAATAGAAACAGACCATATTGCAGTTTTTCTGTGGCAATGGCTCGATTTTTAAAGAACACATTTTTGCACATCTGCTTTGCACATCCCTTCAATGGATGAGTCTTGAATTGATGTCTTTCCTAAGATATCTTAGCTCCCCCCAGGACCTCAAGAACCTGATCACTGGTCCAATGATCAGGATCTTGGTCTAGGTCTGGGTGCCACACACTGGTGGTTGATGTTGCTCCCCATTGCTTCTGTAAGAAGTGCTTTAGGTGTCTTGAAAAGCGCTATATAAATGTAACATTCATTCAAACTGTGCATGCTGGAGCACTGACTGTAGCTCTATACCTGGTGTTCAACTGCATCATTGCTGTGCATCAAGTAATTATCAAAAACCTGCATTTCAGGGTCAACGTGGTCTTCCAGGGGAGGTGGGAGAGGCTGGACCTAAGGGCGAGCAGGTAAAGGCAGTGAATTTGTCACTGTTTGATTCATGCAGCGTCTTAGAATATTTATATTAGTTACTGTGAATTAGTTCAATGGTCGACAGTCAGTCAATGGTGAGGTGAATGAGCTGGTTCATTAATTGTTAACGATTGGCTTTTTTCTGTCAGTGCAGTTCACTTCTCCATGATCAGCCACGGAAAGCTGGTTAAACGTACCAGGATATAAATAAATCTCTAACGCCCTTGTTAGTTTTAGCACTCAAAAACTCTTTCAGCGAAGCATACAGCTTGACAGTTGCCAGGCCATCTGTGTGAGACTTTTAGATTAGACAGTTTCCGGTGGTGCTTTGTAATGCCATGGAGACGAGCGATTACCAAGGCAGCACAGCCTTTGAGTAACTGCCGGGAAAGCGCCGCTCATTCTGCTGCCAGACCTCAGTCACAGCAATAAACCCCAGGTTCTCTTCCATCTAAATGGTAGGCTGACATGCCGGCCAGTCGCCATGTATTTACTTACCAGACGCTGTTATCCAGAGCAGTCGACTTTTTCACTTATCGACACATGCGCAGGTGGACGTTTTACGGAAGTCACTTTAAATGCCTCACATATGAGCACCACAACAGGTTCCCGAGTTATGAAAATACCACAGATTTGGTCTTTGACCATTATGCCACCTGCTGGATGAATGAATCTGTTTTCTTTAATGAATTACTGTAATTGCTTTCCCCTTTTAAGCAGTACTTCCGTTTTCTCCTAATACTGCTGTACAAAAGCAAAACACAGTAACTTGATCAAAACTGAGTTATGACACTGCGTCTCTTAGGTTCTGTTTTACCCCTGACGATATACAGTATATCTTACTTCAGCTATGCTCAGTTTTGAATAAGTACGCTGTCGCTTACCGACCTGCCATATATAGGGATCAACAGGCAGAAACTCTGAAGGCCCTTTTTTCAGTTTCATGGTCAGCATAGTTACTGTTATGCCTTTGGAGGGCTGTATACATAACAGACGTGTATCTTAGGCTGTCGTGCAGCTTTGACTGCTGGGAAAGCTATTAACATACATGGATGCCTCCGCAGCACAGCTGCAGGGCACAGGAGCCCCTGCTTTCTGGTTTTCACAACTCGGGCACAGCTTAATGCTCTCCACCCCAACCCACAAAACTGGGGGGCCCAGTACCACCATGCAGCATGATGGTGTACATGTATATTTATAGATACATTCACATTTCTTCACTGGTACATATACACATTCAGGGAATCACCTGACCATGCCCCCCTCCCATTTTTTTGCAGGGCAACATTGGGCCACCTGGGGCGAGAGGGAAGCCCGGGGTTCCCGGACTTCCGGTGAGTTCTTTTGCTGCCATTTTTGTCCCGGGCTGCATTTTCAGGGCCACTGTCTGCAAGTCCGGCCTTGCAGCAGGTGTCTGTGAGGAGAGGGAGTGTCAGGTGACCAAGGCTTCCATCTACCCATCCATACATCCATCTATCAGCCTTCCGTCCATCAATGGCTTCACCATTGATTCAGTTTGCTTGTCTCTCGTTCCTTGTATAGTTTTGTCTGGCAGTGTTCTGCTTTCTTATGCCCTAACCAAAAGCTTCCCTTTGTCCCCAACCCACAAGATACAGTTTGCATTTCATCAATCACTTAATCAGTTATTGTAACTGTAACACTTTGAGGGGGCACAAATAATGTAGTAATATACTATTACTTATGAGTTAATTAATCATGAACTAAGTCTTACTTACATACTGATCTCATGTTCGTCCATCATTAATGAATCATGATGCATCTTTTATCCTAAGCAGTTACTATATTTGTTCATGATTGATACTTCAGAGGTAGCTGAGTATTTATGCTCCCTGAAGTAATGTCTTACCAATTTAGCTTCAATTTACAGGGTCCCATCCCTGTAGGGTTGCTTTATATCCCTTCAGGCTGAAAAAGGTTCCACATGAATCTTTGGGTGCTTTTCCACCGCACAAAGTACCGTACTTTCAGTACGGTACTTTCGGTACTTTCGCTTTTCCATTTACTTCTGGTCGAGTACCAGTACCGAAAGTTCCAGTACCGAAAGTGCCAAACCAGCTGGGGTACTTCTTTGGTACTTCGGTACTTTGGGGTGGGACTTGCAAACATATTTGCTGTCGATTGGTTATGCACATAGCCTGCTGCTGAAAAACAAAATACAACCGCCATCTTTTGAAACACAGTGAACAGCAAGAAACGAAATAAAAAGCAGTAGAAACAAAAATATAAAAAAGTAAAATGGAAGGATGGACAAACAAGGAAACACAGGCTTTAATTGCCATATGGTCGGATGAACAGATCCAGCGGGATTTGGATGGCACAACTCAAAATAAAAAAGTATTTGCCGTAATAGCAAGCAGCTTGGAAGAAATGGGGCACACGCGAATCACTGAACAATGCCGCTTGAAAATCAAAAAACTTAAGCAGGACTACAGGAAAGTTAAGGATCATAATAACATGTTTGAATTCAGCGAAAGAAATACCGCACCGCGTTTTGTGATGATGTCAGTCAGGGGCGATTACTGATGATGTCATTTGGCGCTGGTACCAGTTTTTACGCCAGTGGAAAACCGACACAAAAGAAGTACCATACTTTTGATACTTTATGGGAGAACCGAGAGTACGGTACCTGGTGCGCCCTTTGATTCACTGCCAGATTATTGCTTTGTGTGAAGATGCCCTCATACTGTTAGTGATGGTGTTTCTAGGGGGTCTGATACTCTCATAGTGTTAGTGATGATATTTCTAGGGGGTCTGATACTCTCATGGTGTTAGTGATGGTGTTTCTAGGGGGTCTGATACTCTCATGGTGTTAGTGATGGTGTTTCTAGGGGGTCTGATACTCTCATGGTGTTAGTGATGGTGTTTCTAGGGGGTCTGATACTCTCATGGTGTTAGTGATGGTGTTTCTAGGGGGTCTGATACTCTCATGGTGTTAGTGATGGTGTTTCTAGGGGGTCTGATACTCTCATGGTGTTAGTGATGGTGTTTCTAGGGGGTCTGATACTCTCATGGTGTTAGTGATGGTGTTTCTAGGGGGTGTGATGCTCTCATGGTGTTAGTGATGGTGTTTCTAGGGGGTCTGATACTCTCATGGTGTTAGTGATGGTGTTTCTAGGGGGTGTGATGCTCTCATGGTGTTAGTGATGGTGTTTCTAGGGGGTCTGATACTCTCATGGTGTTAGTGATGGTGTTTCTAGGGGGTGTGATGCTCTCATGGTGTTAGTGATGGTGTTTCTAGGGGGTCTGATACTCTCATGGTGTTAGTGATGGTGTTTCTAGGGGTTCTGGATTGTAATGGTTGAGAATGAGAAATTACTCAGACAAAACCACTGCAAAAAAAGAGGGGAAATTAAAAGATTAAAAGAGGAACAGAACAGCAAAGAGCATGAAATGGCAAAGCCAAAACAACATTGTTTAATTACTTTTTTTTTTTTGCTTCTCTGCAGGGTTTGTTCGGGGAAAAGGTAAGTTCACATCCAATGGCTGTTTAGGTTTATATGGAGCTTCCCCAATAATTTTTTCCCAAGGGCCAATTTCTGTCAGCAACACAAAGCCAAGGGCCAGTGCCTCCAATTAAAAATTTGAGTATCGTGGCCTCCATGGATCATTAAGACTTACATTCCATCAATATATTATCTATCTCCCCTTTTATATAAAAGGAGCAGTGAATGGAGATGAATAGCAGAGCTTTGTCACGTGCCTTACTGTGACTAATTGGGCTGGGTTATCGGGACCAGTGAGAGGAGGAAGTGAAGGAGCACAGCAGGAATCTGCTTCAAAACAGACTGTAGAGCTCCTGCTTCTGATGCTGGGTGCTTCATACCTGGGACCCAATTTTAAACTGCATTTGGGAGGCATTGAACCTTCCACTTCAGTCATGATTACGTGACCCAGTGTGAATTAAGTTTATTTTAATGTGGTGAGCTCCGGTCGATGTAGGATGAGTGAATTAATTCCAAACATCTTCTCTTAGGGGCTTAAGGGATTTGAAGGACCTCCGGGACCAGCTGGAGAGAAGGGATCTCATGTAAGTAAACAGCAAGAGCTTTTTTACTTTGAATCTCCGTGATCAATGTGCCAACAGCTGGCTGCCCCAGTGTATTGTGGGAGAAGGTCGGGTTCCCCGCTCAGCTTGGTGTTGTGGTGATATTAGTGAATTCTAATAGCGATGGGGGAAATGAGGGTTCAAAACCTTTGGTGGATGGAACCATACTGCCAATTACCAAGTCCCCTATTCCCTGTAGGTTACTGTACCAAACACCATGGTTCTGTCTTGCATCACTGTCACCTGAGGTGCTGCATGTGTGACATCAGAAAGACACATAATTTTCTGAGTCTCACCTTTCATGCTGTTCCTTTCCATTGGGTTCAGGGACCTCCAGGCCCCCCGGGCCCCCCTGGACCGTCTGTGAACCTCACTCTGATGCAAATTAAGGCGAGTATTTCTGGTTCCTTGGGGGGAGGGTGGTAACTCATCCGTCAAACTGACCAATGAGACTGAAGAAAAGTGACAGGATCACTGGAACTCCCAACGTGCAATGCAGTAAAATCATGCACTGATGGGGTAAACTCCAAAATGTGGAGGCATCATGGACTACTGCAGTGCATCATGGACTACTGCAGTGCTCACGTGAAACATGAAGTGTGTGAAGTGTTCATCCCACTAGGCATTTTCTCCAATCTAAAACAAAGGCTTTTGACCAAAACACAGGACTTACTAACTATTTCTATAAATATAAACACTTTGTAATGTCTTTGGGTTCTTCTACCCCCATACAGAACTTCATGCATGTGGCAGATAAGCCCAACTACCCCCTGCTGCAGAGCCTGCTGGAGTCTCTGCGCCGTGACCTGCGGCAACTGCTGGACCCTCCTGACGGAACCAAAGAGCACCCAGCCACCACCTGCCTGGAGCTGTGGCTCAGCCACCCCGATTTCACCAACGGTCAGGACCGCCACTGCCCCCCATTGCCACTTCAGCATTTACACAGCCTGTAGCATAGAGGAGGCAAAGAGCATGGTAGCGCCTTTAGCATTTATACAGCCTGTAGCATACAGGAGGCAAAGAGCATGGTAGCGCCTTTAGCATTTATACAGCCTGTAGCATACAGGAGGCAAGGAGCATGGTAGCGCCTTTAGCATTTATACAGCCTGTAGCATACAGGAGGCAAGGAGCATGGTAGCACCTTTAGCATTTATAAAGCCTGTAGCATACAGGAGGCAAGGAGCATGGTAGCACCTTTAGCATTTATACAGCCTGTAGCATACAGGAGGTAAGGAGCATGGTTCTACCCATCATGACTTAGCTAGCAGAAGCTTGAGTCTTTTGGAGGGCCCTTCCTTTGTATAACTGTGTCCCTGAATATTTAGATGTTTACCTGGGTAAACTGAGATGTACACATGTGGTTGCTAAATGGAGCGATCAGTCTAGCAGGCTATTCTGCAGTGTGGTTACTGTGCACAGGGCTGGGAGCTGCTAACAGGCAGCGGCCAGCTGATGGTCAGACGTTTCTACTGCTACAGGGCTGTACTACATCGACCCCAACCAGGGCAGCCCTGCGGACGCCATGCTGGTGTACTGCAAGTTCACTGCAGAGCGGAGCCAGACGTGCCTGTCTCCAAGAGAATCGCAGGTAACTTCGAGTCTGACCTCTCTTTTCTCTCTTGTATCTGTTTCAAGTGGGGGGGGGGGGGACAAAAAATGGCTGCTGGCTAGCAACACCCGAATTAAGAAGTTGAGGATAGGTTAATGTATTTTATATACTGTAGTGTCAGCAGCCATCCCCCCTCCCAATATAGGTGCACCCCCCCCCTCCCAATTGACCACCTGTGACTCCCCCCCCCCACCCAAAAAAAAATAATCTTCCAAAGACACTAAGAATACTAAAAGCACAAGTGGTGTGCTGCCACTTGTTAACTTTTGTTCTGGTGCCGACTGGGTTTATATGAGCAGGAACTCCCTCAGGCGACATTCTGTTGTGACAGCATCACCAGCTTTAATGGGAATCCCCCCCTGCTCTTCCTGCAGGTCCCCATGAAACCATGGCTCAGTGACTCTGGGACGGCGGATTCTTTTCTCTGGCTCAGTACGCAGGAGGGTGGCTTTCAGGTGCCCATCAAAGCTCACACCTTCCGCCCCGCACCATTCGTCAAACTCTTACAGAATTTACTTACAACGAAACCGCTTATTTCTGTATCCGCCTCTCTCCCCACGTACCAGTTTGAGTACCCAGGTGCCAATGTCGTCCAATTGAGGTTCCTGCGGCTGAATAGCCATTCAGCCACCCAGAGGATTACCTTCTCCTGCCCTCTGGGGGGCAGGCTGGGTCATCGGGAACGAGAGATCAAATTCCTGGCTGATACACAGAGACAGAGTTTTGTGGGGGTACTCAGAGACTGTGAGGTACGTTCCCTGTGGGTTAAGGTACTGTTGGCTACCCATTCATTAGAACAGGGGTCTCCAGCTCCAGTCCTGTAGAGCCCCAGCGCTGCACAGCTTAATTCTCTCCCTGTTCCACCACTGAAGAAATGGGTGGTTAGCAAAGTGTGTTAAATGAGAGGAACTCGCAGGGCTGAGGTTCTCCAGGACCTCTGCATTAGAATTAAAGGGGAACAGAGTGAGCATGTCAGACACAGCAGATATCATAGAGTGTAAAGTACTGCTGGATGTTCAGGTCCAAGGAATGGAGCAGATGTTTTAAGTTTGAGCAGAGTATTTCAGCTGGATTGCTGCAGATTGAATATAGACTAATGTAATCAATGCAGTTAGCCAAGTGTGGTAGGTGTGGACATCAGGCATGCCCACTAAGCAAAGCTGACTGGATGTTTCTTGAAGCCTGGAGAGGATCAGGGTTCGAGTCCCCGGGAGTCAGCGTTTCAGTTTGAGGATCTGGACCTGCTCCCGATCAGAGACCTGGCGGTGTCCATCGGCGACAGCAGCCCCGCGCTGGAATTCGGCTTCACCGTGGAACCCGTGTGCTTCAGCTAGGTCCCCCCCCCCCCTCCTACCGAAGCCCCAGCCAGCACAGAGAGCCTCATCGGGACCCAGCCTGGAGCCACGCCGACTGGAGATAACGAGGGACAAAGGGCATTGTGCTGTCTTTATTCCTGTTTTTTCTGGAGACACTTACCAGCACCACTGGGGGAAAATAAAATCTCCTGACTTCTGTAGCATGACGCTAGAGAGTCGCCTTTTCCCCCCTTATTTATGTAACCCAAAGAAGTCTGCAATACCTCCAGACTCAACTTCACTAGAAGGACTGGTGTTCTGAAAATGTTTGTTTACAGAGACATTTATATTAAAATGTGCTAATTTATATGCTGTTCCGTTTTGGTTTAGTAGCAGCAGTGTACGCGCTGTAAACATTGGAGGAAAACTGCACTCACGCTGGTCTAACAAAGTGTTCCTGCCATGGGACACGGCTAAGGAGTTAGCTAAGGAGTTAGGAGTTGTCACACGTATTCACAGCAGGGTTTTTCAGGCATTGGTCAGTTGTTTTATTCCCTTATGGGTTATACAAGAGCATTATGGGGGCTCAGGTTAAGGGGACCGGGGGGGGGTGATGATAGTTGAACACAAACATTTCAACCTCATAATCCCAACTCCTGTAGACCAGTAGTGAACATGACCTGAAATTTACATATTTATACATATAAACAGAGATGGAAAGTTCAGGTCCAGAAAGTAAAAGAAAGATTTTGTTTCGACCAACCAGTTGAGTACTCTGTGACTGGACCGGACCGGAACTTTCCACCTTTGCATATACAAGTAACTATATAAATAGTTGAAGGTGAAGTTTAAGTCTCAGGTTCAACAGAATATTGAATAGGTTTGGCATTCAGAGCGCTGATTTCACCGCTCACCGGCTGGATTCAGACTCAGCCGCCTACCAAAACCTGATGGTATAATGCAGTGTAATTGTCTCCGTCTGCATTTCGTTTCTCCCCTGCGCTTCCCAGACTCGCCGCGACAGCGCACGTTGCGTTTCAGGCAGAGCAAGTCGTTTTATTACGCTTAGCTCTGCAGGTGCAAATCTGCGGGGCTTCCAGCGATTTAAACAACTAACACACTACGTAAACCCAAATGAGAAATGTCACCTCCATTATGTTTTGTCAGTAACCAGATAAAAATATCATAAATAATTTTAATATGTCAATGTTCTTTACTTCTTTGTCTAATATGTACAAGCTGAGCTGCCTGTAAATTGTTTCAATGTCAATATCAACTCCACGCAAGCAGGGAACATTTCAATATGGTTGCCTTAGCTGGCTGAGACAAATTTTTGGTGCTAAATACAGCGTTCAAGGTTTTTTTGTGCCTTTTTAATACTTAGCATCATTGTGGTTGTAATGTCTATATGCTGGTCATTTGATTTGAACTTGCTAGCATTACATTCTAATGCTCTTGTCTCGTGTAACAGTTTTAATAAACAGTTTCGTTGCACTTTCAGGTGGTTTGTATCACTTTACAGGTCAGTGCGTCATGGTTCCTACAGTAATTTTCACCACTTAGGCATACAGGATGGGGCAGAAATCTCAGTATGTGCCGTTTCCTGTCTCCGTTTAAGATGGAAACTCCAGTGTCACTAACGGCACATTGACAGGACAGCTTTGCAGCTTAGAATGACCAGGAAGAATATGATCCGTAGATCTATATTACTGATTTTGTTTGATGATTTAAAAATGATCAATGACACATAGCCTAATATACGCGAATTTCTTTTTTTTTTGGATAGTTCATTCACACTCAAAATGAATATACTCAAGTAAGACAATCTGTTTTAGGTTTCTCACACTAGAAAACTGCATGTATCAAACAAATATCTTTGATGAGGGATTAAAATTGCTTTTAAACGAATAGTCTATTATAGTTTTATATCCACCTGATGTTATCGTGTTCCCTGAGATTTTTTAAAATTTGTAATTCATATGTATGCTACTATTCCATATGTAACCTTTTTTGCATGTTAGTACTTTGTACTCAGTCCTGACAATGATGATGAATGCAATCAGAGCGGCACGGCGGGGGTTAACGAGCGGCGGCCGAAGCATCGGCGGAGGTAGCCGAGCCCGGTTCGGCACTCGGACGGTGGCGTCAGCGCCGCCGCAGGAAGCCGCGCTGTCACGGTACCTCCGAAGCCCCTCCGACAAGCGGCGGCTACGGTGGGGAGGTGATCGGCTTCTGGGGGCGGAGCAGGGATGGGGACTCCGGTGCGGTTTCGGCGCGGTTGACGGGAGGATAGCTTTTGCTGCGGGGAAAGGGGAAGGAAGGACCGGAGAGGCGAGTGCAAAACAAATCAACCGGAGGGGAAGAATGCCTCCTTCTTGTATTGAATGGACTGGTTATAAAATAATTATTAATCGTTTGTTTTTGCTGGAAGGCCCTATGCATCGCTCCACTGTATCCCTTAAAACCGCACTGATGTACTGGAGACTTTCAGTGGGATAAGGGTGAGTGCATACAGCGAGCCGATCACTTCATTAATTCCGTTGTCTAAAAGGCTATTCATTTGTTTTGGAGAAAATACATATATTATGTAAATCATTTTTCTTGATCCCGAAACTAGCTAGCTGACTTACTGGGAGCTGAATAAATTATGGTTGTGCCCGCCCCCAGGCAGGTTGTTGGTTGGTTGCGGGTTAGAAAGGTAATAATATAATCAGCCTTTTAATTACGTCTTCTAAGTACTATGGCCTCCGGTCTTGGGTGGTTTTATTTTAACAGGTGCATCAATGACAGCAAATTGCACACAAGTCCCTCTGTGCAACTTAATCGGTTTAATTTTTATACTGTTGTTTTTATATACTTATATTAGTGCTGCTGCCGTCGTATTTTGCTGAAGTTTATCCAATAAGGTCTGCGTGGTGGACCTGATGTTTCTAAAATTATTAAACAAACCACATACAACCTACTGTGATATAATAAAGTCAAGATGGATTGATTAGACTAACGATTTGGTGAACATGTTAAATGCACATGAAAAATCTTAAAAGAGGCAGATTTACTTGTGTTTTACAAGCACACGAATCTAAATCTGGAGTTTCAGCCCTGAAGTACTTGCTAATAAGATGACCAAATTCTGTCCTAAATCTGTCCACTGTTTTGCTCTTACACATCTTACATTAGAAAATGAGTAGAAGTTGGTGACCAAACTTTGCCTTATCAGACCTGAATTTGGTTGGATGCAGAATCCAGTTTTGTCCCATTGCTATTTGGTTTTAAAAAATCACATAAGTATTCTGAGCAAAGTGTTTTAGTTGATCTTATAACATTAACAGAGTGGGCAGAAGAGTTTTGAGCAATTTATTTTTCCTTGTCCTGCTGAGTCTGGATTGGATTCAGGTTCTAGCCCAGACCTGGAGTCCAGGATGTTGAGCTGTTTTGTTGCTTGTTATATGCATTTTTCCTGTGTTCCTTGGGTCATCGCCCATCCCGAAGATGGATCTTCTCTCACATTCCAAGACCCTTGAACACTGCCTTAGGTTTTGCTCCTAGGCATTTTTTCACCTTCCATTTATCTGTCGTTTTCACAAGCTTCCCCAGTCCCCGAAGGTAAGGAATCATCCTCTCTATCCCAGAACCAGACCCCTGCCAAATTCTGGCCACTTGGGTTTCCCGGGTAACCCTGACAATTTTCATTGTTCCAGTCTAAACAAATGACCTTCAGCTAAATATGCTTGGGTCCAAGCTGACTAGATTTCTGATTGCTGTATTCACTCAGCTGGCACAGAGTTTAGCAACAGACTTGCCAGGATGTAGCTGGAATATTCATGTTGAAAAGAAAATGAACCATTATCATCAGAGACTGACGATTGTTGTGCTGGTACAGATCTTTGGTTCACACAATATTGTGTCATTCTGACAATTATGTTTCTTTTGCAAGCAATTTGAGTATCATTTGAGGAGGCTTCACATGATGAATTGTCAGCAAAAGACCTTTGTTAGCTAATACACACATGTTTGGACAGTGAAACTTTTTTTGTTTTTATTATAACTAGGAGTTTATTTTTTGACCTTTGGATAAATAGCAATAGTAGCAATTTTCCCGGTAACAATCATGTTTATAAACTTTAAAAATGATCCCTTAAAGCAAATTACGCCAAACACATGCACTTTGAAACTCATGGGAGGTCTGCCAGTCTACTTTTTATTCCATTTTAGGTCTTTGTTGCTCGGTTAAAAGAGCTGTGCCTTTGATTAAGTGGCATTTCTATATTTTTTGTGAGTGGATGATAATGACTGAACAGCCAGATAAATTGCGAAACTCTACTGCTGGTCGTTAATCCTCAGTATAGGTCACTGGCTGAGCTTTAATGCCACATTATGCTTGTAACCAGGATACTGTAAATTCCTGTGTCACCCTGGAAACCGACACAACCCCCCCCCCCCCCCCCCCCCCCCCCCCCCAAGCAACACCACTTCTGCCCCCATTCTCTTGTGATTTTGGGAGTTTTATCTACTCATAGAAACGGAAATTCTCAAGGAGCAAGCTGAGGGGAACTACTCTGTAACTCTCTCTTTCCTCTTTCTTTAGGTTTCCATTGCAACTGCAGTGATCCGTTCCATCATTCAGCTTCTGTTAGGAGACATGTACCCTCTCTCTAGTAAAGACTTTGTGTCCCTGACCGTCACTGAGGGGGGTGACGGCAGATACAACAACGGCAAGCAGCGGCGTCGCCAGTCCTGGTGGAGGGTGAGTCAACTGGGGATCTTCAGTACTGTCATACTCACACTATACTCCATCTAATATTGTCACAAGTACACTGTACTCCATCTAGTGCTGTCATACTCACACTATACTCCATCTAATATTGTCACAGTCATACTGTATTCCATCTAGTGCTGTCATACTCACACTGTATTTCATTGTGTACTGTCACCCTTACACTCTACTCCATCCAATACTGTTACACTCACACTGTACTCCATTCAGTACTGTCATACTGACACTATAATCCATCTAATATTGTCACAGTCGCACTGTACCCAATATAATGCTATCAAACTCACGCTACAGTCCATTGTGTACTGCCACCCTTACACAGGACTCCATCCAGTACTGCCACCCTTACGCTGTACTCCATCCAGTACTGCCACAATCACACTGTACTGCATTCAGTACTGTCACACTCACACTGTACTCCATCCAGTACTGACATACAACCCTGTTATTTAACAGTGCAGTGGTTAATAGGTGTACTGCCGGAACTTTTGTCTGGAAGCAGAACCTATTTCCGGAACCAGGGACTTTTGTTGCGTTCACACTGCAGGAACTTGACCCAAGTGCAGTTCCTCAGAGGCAGTTCCAGAACCATTTTTAGTACCTACTCTGGACTAGGTACTTTTCATTCAAACACAAACTACTGGGATGGGGCTTATAGCGATAAACTTGCTGATTGGTTGACCGAGAGCACTGGTGCTAACTTAGAAGTTACATGTAAGTGTTACATTTAATGCATCAATTAATACATTGCGACTCCATATTTCTACTAGCGTTTATTGGCTGGGTAACATTACATAAATTTTTTATTTTGTGGAAAATGAAAGATTGATCTGCTGGCCAGATTTAATAAGAATCAGATTTAATAAGAAGAAAGTGACACATGAAAGCAGCGATGAGCTACCATTCTAGAGACTTGTAAACCAGAACCAGATTCTGGAACTTTGATATGTACAGTAATTGTGTGATGGCTGGAGTTTCCCTGTCCTGACGCTCGTCCGTCACACCCACCTGACCCATCTTCCCTTTGCCTCCCACACAATTCCTCCATTTCACACAAACCCCGTGACATGGCCACCGCGGAGGGGGTCAGTGGCGGCCCACCACAGCGCAGGAGGTAACCCCGTTTCTGTGCCGATCTTCAGAGGTGGAAGCAGCTGTCCCGCCTGCAGCGCAGCCTGATCCTCCTCCTGCTGAGCGCGCTGGTGGTCTGCGGGACCGTGATGTACCCCAGCCTGCTGCCGTTCCCGACAGGTAGGTCCGCCTCCTGGCACCGTCTCATCAGCTTGTCAAAAATCCACTTCCTGTGTGCAATAAATGTGCTCGACTACCAGCAGAAGTGAAATTTCTTATATAAAGGTGGCTCGTCCGCAGCAGGAAAATAAATGTGAAATAAAAGGGAAAGAAGAACGTAAACCTAGAATATTTAGCAGTTAAAGTTCCCCTCTGCTCCCCATCCTTGTATTTATGTTGTGCCTTTGATCAGTACTTCACTCGTTTGTCTTCATATAAATCACCTGCTCAGCGCACTCTGGGGTGGATATTTAGGTGGGAAGATTAAACAAAACCTCTCATGTGTCATCGGCTTGCGTTCTGCTGAAGGCAGCATCCCCAGCAGATTGAACGTCAAGGTATTTCCACCATAGTTTTTAATAGACCAGCTGAACTTTCCTGTCCTGCTTGTCCGACCATGCCATGACCATTAGCTTTGTTGTGCCCCTTGCATTTTCATTGACGTAAGATTGCTAACTACAAGGCAGCAAATATGCTTTGGGCTTTAAATGCAGGATTTACTCTAAAGTTTTGACAAAAGACTTTTCCAGACTGTCACCCTGTCTCAGCGGTATACGACGGCTCGTCTGGGCTCGAACATTTATGAATATTCATGAAGGACACAACCACTTTTTTATGGTCTTGGAAACAAAGCTGCTTTTAAATATTTACAGTATTGACAGGTTTGAATTTAAGAAAGGGAAACGAAAACAGTTGGACCAGCACTTGGAGATGTTTTCAGGATTCTTGACAAAGAGCTTTTTGGGGGTTTGTGTGTCTTATATAACACAGCAGCCAGCTTCCACAGTATCTTCTCCCAGCGTCAAAGGCCACATTCGTGAGCGTGTCGACCCATGTTCGCACCCTCCCATTCCCGTCCAGATGTTTCTCTGCTAGCGGGAGAGGACAACTTGGAAAGAATGGACACCGGAACCCTGAAGCCTGCCCTTCCAGGGGTCATTCCCGATGTGGTCCCCAGAGTGTTCCCAGCTCCGGAGAAACTCGAGCTGCCGACTGAGGTTCGTTACACCCCCCCCCCCCAACCACCACCTAGCCATCTCTACATGTAGCATCGGAGCCCGAAAAGCACATGTTAGAAGACATAGCATTATCCATTACCATTGCTGTAAATCACATCTGACGGAAAGCGATTGGGACTCTAATTATGAGTCGTTAGGCTGAAGGGCATCGCCAAGAACTCAGCAAGGTCGAGCGTGAATGGGACTTAACGTTGCAGCTGATTGGTCACAGGCGTTTAATCCCGAGGCCCCTGCTCTTCAAAAGAATATTTTCCTCTCCATAGATTAGCGTCGTTACATTATGGCTCCCCCTATAGATTTTGGATGACTTTTTGTATACAAGGCGGCAACCAGTGAATTGTTTATAGAAGTTCTACTTGGGGTTCTGGAATTTCTGGCAACTGTTTTTGATTGCAAGTTTTCATTTGCTAAAGTTTCAGAATTAAACCCTCCCCCCCCCCCCATTCAACCTGTACATATCCCATAGCAGAACAGGCCGACACCCAACAAGCACAGACCCGTGGTCCTACACAAGCCTCAGAGGAGTAGGGGGAACGTTTCTGATGGACCGACAAAAGAGAGCCAAGGACCATCAGAAGAGAGGGGTGCAGAGGCGGCGGCCGGGGAGAAGCCGGTTGTCAGGTGAGCCTCTGATAAGCGCTAATTTTTAAATTAAGTTTATTAATGATTGTGCGCTGGGGCTTCTTAGCCTGTGAGTCGATGGTGGCTTTTTACTTTTTATATCTTCCTGTGTGTGCTGCTCTGTTTTAAGCCACTGAGCCCTATTGTGACACACAGACAGCCCATGATGCCGGTATGATTAAGGAAATGGGTTCTGGCAAATTGGTTTCGACCCAGTGCCTCCCAATCACCCAGGGATGCAAATTGATTCTAAGGAACCACTGACTTTGTGAAGTGAAATAATGGAGAGACTCTTTAATGGAGCTGAAAGTCACCCAGAGCTGTACATTTTGCGCGGTGGCTCTGCTCTCCAAAAACACTACACCTTAGGCCTCCTGCCGATTTTTCATTTTCTTTATTCCTTCCATCTATCTTCTCTCTGCTTTACCTAGATCAGGATGGCCTGGCGCCTATCCCAGCACAGGGCGCGAAAGCTGGGGTACTTCCTGGATAGGATTCCAGTCCATTGCAGGGCACCTACACATGTGCACAGTCAAGCACTGTGGGGAAATTAGAGGCCTCGATTTGCTTCCTGCGTGTTTTTGGGCTGGGGGAGGAAGGGCAGAACCCAGATGACACCTGGCACCACCAACAGAACATGCAAACTCTACACACACACTGCAGGAGTGAGATTCGAACCCTCGGCAGTGTAGGTATGAGAGCAGCCTGTGGGCAGCACCCTGTGGGCAGCACCCTGTCCTCATGCCCCAAGGCCGCGGCGCATCACCGTGTGTGTGGAGTTTGCATGTTTTCCTCTTACATGCGCAGGTTTCCTGCAAGTCCTCCAGTCCTCCCACAGTCTGAAAACATGGTGCTCAGGTGATTGTCTCTGAAATGCCCACAGTGTCTGAGTGTGGGTAGGCTTCAGGCAGACATGTGCTGGAGAAGTGGAAGAGGGGCAGCTGGGTGGAAAAATCGAAAAATTGTGCTCATATTACGATAAAGGAGTTTCTTTTAAAGTCTTTCCTTTTATTTGCTAATTCGCCTTTAAATGTAGGTGCCTTGATGTGTAGGTCTGTAACTAATGTCAGTTTATCTACCTGTCTGTTCGCCTGTCTGTCCGTGCAGCTGGCGAGGGGCCATAATCGAGGCGGAGCAGGTCACGGAGGCCCAGCAGGTGGAAGCCCAGCCCTCCACCAGACAGAGGGAGGCCCCCCCAGCAGGGCCAGGACAAGCAGTGTCACAGGTGCCAGGTATGGGTAACGTGCACCGCTAGGCAAGGGTCCTCTCAGAACTGTGTGATGCCCCCTGGTGGGCGGATCATGAAACGGTTCTCTTGAGGAAGGGACCAGGTGCCCCAGCTGCATGGCAAGCATTATTTCAAGCATGGCAGTGAATGATGCACTGTGCCAGTTATACCCCCCTCCACCCCCACCAGTTTGTCATTTGAGTGGTAGATTGCTAAATTATGCTAAATATCAGGTGGGGGTGGGTGATAATATCACAAAGGATGGTAGATTGAGCGTGTGTGTGTGTGTGTGTGTGTGTGTGTATGTGCATGTGTGTGCATCTATATCCAGCCACAGGACTGACGGAACCCATGGACCGGGCGGAGGCGGTGCGTGAGGCCTTCAGGCACGCGTGGAAGGGCTACCGAGATTTTGCCTGGGGGCATGACGAGCTGAAGCCCGTATCTAAGTCCTATGGGGAGTGGTTCGGCCTGGGCCTGACCCTGGTGGACGCGCTGGACACCATGTGGATCCTGGGCCTGAAAGAAGGTAACTGTGCCACCTGGGGACGGGTCACAGTCTGACCAGCCCCTTCGCTCATATGGTCCTAAGGACCAATAGTATAAAAGGAAACTTCTGGCTTGTATCACAGCCCTCAGAGCGCCTGCCACACCACAAATAACCCCTCCATTCCCTCCCCTCATCCTATGGGACTGTCTCCAGGCCTTCATGCTCCTAAGACTTATAGTCTTCTATGTCTAATTTTGATAATGTGCTTACTGGGTGTCATTGAGGAAGATGGCTTGCATACTTTACCACTGTGCAAAGTTTACCCCGCGGGATTTTTTTCACTTGGCCTTAAGATGCTCCACTCAAGTAGCTCAGTTTTTGCTCCCTAAACCAATTTTCCTCCGCACGCGGCAGAGTTTGAGGAGGCAAAGAAGTGGGTGGCCACCAAGCTGAATTTCTCCAAGAACGTGGACGTGAACCTCTTCGAGACCACCATCCGCGTCCTGGGGGGTCTGCTCAGCACGTACCACCTGACCGGGGACAGGCTGTTCTTCGATAAGGCTGTGAGTCAGGTGGACGGAAGCTAGAGCCAGAATCATCACCGTTACTTTTATCACTGGTCTTCAGTTACTGCAGCTCCTTAGATCAGCGTTTCCCAATCCGGTCCTCGGAGACCTGCAGACAGTCCACATTTTTGCTCCCACCCAGCTCCAAATAGCAAAAATGTGAACAGTCTGGCAGGGAGTTGGGGGGGAGGAAAAATGTGGAATGTCTGGCAGGGAGCTGGGGGGGATCAAAAATTTGGACTGTCTGGCAGGGAGCTGGGAGGGAGCAAAAATGTGGACTGTCTGGCAGGGAGCTGGGGGGGGATCAAACATTTGGACTGTCTGGCAGGGAGTTGGGAGGGAGAAAAAATGTGGAATGTCTGGCCGGGAGCTGGGGGGGGGAGCAGAAATGTGGACTGTCTGGCAGGGAGCTGAGGGGGGATCAAAAATTTGGACTGTCTGGCAGGGAGTTGGGAGGGAGCAAAAATGTGGAATGTCTGGCAGGGAGCTGGGGGGGAGCAAAAATGTGGACTGTCTGGCAGGGAGCTAGGAGGGAGCAGAAATGTGGACTGTCTGGCAGGGAGCTAGGAGGGAGCAGAAATGTGGACTATCTGGCAGGGAGCTGGGGGGGGGATCAAAAATTTGGACTGTCTGGCAGGGAGTTGGGAGGGAACAAAAATGTGGAATGTCTGGCAGGGAGCTGGGGGGGAGCAAAAATGTGGACTGTCTGGCAGGGAGCTGGGAGGTAGCAGAAATGTGGACTGTCTGGCAGGGAGCTGGGGGGGGATCAAAAATTTGGACTGTCTGGCAGGGAGTTGGGAGGGAGCAAAAATGTGGAATGTCTGGCAGGGAGCTGGGGGGGAGCAAAAATGTGGACTGTCTGGCAGGGAGCTAGGAGGGAGCAGAAATGTGGACTGTCTGGCAGGGAGCTAGGGGGGAGCAGAAATGTGGACTATCTGGCAGGGAGCTGGGGGGGGATCAAAAATTTGGACTGTCTGGCAGGGAGTTGGGAGGGAGCAAAAATGTGAACAGTCTGGCAGGGAGCTGGGGGGGAGCAAAAATGTGAACTGTCTGGCAGGGAGCTGGGAGGTAGCAAAAATGTGGACTGTGTCAGGGAGCTGGGAGGGAGCAGAAATGTGGACCACCTGTGGGTCCCCGAGGACCAGGTTGGGAAAGGCTGCCTTAGTCATTTCAGCAATAACAATCTATCTTAGCATTCACTCTTAGAGGCACTCATAGGTATTTACCAATTGAATCACTAGCTTGGCCATCAACTCCACCTCAACGCTCCGCTTATGGATACCCATACTTCCCTACAGAAAGAGATTGGGACCCGACTGATGCCCGCCTTCAAAACACCTTCCAAGATCCCGTACTCCGATGTGAACATCGGCCAGGGCAAAGCCCGACCCCCCCGCTGGACCTCGGACAGCACCGTGGCGGAGGTCACCAGCATCCAGCTGGAGTTTCGGGAGCTGAGCAGGCTCACCCAGGACCCTCAGTTCCAGGCAGGTCCAGGGGGCCGCATTTCTGGGAGAGAAGGACTGACCCATGGATCACCATCAATATCCCAAACCTCAGTCCTCTATGTCTTCTGTAGCATGAATGGCTAGAATGCATCATTTGGCCCATGAGACAGTGCCTAAGCTTGATGAGAAGCTCGGTCTGGACAAATTTGAGGGTCATCTGAGGTCACCAGCAGCAACAGGAGGCTGTCTGAGAGTTTCAGGACCTAAGAGCACAGTAGCTGCCTGAGTCTTAAAGACTGACTAAAAATCAAATGTGAAGTATGGTCCCTAATACAGGTTTGGCTGTGTCAGTGAGGATAGTGTTAGGAATCTTTGCTTCTGAGTCTTGATCACTTGCCTACTCGACCCCTTCCGCCCCCAGAATGCAGTGGATGAGGTGATGAAGATCGTCCACCGTCTGGACGGGAAGCACGACGGCCTGGTGCCCAAGTTCATCAACACGAACAGCGGGCAGTTCACGCACCGGGGCGTATTCACACTGGGCGCGCGAGCTGACAGCTACTACGAGTACCTGCTCAAACAGTGGATCCAGAGTGGCAAGAAGGAGAAGGAGTTAGTACCATGGACCCCCTCAGACATCATAATTTCATGGGGGGGTTACTGTTTTTGCTATATATAAAAATGATAAAAACAGAATCTGAATGAATAGATACCTCTGTTAAACTCGGAGTCACACCATCGGTCTTGAAGGCATAGAACATAAGATGTCTGTTCCTTTTAGTGCTTATGGTTGTATCTACAGTACATGGCTATAATTGATTTTTTTAAGGCTCTGTCCACAAGGTGGCGCCTTTTTTGACTAATTCTGCTACATACTATGAAAATTAGGGCCGTGGCTGTAGAAGCTGGTTCCACCATTTGGCTGACCAACATTTCCATGTGCGCCCTCAGGCTGGTGGAGGACTACCTGCAGGCTGTGGAAGGCGTGAAGAAAAACCTGCTCCGGATGACCTCCCCACGTAGACTTACCTTTGTGGGGGAGCTCTCCCATGGCCGCTTCAGTGCCAAAATGGTGAGCCTCCCTGCATGCCCCCACCCCCAAATTATTCACACTTTCACTAGACTCCCAAAGCAATAAACACAATCAAACCTTTTGCCATCAGAGGCTGACCATTCTCACATTGAAAATGCTTAGTTTAGGACCACAGAAGAGAACATTGCCCCTAAATAGCATGCTTACCATATACTGTAGCTTCTCTATCCAAGCGCTGAACGTTCACATGAGGGTTTCCTGCCAGTGATCTGTATTCTTCCCACAATCCAATTCTGTCATTCGTTCTTGAGATGAATTGTTGAGTTGAACTTGCATTGTCTACAGTGACCTATTGTTCTGGGTTATCTCCTGGCTTCCTGGGATTGGCCCTGGGAGTGTGTGACCAGAAGCGTCTCTGGTAGATGGATGAGTGGACGGTATGAATGTCTGCCGTGTGAGGAACTTGTTTCTGGTCCCTTGGTGTGGTAGATCCACAGAATGGTGAGCAGCTGAGGGTCACCTCAGGCGTCGTCAAACCTTATACCTAGATAAGACATCAGGGATAAAACACGATTAATTCACGACAAAGCAAAATTATTGAAAACCGTGTAAGAGATACAGAGCCATTGCATTGTTGGGATAATATTCTCACTGATAACATTTTGAATATTTGTTGGCTGACAGTATGATGGATTAAACCTAAATTCTGTACCAGTAGGAGTTGTGATAGATGTTGAAGATTGCTGAAATGATGGACAAAGCCCCCCCCCCCCCCCCCACCACCACCACCCCCAGCTCTGGAATTAGCAGTCACAGCGAAACGCATCCTTTTGAGTTTCCTGTTTCGCAGAATATTGCAACTGTACTGGCGAGAAATCAGGTCTGTACCAAAAATGGACACAAAAAACCCCATCCAAAACAAATTGGCTTCTCATAGTGTGGGGAGGTCTTCAGACAGTTCAGACAGCTAGGCTAGTTTGTCTCCGGGTAAATATTCGTGGAAAAACATCTGCACAGGGGTGAGTGATCGTATCCGTGGCAGAACAGGGATTCTGGGTTTCCAGTTCATCCCAGTGCTCGACCTTCATGAGTAAAATGTCGTGTTGAAAATGAAGGTGGCCCAACAGATAATTTACTCCCACCTGGAACATCCAGATGATGTCACTTCCCATCCTAATGGTGGCGTTAATTACCTGGGTTCTGGAATGCGTGGAGAACTCGTCTGGGCCTGGATTGGCTTCCGGTTCGTGACGGCCTATTCCTATTGGTTCCTGCTATAAGTGGAAGGTTTGACGCTCTGCTGGAGTGCTGGATCTCTGCGCTGCTGGACAGAGACCCACCCATATGTGTAACTGAATAGTTAAACATTCAGCTTAACTAATTACAAAATAGAGGTACTTTATTGATCGAAATGCCTTTTTGCATCTCAGATAGACTATAGAATAGTCTTATTAGGTTCTTGTTGGTTAGAAGTTGTTGTGTAGCTCCTGCTCTCATACTGCTTACACTTGAACCTGGGCTTTCACTGGAAGGTCAGTCTAGCTGCATTTATGCCAAGTCAACCCCTTGACAGCATGCATCTCATGTAATGACTATTTGTCTCACTTTTCATCACTTTGGACAAAATCGTCTGTTTAATGTAACTCTTGTTGGCCATGAGACACACATACAGGTAACGGCGAGTATTGGGGTCAGCCTATGCTTTGATAAGGCCAGCATGCAGTGCCCATGGAGAAATTGGGGGTTAAGGGTCCTGCTCAAAGGCCCGACAGTGGCATTGGTCTTCTGGTCATGGGATTCAAACCACTGAACTTCCGACCTGCTGATTGCGGGCACTAAGTCCTAGTAGCTGAGCCACATGCCGCCCAAAGACGCAGAGCTGCGGCTCTGACTCAGTCGGCTTTGAGGAGAGCTGGAACACCCAGGCAAGATGAAACGGCTTTCAGAAGCACTAAACGTTCATGTCGGAGGTGACAGGTTCAGAGGGAGAGACGGGCCTCACTGGGATTCGCGCCCCCCTCCCACAGGACCACCTGGTGTGTTTCCTGCCAGGCACGCTGGCACTGGGCACGCACCACGGCCTACCCGCCGACCACATGGAGCTGGCAGCGCAGCTCGTGGAGACGTGCTACCAGATGTACGCACAGATGGAGACAGGCCTGAGCCCCGAGATCGCCCAGTTCAACCTGCAGCCTCGTAACAGCCGCGACATTGAGGTCAAGGTGGGTGGGTGGGACGTACCACATCTCCCGATTTTGGGGGGGGGTGGGTCTGATCATAGTTTCGAAATCTTTTATTCCTCAAAATTTGTATTTTTACTTGCCATGTCCGTGTTATATTCATATTTTCAGTCCTTCTTGGTATCAACTACATAAAAATGAGGGTTATGTTACTGCTTTGCCAGGAAAGTCTCCAAAGTCGCCTAAGCAGGTGTATCGTCATGGATACACATTTAACATCTTTAGCAAAGTAGATGCCAGATGCGTTACGCCCAGTCTGCTTTTTCTGGCTTCACTAATCAGTGGCACTGCTTGTATTTATGAAAATCGCTCTCTCTCCACTCTTGCCATGCTTATGTAATATGTGTGTGACTCCCTCTCTACAGGCTGCAGACAGACACAACCTCCTGCGGCCAGAGACAGTCGAGAGCCTGTTTTACCTGTACAGGTTCACCCAGGACCAGAAGTACCGTGACTGGGGCTGGGAGATCTTTCAGAGCTTCAACAAGCACGCCAGGGTGAGCCGTGTTCTGAGGATCGGGGTGAAACGGGCTTTTAGAAGGAGCTGGAGCTCAGAGGTACGACTGCAGCTGTGAGCCTTCGAGCTGCGCTGCGGAAGTTCCTGGAAACGGCGTCCGGCAAAGGCACGGAGCGGGGATTTGCTCGGGATTTCACACACAGACCACGCGCCGCTCTCCCTTTAAACGAAGCGTAGAGTACAAATGAGCGCAGCCAGTGAGTTATCCCCCTTCCTTTACATGCAGTTCAGCCGAGACTCCAGCCTCGCTCACGTTAACTGCTGTACTTGCACACGGCCGCTGATTGGATTGAGGCGTAACGTCCAGAAAGACGTCCCAGTGGGGGCCAGCGTCCCCTAGTCAACCCTCAGACAGCTTTTCTGAAGTTATCAAGATGAGGGAGGCATTTCCCACTTAAATGAATATTCAAAAAGCGGTTACATGAGAGTGCATGTCATATTACGTTGTCAGGTTTAGAACGTTTACATGGTGCATATCAACAAGATAAGATGAACCTCATTAATCCCACAAAGGAAAATTTCAGTGTTCAGCAGTTATAGACGGGATCAGACAATACACTCAACATAAGGGCACAGTATGAAATGATATAAAAATCTAAACAATGTGTTGTATACAAACAGCCAATAGTCTAAAACCTGGATTTGTACTGTATAAAGTGACGAGTGTCAGATTGTAGGCCTTGGTTCTAGGTGGTTCAGTGAGGAGACATTTCAGGTACACCAAGATGGTTAAAGTAATCATAAATTATGTGGACACGGGCATGGAGGCCTTCTCTTTCTGGTATTTCGATGCTACTGATTTAATCTTCTGTTCCCAAGGTTTCCACTGGCGGCTACACCTCCATCGGCAACGTCCGCGACCCTGCGAACCCCAGCCCTAAAGACAAGATGGAGAGCTTCTTCCTGGGAGAGACGCTCAAATACCTCTACCTGCTCTTCTCTGACGATCCGAGCCTGATCAGCCTGGACGAGTATGTTTTCAACACGGAGGCACACCCCCTGCCCATTTGGCCATCTGGCTCTTGAGTGTGGTGGGGGGGGGACTGCCCCTGAGAAGCCTACAGGGCTCAGGGGACTTTTCTTTTGAGCCTATTAGCTCTCCTGGTTTGTGGCTTTGCTACTTTGTTTCATTCAGATTGAGGAACCATACTGTATCCGTGGAAACGTAAGGGCCAGAATTTTATTGGCTGTGACTCTGATTGTGTCACTCAGCTTGCCAGCCCCCAGCAGGGTTTTACAGGGAATAAATCCCAAATGCCAGAAATGACAATCAGCGCTGGTGCCGGCATGTCATTTAGCTGTTTGTGGAGGAACAACATCCATGGAGGAAGCTAGTAGGCTGACCAACCCCCATTCAAGGTCTTGCTGAGGTCTACCAGAGGAGCTGTTGAGGAGCTCTGATTTTCTGGGGAACAGCAGCATAGAAGTTACTGTTGAGACTGAGCTTACACGCTGTGCAGCTTCCTCAGAAGAGCCAAGCGCATTCAAATAGCACATCCATAACCGTGTGGTGGCAGGCAGCTTTCTGTTGCACTGAATGTTAGAAGCTGCTTTCAAAGAGGAGGTGGATAGGGTTCCATCCTATCCATTAATGGCCTGTCCATCAGCTTGCGACCGGGGTCCACGCTGTGCAGTGAGGGAGCTGTCACTCTTTCCTGTCTGTCTGCTGCTACCCTACCTTTTACAGTCAGTTCTTTTTCTGATGTACAAATAAATAACACGCTTGACTGAGTGATTCAAACTTGAGGTCATTTCCCTGTTCGTAACCAGTGAGGTTTCTAATTTATGAGTAAGTAGAGAATTTCCCATCGATTCCTGAAAGGAGAATGAAGGGTGTGTGTGTGTGTGTGTGTGTGTGTGTGTGTGTGTGTGTGTGTGGTTTAGGTTTATATTACATTGTGGGAACCAAATGTTCTCCACAGTATAATAAAAACCTGTTTTTTTGACGCTGTGGGGACCATTTCCAGGTCCCCACAAAGATCTGTGAATTCAATCAAAAAAGTATAAATGCCAAAAGTCTCGTATGTAGTTCAATTACTTATGATTAAGGTTAGGGCTGGGCAGGGGTTAAGGTCACCATGTTGGGATTAGAGTTTTCCCCATAGAAATGAATGGAGAGTCCCCACAAAGATATCATTATGAACCAGTGTGTCTGTCTGTCTATCTGTCTGTTTGTTTGTTTTAGTTGTATTGTAAATGATCTCATAGACATGCTGTGTTTCAATGATTTAAAAACAACCCCGGGAAATCGCAGGGTAACAATCTTAGGGTACCACCTGACTATCTTTACCTGTCTGACAGAAGCTAGTGTTTGGTTTTGGTATTTTTGTCACTAAGTCACGTCTTGAACAATTGAGGACGTTGGTGCTTTTGCAGGATGCCATTTCTTTGCAGTGGCTTTTCCCCACTTTCATTTCCAATTCTTTTTACTGTGAGAGCTGCAGCTTCAATAAAAAAAGCAGCGTTCAGATTTGAGGTGGCGACACGCTGCCTTATCGCCTGTCCGTTTCTAGTCATAGAATGAAAATAAATTTAAAAACTGGTTTCTGGGTGATCTCAATGGGATGTGATGCTTTAAGAGTGGGCATGACAGCCTCTTTAATCACCCTGTTTCTTATTTGTATGCTATGTGTTAATATTAGGGTTTTAACCAGCCGTATGGCTGGATGTTTACTGAGAAGCTGATTGACAGATACGGTTAGCCACAGTTCTGGTGGTAAGCCCAGCTTGTCTTGAGTACAATCCTCCACACTGTCTTGATAAAAGGACCTTCTTTCGTCTCTGGGAATGTGCATTCGCGCTGTCTCTCTTCCGAAGGCTTCATTAACGGCACATTTTCAATCTCTTCTGCGTCCACAATATTGAAGACAAGGAGAAAATCGTTTTTACAATCTGTTAGCCTGGCCTCAACATTTCCAAATGGGATGGTACAGATCAGATATACAGCAGAGACTGCAGTACATCTACTGACCTATTATTTTCCACATAGTGAAAATAGGAAGAAATCCCGTCTTGCATGCAGAAACGAAGAAGGATCAACGTTTGAATAAAAATCAGCTTGGGGGGTTAATCCTTTAGGTTTTATAGTCATTGCTTTAAATCTTTAAATTAACCAGACCAAAAATAATTAGCCCTTCCATAGCCTGGCTTAAATTATGCCAGGGAACATGAATTGCTCTCTTATTAAAAATCATACATAAATTAACTTTGATCACTCGCTGAAATGTGAGGAAAGACATTCAAGCAATGGGATTTAACTATTTCTAAATATGTATAATTAGCACATTCAATGACCGGGCCAAGCCCATACTACCAAATGGCCTAGTTAAATTAAACTAAACTAAAGACGTTTAATTTTGTTGCTTTATTTTAATAACACAAAAACCTGTAAAATTGCATTGATGTCCGGGAAGTTTTGGCTTTGGTGCCGTACCAGTCGCTGCATTATAAAGCGAGAGCTCCTGCCTGGAAACCGATTGCACTTACTGTTTCCCAAATACCCTTATCCTTCATATCAAGACCGTATATCCAGGCAGAATGCGCACGTTAAAACCTGTAAATGTCACTCATTCTACAATAAAATGTTGTTGGGAAGAGCTTCTCTGGTTGGATTCATTTTTAGTTTGTTTTATTTAATTAAACGTGCAGTTTTGTTCCAATATAAGTGTATATTATAATAAAACACCTTAGTACTGTAGATTTTATTTACTAATCGGCGAAAAATTATTTTTACTGAAGTTTACAAAATGCAGAGAATTTGTAAAATAAGATTTATGCTTATCAATCGCTTCGTGTGAGGGTATGTTTGAATAGCACTGGTGTACACGCACACGTAAAACATATTTGAACAAGTAATATTTATTAATACTTTTTTGGATATTGTCGTGCAAGTGCAAAAGAAAAGTGAATGATTATGTTGCCTTTTGTATGATTTAAAGCTAAACGCATTTTATGGGTGAGTTTTTTTTTATTGAAATTTATATTCGCCTTCATCCTCGATCGTTTTAAGAAGGGGAATGGAGGCGCATTTATGTAATGAAAACGTCAGCTAGCCTATACCTTCCTGGGACCGCTGCTGCCGTTTGATTTACTGCGTATAGGGAGGGAGGCTAATTTAACCTGGAGCTCCGACGAGATCGGCTGCGCGCGTGTGAGGAGATTATGACTTCACCTCCTCTGAAATCGTTAGACCTGCTTACCGACGGGCTCTCTAGGCTATCAAATGTTGATTTCATTGCCAAATGTGGTGCGACGCGGTGCGTGTCCAACCAGGAGATTCTCTCTCTCTCTCTCCCCCTGGATTATTATTACCCTCGTGACAATCGAAAGCCTAGTACTCCATCCAACTATCTATCCATCCATTTTCCGAAACCGCTTATCCTATTCAGGATAGCGGGGGGTCCGGAGCCTATCCCGGAGGCTACGGGCGCAAGCCTAGATTTCGAAAACATTAAAATCTTACATTTTAAATAGCACTTAATTTTCCTTTGGCATGCAAAAGTACACCATTGATTCATTTTTAAAATCTCCTATCGCATCTCATACGGAAACAGTCTTTAAGGTCGTAATCGAACTAAAGCAATTTATCGGTGATCGTTGGTACAAATTTTTATTTGCTGACCTTCACAAACACATTAAGAATATGACATAAAAAGCCAAGAGCAATGCCTGCTGGAAACCCTCCAGAATAAAACGAATAGGCCACTGACCTTGCATGATTAACTCTGTTCGAGTCTGTTGAACATGAATAAATATGCGAAAAATGTCTATAAATAGGCTATGGCTAATAAATGTGTATTACATATGTAGGGTGCTAGTCACTAGAACTCCCTGAACATTTCATGAAGACGTAGACTTGCTCCTATTTGGTGACACTTAGGCAACTCTGTGTAGCACTGCAGACACGTTAGCACTAGGGGGCGCTAAAACCAGGGTCATGCTCTGGTTTTGCCTACACAGAAATGACAGACAAAACTGCTGTCCTTTGTGTTACACACCTATTTCATATCCATACACTCAATATCACATATTTTGTCACAGCCCAGTGATACTGTCATCCATGGCGCGTTCACTTTCATCTTCATGGTTTCACACATCCCCCCTGCTAAATTAGCATAAATTGTACCGTCATCCATGATGTGGTTTTTAGCCATAGGCTTGACAGTCTGTTCAGATTTTCCAACTTGTAACCCAACAGTACAGAGAAGAAGTTCCGGAAAAATTCTGCTAGTTTTTGTAATTGTTCCATCTATGTATGTCAGGTGTGAGATGTTCTCTTGTGGGACGCCAGTGCTGACTCACCCACAATGTTCAGCGCAGACATTCTGCAAAGGCTGCTGCCTTGACTCGCTGCTGTACAGTCTATTCAAGCATGACAGCAGCAGGATCAAGTTTGTGGATCACATCAGAGATGGTGATGAGACTGCCAGCAGAAAGGAGGTAAAAGACCTGACTTTATGGCACCATCCCATCAGCCTGCCCAACAACAAAACATTGGAGATCATCCACAACTTCAGAAGGACCAGAGGCTTCCCCACCAGTGACATCCCAAAAATATCAAAGATTGGAATCTGGACCAATCCAGGCATTTTTTTTAACTGATTGATATTGGCTGCCATGCAATTTACCACAATCTACACAATCTACCACAATTTCCCGCATCCGCCCAATTTACATTAGTTGCGTAAATTCCATCACATCCGACAGGGAGGCACATGGGTTGAAACTACAAACTATCGAGACTTCAGCCATGTGGATGTTTTTAAAATGGAAACTCAAAGAAGCTCAGCAGCTACCTGCAAGGTTGGTGATGCCAAGTTTTTGAGAGGAAGTAGCAGCAGAGTGTCGTTTAATGTAATAAATCTAATTAGGTATTTGCAGAAACATCATAATAACGAAGAATACTCCAAAAACGCAAGGCTTTTACTCAGACGAAGAATACCCCGACACAGCTTTCATTGGAAAATGTGCCAAGACGAGAAATTTGGTCGAGACTGTGATAAGGTGAGAAAAATAACTGAGAAAATAATTGAATTCATTTATTTGGATGACCAGCCAATTTCCGTGTTAGAAAGCATGGGCTTTTCTCACAGGTTTATAGAGCATCTGGAACGCTTGTGTTCCCTGCCCTCCTCTATACCAGAACATTACAGCAAAGTTTGTGACCACCAAGGACTTTGCTTAAGAGATGTAGCTGCCATTGCTTTCATGACCAGCATTTAGTCTTCAGATGTACAGTACTTATTGGCCTAATGTATGGGTATATTTAAATATTTCTCAAAAGATCAGATTGGGACTCAGAATTGGCAGATATAAATATCGAATGGATTGGATGCAGATCGAAGTACCAAAAAAGTGGATTGGTCATCCCTACTCTCCACTGTTCCTCTTTGGGTCTCTGGTCGAGGCAGTGAGCAACTTCAGGTCCCTGGACATCCAGATCACAGCCTCCCTCTCATGGTCTGTAAACGCCAGCTGCGTCCTCAGGAAGACTCAGCCATCAGGCAAACCAGTGACCAACGTCTATCATCCCATTGCATTATGTTGCTATTGATAAAATCCCTCTTGCACTTTATCTATATCTGCATCTCATGCTTGTTTACTCTTCTATACTGTTGTCCATTTGCCATTTTGCCAATATTTATCACTTGTTGTTACTCACCTTGCACTCTTGCTTTTGTCTTTTCTTGTATTGCTTTACTGTATGTCCTGCCTTTCTTGTCTGGTATTGCACTGCTGCGTGACCCATTCCCCAGTGCCATACCCTGCAACTATAGCACGCATTTCACTGCATTCCCCAGTGCCGTACCCTGCAACTGTAGCACGCATTTCACTGCATTACCCAGAATACGTGTCACAATAAACCTTTTCCAAGGCTAAGAGCTGTCTCCATTTTTCTGTCTGTACTTGATTTATTGTCAGCACTTCCATCCATCCATGTTGCAGCATTTATTTCAGCCAGGGTCGTGGGGAATAGACTCATCTCTCCAGCTTTGTGTGTAAATCTACAGTAAGTTCCCTTACAATGTGTTCGATAGGTTTCTGCCTGCGTGGGAGAGAAGCTGGCTGTGCTTGGTCTGGGCGATGATGTCACCACAACTCCATTTGGCTGGTGCCGTCACTGCGGCCGTCAGAACTGCTCCTGTCCTATCCAGCTGGCTTTCAACGTGTCCATGAAATGTAAGACTTTCAAATGAGCTCTCCTTCAGATACACCAAAGACATGAATCATCTGCTCTTTTCCTGAGGGGTGATGAGTCTGACGGAGCACAGGTAATGTCTCTCAGCTGTTTTGCTTTCTTACAGTGCCCACCAGTGACCTGCCCTTCTGCCACGGCTCCTCAGCTGTCATCTGACCATTCTTCCATAATATAAAAGCTGTCTCCAACATTAGCTCTCATGAAGTAACTTTCCACTCTTTTCTTTGTCAACAGTCTAATCACAGGCCTTCATTGGCTCTTTGACTGGACATCTCCAAAGACCACACTGATCTGTGATGTCGTACTTTTCTTGTCACGGCAATACTTGAGGAACATACATCAAAAGTCCCCAGACACTCCACCCTCCTCGCTGGCTTGTGTTTGTTTTTACATGGAGGTTCAGATTCTTCTCTGATTCAGTTTATTTCTTTTTGTTATCTACATCCCCGGTTGCCTGCTTTGGCTTCACTTCCTGTTTTGTCTTTCCAACATCTCCGCTTGTTTGTCCTTGAAGCCCTTGTTTTCTTCCACGCAGCCTACCTGGATAAGTATAGGTTACCTAAAAATAAAAATGAATGGAGTGATTCCTCAGATTATTTCTTTTTTGTTAGAATTGTGGTCCTTTTTCTGCATTAGTCGAGAAAGGCAATTGTCCACAGAAGAGTCATATTCCTACAAGAACCAGTCCCAAATGGTGGAAAGATGGATCCAATGTGATATTTGTATGTCAAAACTGCTCTCTGTCAGCCTATTTATGGATAATCTTAGCCTGGGGTTCCTGTACATGGCTGTTATCTCCAGTAACAAGCAGTTATGATCCTTATTACATTTTTTTGCATTTGGGCATAGCATGGCGTAAGCTCCTGTAGCTCAATAAGTAGAGTGTTATGCTAGCAATGCGAAGGTTGTGGGTTTAAATCCCTTACAGCACCCACATGTGGCTTCATGCATGTCTATTAGGCCAGTACCTGATTATCAGAAAAGGGCTTCTGTTTGGTGTATATTTTTGTGTCCGGTGCAGCACTCTGTTGTATACTGCACTAACACAGACTATTACTGGCTCATCATCTCATACAGTCTAGGTGTTTGAGGACTGTCTGCCCATCTGCCAGTGAGTCCAGTTAAAGTTCCACTTCATCATGCCATGCCAGTGGTGGCGCTCTGCGCAGTGGTGTAAGAACCACCATCATTTTTCTTTTCTTGCCATTAAGTAACATATTTGCAAAGACTTAAGTCCACTTGCAGTGGCCTGTTGACTGCAGTATTCTAGAGCAGGAAACAGTGACCAGGACCCAGGGAAAAGCAGCATGTCCCAGGAACTGTAAATATTTGTAATCTCTTTGTGTATTAAGCAGAATTCACTGTAGGACAAATGGTTTGGATTATATTGCTGTTAATCCCGCACTGAACTCACAATTAATATCCATCATCTCTTAACTTTACTGTTTTTCCTGAATCATTCGTGGCAAATCTCTCTCCAGTTACACATATGGTCGTTTCCTTACACAAAGGAAGATATTCGTCTGTTGCACAAACTGGACCCAAGAATTCCCTTGTTCCTTACATTGCTTTTATGAAGTAACAGCATAGCACAAACGGCTCTGGGATCCAAAGTGAAAAATGAAACAGAAGAGGTTGGGGGAAATGACAGGAGAAGCTAATTGGTAGTCTTTTGGTGCATTTTATCCCTGTGATGCTTCCATGATGAAGTAAAGTGAAGGAAATCAAAGTCATCTTGCTGAAAATTTTCATCACTCTTGTCTCCAAGAAACTGTTTGATGTTTGCTTCCATTTGAGACCCCCAGTAGAGATACTGTGTCTAGACTACAGAAGGTTTCTCTATATTCAATGTGTACTGTCTTTTATTGCATAAAAATAATATTTTTCCCAGTCACATCATACGAGGAATGATGCGACCTGTTTACCCAGAATGCCTCTGTACAGTATGTTCAACTTATTCTGAAGGATGTTTTGTTAAATATGGTGCATTACTCGTGTTCGAAATACGCTGATATTATCATTTTTCTAGTGCCAACTTGGTTATATCAAACAGTTTATCGTGCTCTGAGTTGCCAAAACTGCTAAACTGTGTACTTAGGACAGCAGTGCTGATAAGCTGGTTAACTGGAACCTTCACTGGCTGATCTTGATGGATTAGCATGAACCAGAGTCCTGCACCGGGTCAGGTAATTCATTACACACGGGCGGATAGAAGGTCAATCAAAACAGTATTGTAGCCTGCAAAAATAACATATAAGCGAAAATATCTATGTATTAGACTATCATGTACAAATTGTCATCATCACAGTGTGTTCAGTATGTCAGGGGTACCTTATGGTGCTTTCGATTATTTCTCTCCAAGTCGGAACTCAGATGAAAACGTCACGAAACGTCACGAAAAACGTCACTTCCCGTCGGAAACACGCCTCTTTTATCACGTTGATGTCAGACAAGATTTTGTTGTCCGAGTTGTCCCAGTGACGTAATTTCAACATGGCAACTTACACACTCAACAGTAATTCTATTTTATAAATCTTTAAAAATGTTTATTTTGTTAAATGTATTAATAGTTATAAATGTAACTGCACATGTTCGATTTAGAGAATACCATATCATGACCGTAAACAGCCGGGTGTGGTGCTGTACTGTGCGGGTGCGGGCGGGTGCAGGTCTCCAAAAGTGGACCCGTGCAGGACTCTGGCATGAACATTCCAGCAATCTATAAGCAAACACAACTGTTGATCTTGAAAAAAATATATAATCTGGTCTGGGTTCTGCTAAACAGATACACCTAACTGTACTGAAAAATCACTATACATAGTATGGTAACTGCTGTACTGTAATAATACTATCACTGATTATTGTACTGATAACAGTGTAGTATTGTTATAGAATAGGTGGACACAGTGTCAGAATGGGTAAAGGGCTTGTTCCCAACTGGAGTCCTTCACCATGACCTTTCCACCAAAGCTGAAGGTCATAATCCATCATAATCATGCCCAGCTTTAAGCCGCCTGTTTCTGGGGACAGGATTCAGGGGGCACTGACCTCCACAAATGACGTCCAAGCCTGTACTGTCATTTTGAGTTTATCCACGTCCCTGGTGCAAAATATCAGCAGCACATTCTGGAACCGAAACATTTGCTGTATTTGAAATGTCAGGTGATGAGTGTGAGCGGGAACCTATTATGAAAATGTATTCATTTCCCGCCCGTGGAACAGCGTGACGCCCTGTGAGCTCAAACTGGCGTAAAAATAGCCACTTCCGCTGCTGCGGATGGAGGCTCTGGTCCTGCTGGCGGTGGGAGCAGCACAGGCAGCCCTGCAGTTATGAAGCACGGAAATGTCAGGCGATTGCCGTCGTCGGTAGCCAAGGGAATGGGGGGGGGGGGTCGCTGTGCTCCACCCCGAGCACTTCATCACCATCGTTTCATCAACCCACCAAGCTGCTGGCTTCGCCTTTACACACCTGCACCCTCTTCCTCTGCATCCA
Source organism: Paramormyrops kingsleyae (assembly GCF_048594095.1). NCBI lineage: Eukaryota > Metazoa > Chordata > Actinopteri > Osteoglossiformes > Mormyridae > Paramormyrops > Paramormyrops kingsleyae. The sequence goes on from NC_132803.1 coordinate 29,147,091, forward strand.
GTGGAGGATTAGCGGGGATTTATTAGCATGTCTGAGCGTACTTACCTCTGAAACACGCCAAAAAGCTTTGCCGTAAGTCGCCACGGTGACAGGAACCTCCATATCGCTGAGGCTGCAGATGTTCACTGAAAACGCAAACGTGAAAACTCTGGGGGTGGCGCACATTTAGCCCAAGCACGTCAACGCGGAATCCAGCGGCTTATTTCTCCGGACCTCTGCTTGGCAAGGTGACCCCCGTCACACTGCTCATTGGGAGCCTGGCTTTGACAAATTGTCTGGCCTCGTTTGAGATGGACTTTCCAGATGATTTAGCATGCGGTTGTAATCAAGTGGGAAGGCGGCTGGCATTGTTCTGTAAACGGCGACAACTTGTGAGTGTTTCGAAAGGGCTAATTTCACAGTCTCCTCCGAGGCTGACCGATCCTTGACACTTTGCAAGCATGCTGTTAAGTCATGTAAAAAAAAAAAAAAGTTTAACACGTTGGATAAGGCAAGCATGAGTCACTTTTTAACTCCTATCAATTTTTCCTGCTTTATTTGACATAAAAATCAACTTTGGATTTAACTCTTGGTTTTGTATTTGGGGGACTTTCTGTGACATAGATATATTTTAAACCCATTTTACCCTACATGCACCACTTTTCCACTATTTCTCCTATCTTCCCATTTAAAGATATATATATATATACAGTATCTTTGTAGGGACTGTCCATTCATTTCTATGAGAAAAACCCCTAATCCCTACATGATGACCTTAACCCCTGAATAGCCAGACAAGCAGTAACAGAAAATGGGGGGGGGGGGCTGGATATAGTCACATCAGCTTATTCACACTTCCATGCAGAAAACAGAGGACATGCATGCACAGGTTCCACATGCATATTTATACATATTAATAACAGCAGTCAAAAGGACAGAGAGGATCCTACTCTCCTTATGTAAAATGGGTTTGCAGTGCCATCTGTGCAAACTAGATAATGTGCATGATGTTAGAAGCCAATCATGTTCCAATATGTAAATTAGCTGTTGCGTTGTGGATATTCAATGTCTTTATTCCCTTAATTTTCTTGTTGTTAAAATGTTTGTCCGTTGTTTTTCTCCCCATATAATTTAGTGATTCTGCCTCTTTCTAAGAAGGTGATTTATTTACTATTTAAGTGTCACTACCATGATGGTGATGGAGGAGTAGCTCTGCTTATGTAATCTGCTTTTACAAGACTGCTAAAGAAAAGCATGTCAGTCACGTCTTTGCTATGAAATGTTGTTAAAGTTCTATGCATGTGATCTGTGAATTGTTCTGTAATTTGGATGTGTTTCCGAGAGATTAAGCTCCTTGTCAACTTAGGAAAAATCTGTACAGTCACCATGCAATGTCTGGGTCTTCTCCAGCTTCCTGGGGCTGTATCACCAGAACATGTTATGTGTCACTTCAAAGTAAGCCATTGGATCTACACAATTCTCCAGGTTTTGCTTTTTTCTGATTTCTAAATCGTGCGACAGGTACAAAGCACGTGAGTGGCTCCAGCAGGCCACCTTTGTGTGCACGGAAATTAACTGGAACCATTGGACACTGTGCGCCTCTTTGTGTAGAGCTACAGCACGTCCAGAATTGGAAAATATGCAAAACCGAGAGATAGGCTGTTATTTTGCATCGCCAATACGAGGCACATAATTTTATAATAGTCTAGAATTCTAATTCTACTGTCACAACAATTATTCCATGTAATCGACTTTTACTAAAAATCAGTGCCTATGAGTACAGCCCCGAGAAGCCCCTTCGGCTCTTCCCTCTACGAGGGCTGACAGCACCGCTCTCTATTTGCTGAGCTGGGGGGGCGGAGGCAGTGGCGGCCATCCGACGGAAGCTCAGGCCTATTATCTGTCAGGCTGAGCTGTTGCTTAATACTAACAGCAGGTCCCCGATGGCAGGCTGAGAACTGCACCTGTATGCTGTGTTGGCGTGGCATGAAATATGAACGCATGCACACAGTCTGATCCCTGGGCAGCCATTCACCTTGAAAATTGGATGCACTTTGTCAGATGAGTTCTCAGTAATAGTTTTTTTTTTTGTTTCTGCAAGTCGACCGTGAGGGATGCACCACGCATGGGGAAGTTAACAATTTACCCAAATTGATTCTGCCGCAGATTATAGAGGCACGTCGTGCCGCTGCATCTGTGAATTTGATGCATTTTGCATCCGCTGCAGATTCTAATTGTGAATATTAGTGTTTTAATAATTTAACGATTAAAGATTTAATCTTTTTTTTGTAACAGAAAAATGTGCACTTGGCTCTATAGGTTGCAAATCAAAATGTTCAGCACTTAATGGCATCAGCTGAGTATGGGAAGGTGGAAGAGAATGGGTGGATGTCCTCTATCTTTCTGTTCTTTCGTAGCGTCTTTCTTTGCTGTGGCCTGCTGACTTGCTGCAAATTAAAGATGCCTCCCGTTCTCCCTGTTTTGATGCAATTGTGGCAGTGGAGTGATACCTGGTGTTAGTTGATCAAACTGAGGGCATTTGGGAGTGAACAGTTTTGCTTGTCATGGTGGAGGGGAGATCCTGTATTTGGGCACGTAAGTGCCTAGACATGCGGGTAGGAGACTTAAAACTGCAGAATCACCCGAGGGCGGGCTGACAAGTGGCGTCAAACCCAGTTAAACTCTGCAAGCATATCGGTTTGTCAAAGACATAGACTATATGTCGAGGGAGTCTCTGAATATTATATTTGTGACATGTCGTTGATACCTAGCTGACAGTCTCACGTGGGTTTGTGCAAGCAAGCTGGTTTGGCCAGAGGCCATATAGATTCCAGGGTGCGGGGGTCCTGTCATCTTGTGGGGCAGCATGAGAGTCACATGGTATCGCAGGGCCGGCGTTGTGTGCCTGATCTGGCCTGCTTTGATGAAGGGGGGAGCACGGTGCTACGTGAGTGGCGTGTGAAGCAGCCAGGGCTGTGCTAGCAGCCTCCCGGCCTCGTCCTCAAGGGGGCAGTCTACACTCTACACTTTCCATGAACACCGATCAGCAGATGTGACCGAAACGGCAGCACCGTGCAACCATCTGCATCGTCGTCAATGTTGCCGCCCTCTGGCCATTTCAGCATTAGCCAGCAGTCCCTATCTGCGGAAAGTCCGTGTCAACTCTACATGCAGCATTGTGTTTTCTCAGGGTAGGGGGGCAGAACAGAAACATAGCTGGTATGTTACGGAATGGACAAGGTGGTGACGAGGGAGGTGTCTATTTCTGTGCCCCAATATCCATCCCCAGGGATGCAGAGCTGATTTGTTAGCAATAAACCTGGAGCCACCATGACAGCCCCCCAATTCAATCTGGGGGGAGTGACAGGGGGTGGGAATAGGGGAATCAATCCCACAATTTTCTGACGTCACGCTGCAGTCTCTCCTGCTGGCCGATATGGAGCCGCCGTGCTTGTTGTTCCGTTTCACTTGCCATCTGGAACATATATGTCTTGATTATGTCATGAACTTGCGCGGATGCTGGCTGATTTATTCATCAGAAACCTGCACATAATAATATTATCGGAATATGCTAAAATGTGAAATATTCATAATGGTCAAATCGTAATTACATCAAAATAATATACACTTTGCAGTAATATTGCAGCATCCACTTTTTATTCTTAAATGGGGTCATTAAATAATATATTAAATCATTGTAAGCTAATTGGTGTATAATAATTCACATTATAAAAAAATCAGTAAAAGGGGCCAAGTCAATGGCATGAACAGAATCAGCAGTTTTTACAGTCACATGCTCTTCACTGTGTTCAGGCATAATAGCTGCTGTTGTCATTTCGCACCGACATACTCTATCAGCTATAGCTGATGCATTGAGCTCATGGCCACTGCTGCAGGGCACATGTGTGAGAGGCTGCACCACCAGCTACTGTTTTCTCCCTCAAGGCTACAGTTAACACCTGGCTAGAGGCTTACAGCTGTGATTCACTTTGCTTAGTCACAGCCACATCTATCACACTTAGACCAATGTTTCCCATCCAGGTCTTTGCTGACCCCCACACAGTCCACATTTTTGCTGGGAGGGAGCAAAAATATAGACTTGTCTGGGTGTCCCCAAAGACTGCGTTGGGAAACACTGACTTAGACCACTTGAAGCTTTTACTCTCCGCCTGTTCTGTTTATTACTACCTGTACACTTCGCAGACATTTCCATCAGGTTTTCAGTTACACACTTCTACATATTTATATAACTGGCTAATATATTCAGATTATGCACAGTACCTTGATTCATATGCGCATGTGTTGCTATTCCAGGAAGCACAGGGAACAAGCATCACAGAACACAATTATACATTCATATACATATATGTAACATTGTGTTTATGTGTGTATATTCCATGACATTTTGCCGTGCTCCAAAATCTGTTTATTCCCATTGGTTTATGTTGACGTGTTAAAGTAGGCATTGTGACGGATTTGGGTTTTGTCTCCAGCCTGTGGCTGCATTCTCAAAAATCTGCTGCAGTTTAAATTGAAAATCCAGCCGACAGTCAAAGCTATTAGTAGATGTGGTGCTTCAGGCAAGGAAAAAAGTTAATTGCATGTTTAGTTAGCATACTGTTTATTTTTTACTTTATCTGAGTTTATTCGTTTTGGGTCACAACATTGTTTGTCCTTCTGTGACTATCTAGCTTTCTTTACATTAATAGCTCAACAGTTATTCATATTTTTCTTAATTTTTTTCCAAGGTAAAACCAAACACTAGCTGGGGTTCTGCTGTTCCATCCTGTATTTACCAGATTGACACCCTTTCCAGTACAGGAAATGTATGTCTTTAAATTCATATTCCTAGGATTTGTGTTTTATCCCACTGGGGTTGGGAAAACCATAATTTCCATACATATTAATGCTGGTCAGTGCTTAGGGTGTCAACGTGTGTCACCGTGTGTCACCGTGTGTCACCATTTCTATGTGTTTCCACAGTGAGGGTGTCATGGGTAGGAGAAAAATCAGCAATTTCCGACTAGATGCCCACAATGAGTGGGCTGTGTTGTGTTGTGTTGTGTTGTGTTGTGTAGTGTATTTCACTCGCTGTCAGCCAACTAGTGTTGGCCTCTATTTAAGAATGACACGATTGATCCAGCTCAGTCAGTGTTGTGCTAATTTAGAAAAATGATAACCTGGGATCAATTCTTCTCAAGGTCTCATTTGGAGAGTGAAATACCGAGATAGCACTAAAGTATGGCCATTAAAGCTCCTTTGCTTATTGGATAGAAAAGATAAACTATCACTCAGTGTATAATATTATGTAAACTACCCAACATTACAACTTTACAAGCAATATACAGCATGAAATATACATCTGACCATAGAGCGGATCTGTTTGAATCTGCCACAGGTTACCAGTGTAACTGCTTAAATAGATTTACTTTTTATAAAATAGCTTTGCATATTCATGTATGACCTGCCATATTCTTGCCTCTCAAGGCAAGTGGTTTGATTGCCTATTTTAGGAAAATTACAGGCACCTGTATCCAGACTGAGAGCTAAATTGATGTCTTCCTAAAGGAAAGTGGATGGTAAATGTCAGTCGGTAATTATCGATGCCATACAGTTGGTAGAGGAAGAAAGGTTTTAATGTGTATCTTTATGCAACTGTTCTGAACTATAGAATTAGCAAGAAACTATTTAAACAGTTTGACTCTGTTTTAATTATTGTTTTTGTATAATTTTCCCAATTTTCACACTAAGACTATGTATTGTATACCATCAGAATAAATTGATTTGGGTTGAATGACCTTAATGTATTTATTGAAGTATTGTTGTTTTTCTTAGGATATATAAGAAACTATCTACGACCCAAGTAGAAATCACTTGTGTAATTATCACTACATTTAAATTTAGCCATTGAAATAAGCGCTGATCATGCAAGGCAGCGTGAAAAATAATCTACAAATTTAATTCACGAGTTTTGTTTGAAGATATAAAAATATTTCGGTAGTTTATCAAAATAATAGTAACAATGAAAATAAATAAAACCTAAAACTAAAAAATAACACCCACGACCACCGCACGGCTAATTAATCGACTAGAGCCCACGATAGTGTTTTCGGTTGCCAGGCAACCAGTTGCTTCGTCATTTCCTGTGAGCAGAAGGTCTGGAGCGAGAAGCTGCGGTAGCGGCTGTCTGTCGATGGGAGCCGCGCGAGGAAGGAGTGTATCTGATCGTGGACGAAATTCGGATGAGTTCCGCGGAAGGAAAGCACAACCCGAACGCCGGGCTACTTTTTACTTATTTAACCGGCACTTGTCATTCGCGTTGAGTTACTTTGGCGGGTAATTTCTTGCCTTAATATTTTTGAAGGGGGAGGGAGAAGACGAGTGCACTTCTGACAGCGCTCTCCTTAGCGACGTCCATTCAGCCGAGACAGCCAAAGGACGGACTGGAAAGAGCGCAACTCTCACAGTCACCCAGTATTGAAGTCCGGAGGGTGAGACGACCGCAAGAAAAAAAAAAGCGCTTCAACTCTTTTGCGAACTTACTTTTTAGGCAAGTTATTTCTTTCGTTTGTTTTTTAACCTTTAGGTACTAGGGGGACGCAGCGGAGGGGCAGACGGCGAGGCACGGAGCGGCGCTTTTCCGCCGAAGTGCGGGAGCTGCTTCCCCTTTGCACGCCCGGCTTCTTTACAGACCTTCCTCGGCTCGACTTCGTTAGTTTTCCGTTTCCTTCGCCTTCTCCAACTTTTTGAGTCGTATTTTTACGTTTTCGTCAAATCTTACATGCCGTTTTAGAACGAAAACTTAGAAAAACTTATTCACGCACGCGTTCCTGTCCCGCGCCGGTCGTTATTTTTCTTTTCATTTCTGTTTTTTTTCCCCAGCCAGACTTGAGCGATTATTTTCGCCGACAAGGATTATTCGGCTCGCTTCCGGACGGCCAGTGGCTAAGCCGACCCCCATGGCGATTTTCCGAGCGAGTTACTCGCAGCGCTGGCCATGCGGCGCCGCGATGTGAAGCGGCGCCGGCCGCCGATGCGAGCACTACCCCCCTTGTTCCGTCGCGGCCCCGTTTTCCCGGCAGGGCTCCGAGGATGAACTCGGACGTGGAGCGCACGTCGCTCAGCTCCATGGGCTCTGGCGGTCGCTCGCTGTCGGCCAACGTGCGCAAGCTGCACAACGCGCTCAACCTGCTGCTGAGTGACTTCGAGCGGGAGCAGTTCATCCACTGCCTGAACGTGTACCACTCCAAGCGCAACGTCTTCGACCTGGTGCAGACCCTCAAAGTCATCCTGAACGCACCCAGCAAGCGCCAGCTGCTGCCCATGCTGCGCCTGGTCATCCCGCGTTCGGACCAGCTTCTCTTCGACCAGTACACCTCGGAAGGGCTCTACCTGAGATCGGAGGTGCTCGACGGCGCCGGCGCCCCCGAGACCTGCGGGGATGCCCTGGCCGCCAACGGCGCGCCGGCAAATGCAGCTCAGTCCCGGCCGTCGGCGCATGGCGCGCCGAGCTGTTCCCCGGATAGTTTCAGCACCGGCAGCGAGGGGACAGCTCCAACGCCTCCACGGGATCCCCCCGGCGAGGTGCGCCAGGTCACTCTGAAGCGCAACAAGAGCAACGAGGGCTTGGGCTTCAGCATCCGCGGAGGCTCGGAGCACGGCGTGGGTATCTACGTGTCCCTGGTGGAGCCGGGATCGCTGGCGGAGAAGGAGGGACTGCTGGTCGGCGATCAGATACTGAAAGTTAACGACAAGGTGTTCAGCAGGGTCACCCACGCGGAGGCCGTGAAGGTGAGCTTGGTGCCTATGGTGTGCTGGAGAATCTCGTTCTGTTACCTGGACTTTCTACACCAAGATGTGTGATTACCTTTGTGAGGTATTAAATACATACATTGATCTGAGTGCAGCCTGATCCAGGAGACTTAGCTCTAAAGCCTTCTGTTTAATACTGTCGACACTTTGCAGTCTGGTACATCTCAGCATTCCCTGCTTGTTCCCTCCTCTCCGTCCAGCTAATGTTGCCAGCAACGCCATCCCCCTTACTGGGAGGTGAGAGGGGTAGCCTGGTTTGCTGAGCTTCTCCATACCAGTTTCTATAAGACACTGAGGCTGACAGACATTAGGACACCTTTTGGTGATGGACATAAGGACCAGCTGGTCTGAAGTCTTGGGAAGAAGTCCCATAGTGGTACTCTTTCAAAAGGATACTCAGTGTAGCATGGATAAAAATGTATGTTATAAATCACTGTTGGTTGTATAATCCACCTTGTTGACGAGTGTAGGGCAAAATAACTTGACATGCACTTTGGCTTTTCTCAGCTTGTTGAAGGTGGGATCATTGCAGCAGTATTTGCTTTGCTCTGCTCAAACCCCACCCACCCATTATGATAGTGCTCCCACTGATTGTATGTCTGACGTGTGATGTGCAGCATGGCGAAATGGACACTCGTCATCATTAATGACTCATTTCCAGTGGGCTTGAACTGTTCATGTGCCACGGAGTGTGTCATGCTTGATTGAGGATAAGCTGTAATTAGATTTTTGTGTAATTAGCCCCCATTGGTCATAACAGATGTGAAGCCTTCTCATTGGTCAGCTCAGCCTCTCCTTCTGGGTACAGGTGTTGGTTGCCTTCTAGGGGGCAGAATTGGACCTGCTGATTTTGATGTGGTCTTGCACTGACATGTCTTGTGGTTCCTGTTCGTGAAGTCATGGTGGACCATAGGGGTGTAATGGTACCCAAAATTTACAGTTCAGTACAAGCATTGAATTAAGGTTCATGGTTCGGTGCAATTTTGGAACGTCAGGGGAAAAAATATTTTTAAATGGTTTATTAAAACTGCAAACACAATTACGAACCATTGTAAAGCAAACAAAAGGCAAATGAGATGCTTATCTGCATATTGTAAAAATGTGCTAAATAATTAAAAATTAGAAAATTAAAAAAGACTGCAGCATAACAATCATAATGAAATAAATTCAGTTAAATCCCATATTTTCTGCTACAGAGTATGGCTGCATATCTGTAGCAATAAACATCCCTGTAACCGATAGTTTTTAATGTAGCCTGGTCTGAATTTTCCGCAAAGTGTCTTAAATGCCGGAGGCTGTTGCAGCCTTGCTCCAGCTATACACACACTCAGATGATGTTGTCTCAAATGAGTTAGAATGTTTGGTGTGTTTCCGGCAACACATCTGAGTTCGGTATAACAGAGCCGACAGTCAGTCTTGGTCTTATCAACTGCTCTCTCTAGTGCTGGTGTAATTTACTGGGAAACCAAAATGTTCCCAAACTGCCCATTATGACTGACTGTAACCAGCACTAGCTGTAATCAGCTCACAGCTACAGTTAGCGTAATGTTTTCCCGTTGAACATGTGCTTGTGGATTTAAGTTCTGCATGTGTCAAGAAATGTATTCATTTTATTGTGCATTCTGAACCAAAAACAACCAATGTAACCGAATTGCACACATGGAATACATATACCTTTACAGCCCTAAATGACCACTGATGCTGCTGTTTGGGTGTACCGTTCTGGTCATGGATGTAACGCAGGAGATCTTCTGTGTTTCCATTCCTATGTTCTCAAGGCTTGAAATGCAAAAACAGCAATAGTGTAGAGCTGGGGTCAACATTAAGTTGATGGCTGCTTGTTCTTTCTGTTCTGATCAGTTCTGGATGAGTGTACCAAATGCTTTGATGGTCATAAGAAGGGACGGGAAACTAGTTCTTGTTGCATTTCCACTCTCTCGTGTTCTCAATTTGCACTGATCCTTCTGTGGAATGTCTTGGAGATTTTAGGATTTTTAAAAAATTGTTTATGCTGTACAATACCCTCTTATCTCTCTTCCCTGGAATCAGTTTAACTCACACAGAACAGTCCATACACTCTAGCTGAAGAACAAATGAGTGTGGGACCTTTTTAAGGGTTAAGAATTACATTATTATTGTATTATTATTATGTGACTGGCAAATTCGAGATGAAGTGCTTGTGTGTGAGAATGTCACACCTTAACGTTAAACATGGTTTCTGTATGGACTGTTTACCTCTTGGAGAAGTAACCAGTGATTCCTTGGCACAACATACTGAAGACAATAGTAACTAAATGCATTTGTCAAGGGCCTGTATCATCACTTCCTCTTGTTGCAGCTCCTCAGATTCTCTGTACCTTAAAAATTACAAGATTTAATCAAGGCTGAGTGCCATTGTATAATGAGCAGAACATGGAGTTCAGCTGTCCCACTTCTCCCGCTGCTACACCCCCACTCTGGCTCTGTCCTCCACCCCCACCCCCTTAGTCTGACCTGAAGCCAAGCAAAAAATGGCATCAGTTTGCAACACTGCATGTCTCTCAAAGTTCATGTGTAAGCAAGATTCTGTGCCAGTCATTAATCCACATCCAGCGGCCACCCGAACATCGCGGCAAGATCAAGCTAACGTGCTTGCGGATGATGGAGTCAGTGCAGTGCACTGATGGAGAACAGCAGACCACTCTGAATAAACGAAAAGCTCAGCTGGGCTGAACCCACATCTCGCATTACGTCTGAGCAATTAGGGCACGGGACTGGAAGCTTTTATGTGGGAGTATCAGTGTAACGTAAAGCATTTGTCTGCTTACTTGGAGCAACCATTACGGTTCACTTGAAGTAATAAACCTTCCCTTTTTTTGGCTGTTTAGTCACGGCTGTCATAGTACTGTAGCATCTTGCTAAATAGAAAAATTTCCTGCTCTTGGTTTCCCTTCTGAAATATATATACAGTATATTATATGAAATCAGGGCCTGAATTTCAATATGATCATGAGGCCCGTGCTGAATGGATTACTGCCTGCGCATTATGCACTGTGTAGGTGTGTGTATGTCTGTATGTATAATAAGCTGACGTTCTTAAGTAAAGCCCAGACCATCACAAATGCAGGTTTCAGAAGAGCAGCTGCTTAAATCCAGTGGGCCGGTCGTGGGGGAATCCTCGGTCATTGGAGCCGGGGGGCGGGAAGAGGCTGGGCACTGAGGGATTTGGGGACGGATCCCAGTGTGCAGCAGCAGCATTCGGATGACATTTAATCTAAAGCAGAAGACGGCCTCCTGTTTAACCGGCCTGACCTTCACCATAATAAAGACAAGGAGGCTTTTATTTTCTTCTTCCCAATGTTGGAAATTGCTACCTTCAGGCTGTTAGTGCCCCGTGGGGGACGTTTCTGCCAGGAACATCACGCCTAGTCGGTGTATCTGTCGTCCTGTGACCCAAACTTGGGCCTGGACTGGGAGGCAAGTTTCATTCCACAATATGGAAGCTTTATCCATGGGGGGCCACAGTGGGGCGTGCTGGTTCTCACTACACCAAGACATTATTTGGATGGGAAGTAGGTTCACTGCAGGACCTTTTTCATCTCTGGACGTTTTAAGAGGCTCACTGCTTTGGTCAGAGGCTTTTATATATTATAAATCTTTTTTTGCGAGGAAAGTAAATGTCAGTTTTGTAGCACCAAAACATCGTTAAACACTGTTCACTTGACGCCGCGCGTCAGGTACCGTATATGACTGTACAAGTTGGCGGATTTTCGGAATTCATGTGAATCGTTTGGATCCAGTAAAAGAAGCCAGCAAATAGCAGCTCAAGGTCTAGAATTGGTTCTACTGTTTTACCCTACAGTAGTCAGTCTTTATTTTGGCTGCAGGAGTGCAGGATCTAAGTGAGACAATTAAAGTCACTTTAAATAAAAGCAACTGCAAGGTCATTAAAAGAAAAGAAATTAATACAATGTATTTTACACTTTGGAAAGGAGGTTCAGTTACAGGGATTGTTTTCCCCATACACACGCCACCACCTGCTTGAAGGCCATAGAATACGGGCCCATAGTGGGCCGCTTCTCTGGTCCAGTCGCCCCGGCTCATTTAGAAGCTAAATTATTGATGAAGCATTTCTGTACGGCAGGCAGCGTACATGGCCGGGCTGTGTGAAGGCTTGGCGGCGGGAGCGAGCGGGAGCGGGAGCGAGCGAGAGCGGGAGCGGGAGACGTCTGCGAACAGTCGCTGAGGGATGGATGAGGGAGAAGAATGCATTTGATTTCTGATTCTCTTTCAAGCCATCAAAGATGCAGGGCGGGGGGAAGGGGTTCCGCATGCACCCGCCCAATTTTTATATTTATTTTTTAAATCCCCCTCTGCCTTCGTTTCTCATGCCTCATCCATCTGAAAAGCTCTTCTTGCCAGCATTTTAAAATGCAGTCCTGCACCCCCCACCCCCCTCTTTTTTTTTTTTTTTTTTTTTTGCTTAGTGTTCAGTTTCCCCTGGTCCTCGTCAGCCGGCCAGATTAAAGGGACAGTTTAATTGAGATTACGGGGGCCAGCCTGACTGCCCTCGGTAGCTCTGTCTTCAGGATGGGCAGCACGGTTATCTTGGCCTTGGGGCTGGGTGGGGGGGAGTCCCATGCGTGACAGTGGTGGACTCTGTGGCCCCCGCCTTCCCTATGTGATGCCGTGCGAGGTTGAGGAAAGCTTAATGAGCACTGAGAGGGTCAGACCGAGGCATTTTATCAAGTCAGATTGTCTGTTTGGAGGAAGGGCTTGCCCTACGTGCCTCTGGATCCGGGGAGCGTCAGCAAAGTAATTAAAATGTCAGGCGAGGTCTGCAGGTACTGCAAAGTGGAACAACAAACACATTTTCCTCAGTTGTCCGTGCCTACGGAGCCTATCAAAGGGGTTTAAGTGAGCGGTCTGGGATATTAGACTAGACCCTATTGTTCATGGATGACTGCTTTCGCTGGTTTATTATTTCTGCCTCCTGCACTAATCTTTTTCTTTTTTTGCTGTTTTTTTTCCTCATTCCTGTTGAGCTTCCTGTGCCTGTGTCGGTATGCTAAGACAAAAAGCATTGTACATGTGAACAATACGGTTGTACGGGATTAGAGAGGGATTTGGCAGGGATGGCATTAAAATAGGACCTGTGAATCCATGTGCATGTACTCTGGTCTTGCAAGCCATGCTGTGAGAGACCAGGGCCTGCTGTGCCATGCCGAGCCGTGCCATGCCATGCCGAGCTGTGCCGTACCATGCCGAGCCATGCCATGCCGTGCCAGAGCTGGCATGGAAGTGGCCCCAGGGTCGACGTAGAAGCCGGATGGGGAGATAAGGATGCGTGCTGTGACAGATGCTGTGTATTTATCCTTAGCATGCGATCTCCAGCTGGCGTGTGACGGGGGAGGGGCCCCACCTGAAATTTTAATGCCCTATACAGCAGAATCCATTGCGGGACCAAAGGGGAGCTGTGCTGTCACAATCATGGTGTAATCGCCATAAATGTTTTCTTTGATCGTTCCCCCTCCTCCCCTTTCTCCCAGCCCATAATCCCCCCTCTTTTCAGTCAGACGAGCAGCACGCTTCATCCGCTGCCTGGGAGCTGTATGGAAGCGTGCCACCATCCTGACAGCACAGACCCTGGGCAGCGATGCTTAGGCACCTAGAACCAGCAGGAGTGTGACCAGAAAGGGTCACATATTTGAGTCTGCAGTTTTTTTTTTATCCGCATGCCTCCCCTGAAGAACTGTGTTCCTAATACTGAGCGACTAAGTTAAACCGGTTATGTGGCGAGGTTCTGGAAATCCAGGTCAATGAAATAAAAAAGATCCGTTCTTTACTTCCCATAATTTGCTTATTTGCAAAATGAGGTGATGAGCCTTCCCTGCCCCACAAGAAAAATCCCACAAACAGGCCAGCTGTGCCTCTAGCAGCATGAGGACTCAGTGGACCTTTTCAGTGATCCATTGAGTTGGTCTATCCCCCCCCCCCAACCCAAACGTCCTGTTTTAAAAACAGTAATTGGTTTGAACACCTAAAAGCATTTTGTCACCTCTCCAGTTGTACATCTTCAGTCCCCGTGCCCCCCCGGCTCGCTCTGTTTCTTCTGGCATTTTATCACAGCTTCGTCAATCTTCTGTCCCTCCATGCTGCGTGGAATCGAGACGGCGTCATTAATTCCGCTGCTGGTTCATTTATTTGCGTGTTTTTCAGCAGACGTAGGCAACCCCCATGACCGGTTGCATTGAGGCCCACCTGTAGCCTCGCACTCGCACCCACCAATAGTCATGGAGAGACTCGCGGGTAAGGATGCTGGGGTGTGCAGGTCGTTAATATAACTGATACGGGGGGGGGGCTTAATTTATTTCAGGCTTACTGCTGTAGCTGAATCAGATCACAGCGAGACCCCTGACTCAATGCTCCTAATCAGTTATGGTTGAATGCGGTGATCCTTTGTGTTTTCCAATTGTCATCAGACATCACAGATGCCCCCCCCCCCCAAACTAAAATATTATATCATAAAGAGAAGCAGCAATGATTCTCCCACTAGCTGCCATGCTTAGGTCTGTTGCAGATCATATTCATTTCAACAATACCAACACGTGGATGTATGGCAGAATCTCCCACAGCTAAACACAATTAACACACAAGTGAGATGGCAAACATTTCGGAAAGCATCAGGCAGGTTTACGTTTCACTGGAGGGCAGATGCTTGCCACTCCTGGCAGCGTTCTGTGAGAAGGCCTGTGGGCTGCGACCCCACTCCCACCTGCCTGAGGTTAGATACCACGTCATTGGAGGGAACAAGTCAATGTGGTATCAACTGTGGCTGACGACCCCTCACGTCCCTGTCTGACTGCAGCCTTCGCTTCAAACTGGCCACTGTTTGTAATGAGGGAGGACAGGTGGCGGGGAACCACATCACCACGTGTGAAATGCGAGAACTTTTCCGTGAGGTGCCGGTGCAGTGAGTGGGATTTGGTCCCATTTATCTGTGCGCTTAGCAGTGTCTGAGTGCTAAGCGATTTCATTTAAACATCATGGTTAAAATCCAGGCTGCTCTGGGTAAGTTTAACATTGGGGACCATCCTCGGCGTAGCCTCAGCACCCACCATCTTTAATAGAGGGGTGCCAGAGGGAAAGAAGCTCCCCTTCTGTGTGCAGGGGTCTTCAATTCTGAGACAGGCTCCACCCAAAGAAGCACATGTGGTTGTGTTTTTGAGCAGCAAGGACTGGCTTGACAGTGCGGGCAAGCAGAAGTATTGTGGGTATTCAGGCTCCCCCAAGTCCTACTCCGGTCTTATGCGCTGACAGGAGGTTGAGAATGCGACCGAGTTGTCATGGTGACCCCGCTGCGGGGGCCCATTTCCACACTGGTGGCTTCGGGAGCGTTGCAGGAAAATGAGCTCCTTGGAGACTTGTCATCTAGGAAGTATCGCTGTGGGAATGTGTGTTCCAAGGAGGATTACAACATGGGTCGGCTGGGGGGGGAGGTTGTGAATGTGAGCACCTGATGTGGGGCCGTGACGTTCCATGCTGCTTCCTGCCACGCCTGAAGTACCGTGTCTGTAAAGGGATGTTGTGGGGTAGCACCTGTGAGTCGATGCTCATTCTCTGCCAATTCTCTTCCAGTGAGTTAATAACTAATAATAATGAACTCTTATGTCATTTTTAAATACATATTTCTGTGTCTCGTTAAGTTTAATTCCTGACCCACTGCACCACCTGCTGCCCCAGTTTCATGCTTGACAGCTTACTGCTGTACTCTGTGTTCAATGTGTGTGTTTGCTGTCTGTGTTCAGTGTGCGTGTGTTTTCTCTGTGTGTTCAGTGAGCATTCAGTCTCCACACTCCAAGTCTTTGCTCTACCTTTGCCTTTCCAGACTGTGCCCGGTCCATCGCGGTCTGCCGCCGCATCCTGCCTCCACGTTCTCGCTGGCCCCAAAGTATCCAGAGCTCCTGTTCCTCCTGCGGTCGCTGCAGCCCTTTGCTCAGGGGTGCGGGCACTTGGCCTTTCATAAGGAATCAGGCAGGAGGATGTGAGGATAGTCGAAAGGTTTTGCATTTTCCTTTATCTGAACGCCATGGCCTTTTGTAGCAACACACCCTGTTCACCATGGGTATAAAAGCAGGTTGTTTAGGCCTCCTCGTCTCTGACTCGCATTCGTCCTTGTTCAGTCAATGTCCCCGTGGTCCCCCGAAGGTAATTTCTCTCTAAGAATTGCCATCAAACGTCACAGATGGCCGTTGAGCTATTCGGACAGACCATAAAAAGAAGAAACACATGGTGGAGATTATCGGCGATTTAGATATTGACTGGGCGAGAAGGCTTTTGAACCACAGGTTATAAAAATGCCTGCTGCAGTATTGTTGTTTTACCCTTGAGGGAGATTCTAGTACTCTAGTAAAGTTGTGTAACCTTTAGAAAGGTATACAAGTGCCTTTTTCTATAACAGGGCTTCTCGTAAGTGAGGAGATATAAAGTAAACAAGCTGCCTTGGAATTCGGCCCATCACAGGACCCCAGCTTAAAAAGGTGCCTGTTGCGCTACATATCTCGGCTGCTTTTGTCCACTAGACCAGTTGAAAGCCGATTTATTCTTGGCCATAGTTCATCGATTGGGTCTTGTGGGTGGGCCATTTCGTTTCGTTGTGCATTGTGTAACAGAAAGGAAGCCGTGGTCCCCTCGAAGACAAAAATCGAAGACAGTAGCTCTCCCTCTGGGAGAAAAATAAACGATCAATAAGATGTGATAAATCTCTTGTCCAAAAACTTTGGCTCCCCAGCCAACCATGTGTCTTGGCTCTTGATAGGCTTGTGACAACATGGAGCAGGGGCTGACAAAATTGGCCAATGGTATTTTTGCCCAGAGATGGGACTGTGGGCAGGTGAGATGAGAAGGTGGAAGATAGAGACCAAGGGTGGATCGAAGTCACATACTTGTTTGCGATGTAGTAGGCGAAATATAGCATATGACGTGAGCAGTATGTTGAGATCCTCAGTATGGATGAGACAGTCAGTGAACAGTACCTATTAGGGATGCAAATTATCGAGTAATTCATTAATCAATAGTTGTTTCATCTTATCGATCAATGATCGATTAATTGCTAAGCGGCAATTTTTCTGAGAAGCTGAATTTCCCTCTGAATAGGTTCCATCTACTGCAGGGGTATTTAACTAAAATTTAAAGAGGTCCAGTTAGAGAAAAATTCTTGAAGCAAAGGTCCGGAAGATTATAATGTCTAACTATTTAATAGTGTGATATATATTTAAGTAGCCTATTAGTTGCATCAACATTGTATGTAATCAGTACCTGACTGTCAAATAAAATTAATTCAGTACAATTCAAAAACGTTTTGACATTTATTGTCACGTGACATAGAACTTATGCCAGCTGGCTGGAGTGAGATTTTCAATTCGAGATGTCTGCACACATGTAACAGCTTCTTACCTTGTAAATAGTCTGCTTTTGTATTTAACCATGTAAATACACTTTTGACGTAATTTTAGGTTTTATAATGGAATAATATAGATTTGCCGTAAGATTTCCAGCATGAGTCTGAAAGCCTGAGTGTCATGCCAGATGCTTGACATTTGGCAACCCTGAAAACGTACATTTTTTGTTTCACATGAGTTTATTTATATAACAGATAACATTACTTTATACATATGTTAAAATGCAGAAACTTCAACGAACATGAAATCAACAATAAACTAGCTACGTCTATTTATCCAACGTGTTATATAATACATATTGTATTTGAAAACTTTTCAGCTTTACAATTTCAGGAGAGTGCAGCCACTCTGTTAGGAACATTACGCTTTTAGTTTGCGGGTGTTAGCTTCGCTGCTGCTAATAACATAAAAGGCACATTAGCGCAGACAAAGGGCTGCATACGCCGAACTATACGTCTTGCTTGGCGGTCAAAGGCGTTTTTACGTTCATTGGCGGTTCTACTGCTAAACCACTACCGAAAAAACTACAAACGCTGCGCCGGTTAAAATAAAAAACCGTCAGGTTTTAAATAATAACTAAATGTTTTGGCTGTCTGTCCGGGTCCGTATGGGACAGTTTCTGGGTCCGGACCCGGACCGCGGTCCGCCTGTTAGTGACCGCTGATCTACTGTATACGTAACATAGAATGCTATCTTCTATATGATATGAAGAAAAAATGCAAATCATATTCCTTAATCAAAGGTTTATTCTGAGCTCACTTGAAGTGGCTCCATACTGCACTCCGTTTTGCCCTCTTCATCCTGTGTACCGTTTCTCTTTTATCTGTTGTTTGCTTGTGTTCCCGCGTGTGCGTCAAGTACGTCTGACGTCAAGTGCGCCCCACGAGGACTGGCAAGGAATTATGGGTTCAAAATACAATTAATTGCAATTAATTAATTTTAATCGAGTAATTTCTTATCGACAATTAATTGATAATCGATTAATTGCTTACATCCCTAGTACCTATACTACATTTGGGAAAATTACAAAGTGTGCAGCTGAAGGCCGCTACGTTATCCCACAAGGCTGCTGGAGCGGCAGCCAGAGAAATTTGTGCCAAGATGGTAGATAAAATGCTTTGTCTTAACAAATTTAAGTAGAAAGCAATAATAGTAAGTTACACAAGTTGAGTCAAATATATTTTTTTCATTGATAGTTTTTAACAGTTTTTAATTTTTGCTACGTTAAGCTACAACTTTAGTAAACATTTGGATCAGGTGGTATGTAAGATGGTGACCGCAAATGCAAAAGTTCTAATGCATACATACAGAACGTATTACTCTAACAGGTGAGTAATAGGCTTCTACCAAAATTCAGTGCATATTCTGTAAATATAATTGCAAGAAATGTATGTGAACCCTTCAGAATTACTCTTCATTAATTGAGCGTAAAATATGATCAGATTTTCATCTAAGTTACAATAATGAACAAACACAATCTATTCTAATGTTGGAATTATTATCTCAGGTAAATTTTAATATCTCCACCAATATATACTCAGCAAAAAAAGAAACGTCCCTTTTTCAGGACTGTGTATTTCAACAATAATGTTGTAAAAATCCAAATAACTTTACAGATCTTCATTGTAAAGGGTCTAAACAATGTTTTCCATGCATGTTCAATTAACCATAATCAATTAATTAACATGCACATCTGAATATCACACCTACGTGACAGGTACAGGATGGCCACAACAACTGCCCGAGTCACACCAGGAACACACAAGCCCTCAGTCCAGCCTCTCTCAGCCTATTGCGGACAGTCTGAGCACTGATGGAGGGATTGTGCGTTCCTGGTGTGACTCGGGCAGTTGTTGTGGCCATCCTGTACCTGTCACGCAGGTGTGATATTCAGATGTACCGATCCTGTGCAGGTGTTCTTACACGTGGTCTTCCCCTGCGAGGATGATCAGCTGTCCTTCCTGTCTCCCTGTAGCGCTGTCTTAGGCGTCTCACAGTGCGGACATGGCAATTTATTGCCCTAGCCACATCAGCAGTCCTCATGCCTCCCTGCAACATGCCTAATGCACGTTCACGCAGATGAGCAGGGACCCTGGGCATCTTTCGTTGGGTGTTTTTCACAGTCGGTAGACCAGTCTCTTTAGTGTCCTGCGTTTTTAGAACTGTGACCTTAAATGCCTACTTTCTGTAAGCTGTTAAGGTCTTAACGACCATTCCACAGGTGCATGTTAATTAATTGATTATGGTTAATTGAACATGCATAGAAAACATTGTTTAAACCCTTTACAATGAAGATCTGTGAAGTTATTTGGATTTTTACAACATTATTGTTGAAATACACAGTCCTGAAAAAGGGACGTTTCTTTTTTTGCTGAGTATATTTTGAAATTAGTTCAATTTTAATAAATTGTTATTTAATGCTGATTATTAACCAATTGTTATGCTGAATGGTCGGCTCCTCCAAACTCAATTGCTGTATCCATGTGAGTCTGTTAATGTGAGACTTAAATGGGATTCACTAATTATCAGTATTGCTTAGTAACCTGGGTTAGAAGGCTCGTCCAGTGAGCTGCATCACCAGGTAATGTAAACGATTGGTAGCGAAGCTCCCCTCACGGCCGTTGAGAGAGAGTCTTGCAATTTTTCAGGCGAGTTTGAGGTTTCAGAGCTTGTAGCCTGATCTCACAGAGGCAGGGACTATTGTGAACACTCAATGGAAATGCAATGACAGGATTTAAATGAGTAACCTTAAAAGGGAAATACTGTTCTGCAAAGCAAGCACAGTTTGTGGAAACACGGCCCTAAAGTCATATAGCAGGTTAACAGAGCAGCTTAGGTTGTTAGAATGAAAGGAAGTTGGTTTACTTGGTTGCAGATTTCGGGTGGGGGTCTTGGCCGTTGGTTGCAGAGGCTGATGAGCTGACAGGATGGTGGCACTCAGGAAGGCGCGGCGTTTGGAGCAGTGGAGTGGAGTGGAGCGCCTTGGATTCTCTCTCCTTGTGAAGCTTTGTCTTGGTTGCAGTTCTCTGTCCAACTGGGCCTTCGTCGGCATGCTTCAGGAGGGCTTCTTGCGGGCTTCTCTTCTCCTGGGCTGATGTTCTTCGCCTCTCTTTGGGCTGATATTTTTCTGCTACTCCCCCTGGCTTTGTTCTCAGGTGCCAGGTTTTATAGTCTAAGGTTCATGAATAGGGATGACCAGGAATTCCACTCCTGGACCAAAGGCTGACCATCCATTTGGCGGGCTTTCAGAGGGGGTCTGTGGCAGTCCCTTTTGGGATTTATGATCAGACTGATTTCCCCCTTACTGATGATTTTCATTAAGCTGGTGTAACTTTTGATACATACACTTTTATGGTAACCACCAGATTTGGAATCAGGAGAGATTTTCCATCAGTTTCATACCAAACATGCCATACTAGCTTAGCGGTTCACACCTCATACCATCTGTATTAATTAATTAACAATTACTTATATCGTGTATGTTACTGACTCACATCAATATACGGTATAGGTGTTTTGGGTTGCATCTCAACAGATGTTACACTTTGTAAAGACATTACATTACATATTCACATTCAAACAGCACCTCTTTTCCTTAGATAGACGTGGCCGTTAGTTTGTGGTAATACCAATTTAAGTTGCACATCTGGGAACAACATATTTTGGTTGGTGTGGCTTATCCCAATTGATCTTCTCCAGAATGGATAATGTACACCTTAATTCAGTCCTTTTAATGTAGCATGGTACAACACAAAGAGCCTGCTAACAGACCACCAGGATCAGATAAGGGCCACGAAGGAATGTGGAAGAGAAGGGTTGTTAAACAAAGAAAGAAGAATCTCTGAAAGTTAGGACACACTAAGATACCTGGTTAGACTATTCAATTTTCAAGATTCTTCTGGTATAACCATGAGGACATATATGCAGTGGTAGCTATACCTATTTATTTATTCAAATTTATATAAGTGTTCAAGTGTAAAGTTGTAAAATAGTTGATACTTCGTGAACATGGTTATAAGGGTGGCACACAACACTAAGATTGTCTAAGGACACATACAAACATAACCTATCTGTATATTGAGACTCATAGTCATGAGTAAATCAATATACAGGGTATACAAAAGCCAAACTTAAAAGAAACTTTCTTTAGGGTTTTGGTCTGTTGGGTGAGTGGTATGTAAGGCAGGATGTCTGGGGAGGGGGTTGTGTGCCAAGTCGAGGGACCACTGTCCTTGAGGTCAGCTCTGCTGTCTGTAGGTCCTTAAATCTTTGGGCAATAAAAGTTGGAGTGCTGGCCTCCCTTGTTATCTGTGTGTGTGTGTGGGGGGGGGGGGTCACTAATCCCCCTTTGGTGCCTAGGCCAATGTGTACCTCTCATATCAGGCTCGGCCTTGTCTCAGGCCACCTGGAATTTAAGCTCTGTGATATGTGCATGTGTGATCCTAAACTAACTACAGTAAAATCCCATTATAGTGGACTCGCTTATAACGGAATATCGTCTATAACGGACGAGGTCTGCTGGTCCCGGCTGTACACCTTTAAGAACATGCAAAAAAGCATTGGATATAGTGGACTTGCATATAATGGAATTTCGCTTATAACGGACAAACAATTTGGTCCCCAGGGCCGCTTTTAGCTGTAGTTTTGTTCAGCTGTAACGGACATGCAGGCTCCGCCTACAAGGCGTGTGGCGTGCCGGTGATATCCAGCGCAGATACGTAGTCGGGATTATTGTCACGCATCTGGTCAGGTAAAGTTGAATTACTACATGTACAATATAATAATCTATACCACAAGTGTGTCTGCTGGGGTGTGGCATGAGTAAATGGTGTCCTGTAGTTGTGTTCTGAGCATACAGCAACTCTGGATATAACAGACTTTGGATATAATGGACTGTTTTGTTAGGTCCCTTGAAGTATTGTTCTTGTACATACTAAATACATTATTCAGGCATTAGCAATGTAGGTTACAAAAAATAAGTGAACCGCTGGATTTAATAACTGGTCAAACATGCGTTGGCAGCAATAACCTCAAACGGGTCCTTTCAGTAGGTGCAGATCAGACCTGCAACATTCAGGAGTAGTTCTGAACCTTTCTTGCTTGCAGAACTGCCTCAGCTCAGCCATATTCTTAGGATGTCTGGTGAGACACGGCTCACTTTACATCATTCCACAGCATCCCTTTTGGGTTAAGGCTGTGCTCTGACTGGGCCACTCAAAAAGGCAGATTTTCTTTTTTGAAGCCATATCGTAGTAGATCTACTTCGATGTTTAGGGTCATCGCCCAACTTTGTAACCATTTCTAGGTTTATGCAAATCAACAATTTTTGATTATTGGTCTTCTGAAATCTTTTTTTTTTTTTTTGCAAGACACTGTTTATATCAGCAGATGCTTCTTTTCAATAGCAAATTGAAAATGTTTGAGTCACAGCAGCTGTAACCTAGACCTCCAATGTCCAGTTCATTTACCGGATTTCAGGTTTGATAACTCCTGGCTCCTTTTAGCTTTCATTGAAGTCTTTAGGCTAGAGATTCACAAACCTTTTCCAACCTGCACTGTGAATGTTTGAGTGGTGTGTTCAGTGCATTCAGGAACAATACAATTTTATGACCAATTAATGCAGAAAACCAAGTTCACATATCTTGCCACTGTATGTGATGTGGATGCACCCTAAGTGACAAGGTGGTGATGAAAGAGCGAGGAGGGATTTCTAAGGGTGGGATGCAGGGAGAAAAAGATGGGTGGTGATAGGGGGAGGGGGTGTCACAATGGCAAACTCCTGGTGACAGTAAATTTTGCAAACTACTCATGAATCTGTTTGGTACAGACAGACAACTTCTCTGATCGCCCTGTGGGGTGGGGGGGTGTGATTCAGTTTAGTCACTTTATATTTCTCCCTGCAACCATGCTGGCCCAGGTCTCTTCTTGCTCTAAAAGCCTTTTGAGATTTTTCCTTCGATAGCATTTACAAAAAATGCTCAGTAGTATCTCCACAAATGGCGCCTCCTCCCCAGGTCAAAAGCTGAGCTCGGCGGGAATGGAAAAGAACGTAGTTGTTAACCTTAAGGAAAGTGCCTGGTAACCTGGATTGCAGAGAGGGTCCTTGGTCAAGTCCTTGGTTTGTTTCAAAGCAGGAGCCTGACATTGGCAGCGTTTGAGTGTGATAATCATTTAAGTGAATATTCAGCTATGTAAACAAAGTCTAATTATTTAAAAAACACAAGCTCTCTAAGATGCTGTAATAAGTGACAGTTTTGGGATCTTTCCTCAGCTTCGGTCCTGTTTCTTCCTCGGTTCTGGATCCAAAGTGTCTGAAAACCATGCTGTTGACCATGCAGCATGAAATATTTGAAAACGGACCCTCTACACATGCATGTTCCACATTCATAGACACACCTGCACAACATGATCTTCCAGCTGCTTTGATGCAGGGCTGTTAGCTAATTAGTTGGGATCCTCTTTGTACTGCCTCCAGTTTGCTCATTTCATCAGTGTAAGCAGTGGTTTAGTTTTGGCTATGGATGGTGGGGATATGTCCCTACCAATACTGTGGGAGTACCGAATGATCTGTATCAATATTTTTCCAAACTTTATGCACATTTTCACTTAGGGCTGGGCAGTTAAATGAAAATAACTCAAAACCGACATTCAGCACCTCTAATCGACCTAATCTTGCCCATTTCAGTTACTTAATTTATTTATTTAATTCTGTTAATATTTTTTTTAAAAAGTCTGTTAATACTAGGGCTGGACCAGAATATTCGACTATTCGAATATTCGTTTGGAGGGATGGCATTCGAGTTTTCATTTTAAGATTCGAATATTCGGAAGAAGGAAAAAAAAATAACACGTGACATCGATCCCTGCGAAACGGTTCTCATTCGCGCTTAAATGACTAGCCCTTGCGGCAACGCCAACATCGTGATTTACTCATGGGCGTAAATGTCATTTAACAGTAGAGGGGGACAATAAATATAAAATTTCTCATGAGCAATTTTTGAAGGGGACACAAATAATACAGTCAAATTGTACTTATATAGATATGTCCCCACAATGAAAAACTTTGCTTCTATCATTATTATTGTAGCATGGAGACTGCGTCATTATGGTTATTTTCAAAGTTTTCTTAGGTTCAATGACAAAGCAGATTTTTCTTCAAAACTATTTATTGCATTGTTTGTTATGTTGTTTACAGTCAAGCCATCAACATACAATAAAATTTAAACATGACTGTTTAAATGCATAATAGATATTGATTATACAAAAAAAATACAGTGGGGTCAGTTCGGACGTAGCACAGTGCTCATTTAGTAAATGCACAGCTAAACAATATGCTAATTGTGGCCGTTAATGTTAAGTTAACATTATGCCAAGTCGTCACAAATAAAACAATGCATGAGAAACGGCTTTGGCGTGTTAGTTGCAGTGCACTATGCAACAAGCTATTGTAAACAAGCTAACGTTAACTAGATAAGTAATATTTTAATCGCTAATATAGCAGATTCGTGGAAAATTACATCGGTAATCAGCATTTTTGCCGCAACTAATTTATGAATGAGTCTGCATCAACTACATTAAAGAGAATCGCTTTATTTAAAGTGAATAAAATACCCTACTTACTGGAGTTCAGCATTAATTGAGCCGCAGCCACACACCTGATTCGTGTGTGTAGAGTAGGTGAGATGACCTGGGAAAGCAGGCAGTTGGCCAAACCACTGTGAGGAAGGGGAGGGGGAACTCAACTGTTTCTAAATGCATTTTTTGCGTTTGTTTTTTTTTCTACTTACAGAATTATTTTAGGTATACATACATATATTTTTCACAATAGTGCGATTTTTTTTAAATATATATATAATTTTTTGGGGGGGGACAACCCTCGGATAGGGGGGGACATGTCCCCCCCTGGATTTACGCCCATGGATTTACTTTATCTCAGAGAGAAGACAAAAATGCCGAAGACCTCAGTTGTGTGGGAGCACTTTAAATAGACTGAAGGCAAAACAAAGGCAGTGTGTCAAATATTAGATTTGAAACTGGCCTACCACTACAGCACAACAAGTTGTTTTCTGTTTTTATTCTTTAAGGGAATTCATTTAATTTTATTTAAACTGTTCGTTAATTAAAATGTGTGATTTTATTGAAAGTATGCTGCTGCCGTGTTCTTTATTAAATTCGTTGAACTTCGTTAATTGATAAATGTTGGGCTACCTTATTTAAAGTATTGCTCTAACACACCTCTTATTGTTTTGTATTATAGTGCAGTGTTCGTTCTTAAATAATATAAACCCTGCCTGGGCCGCATGTAGCGCCCGGCTTTCGGCTCGTGCTGTTCTGTCATTTATTAAAATTTTATTCATTCTGAAAGTGTCGCGACTTGCCTGTATCCATATTACACAAAAATGCGACTTTGCACTCCCTTGCGTCCGCAGCAGTTGGATGAACGGTTCTCGGCATAAAAATGCAACAGACAAACACACACAGAGAGATTCCTGCCTTAGTTTATTAGAGATAAGAATACATTCAGCCCCCTCCCACCGAAGCTTCGAATATTCGATGTTGATCACTACCGAATACTCGAAGCTCAAAAAATGGTATTCGGACCAGCCCTAATTAATACTTTCCCCAGTGTGTGTTCATCTACCTCGTCCCCTTAAAAACATTCTACCTCGTGCGCAATCACGTGACTGCGCCCCCTCCAGTCTGCAACATGGAAGCAACATGGAGGAGAACTCACCTACCAAGGTGACTGAGCAACTCCAGTTCAGTAATTTAATTGGCATGGTACTGTAATTTGAAAAGTGTTTCAAACAGCTGTACTGTAGAGTTAATAAAATTCAGTATATAGTAACACTGTCCATTTTCTTGCCTTATATTTGTGTGATAAATATATAAATATCAATTTATTGGTAATCTGCCTGAAACGTAAAGAAAAAGAGAAATTGGTTATAATAATCATCCACTTACTGTATAGTGATCAGTTTCACCCAGACAGACGTGATCACTATAAACGGTTTATTTTGTTTGCAAGAAATGCTAACTATTTATTTTCTACTTTTTTAGGGAACTTGCTTTTTGCATTAAAACTAAAATGTAACTTTTTTCATATGACGTTTTAATTTCCAGCGATTTGTGCTTTGATTTCAGTTGTTCGAAATATTCAGTAAATAACCATAAATGGTTGATCCTTGTGTTTTTTTCAATTCTTTAAAAATCATAAAGATAGACATAAAGACATAGTCTCTCATTAGAAAAAATATCCCAGCTTTGACAGTTGCGCATATTTACAGTAGAAACCTTGTCAATTAAATAAAAATCAAAGAAAAATAATCGTTCATTAATCGCAATCGAGGTAAAATGTTCAATTAATCGTGACATTGATTTGATGTCATGTC
The DNA here is from genome assembly GCF_048594095.1 of Paramormyrops kingsleyae. Taxonomy (NCBI): domain Eukaryota; kingdom Metazoa; phylum Chordata; class Actinopteri; order Osteoglossiformes; family Mormyridae; genus Paramormyrops; species Paramormyrops kingsleyae. The sequence continues at coordinate 29,173,714 of NC_132803.1, forward strand.
GCCCAGCCCTATTTTCACTGTAGGATGCAATGCAAAGGCAAGACATTTCCTTCTGCTGACATTTGTGTGCAAAATCAAGGGTGCATCTCATTAGTGTTTCATTTCACTCGTCTGTCCTACTATCTCATTGTTGTATTCTTTAAAGTTCACGTAGGAAATGAGGGAAGAAAACTAAAAGTATTAAGATCTACTCGAATGTGTATGTTTGTGCGAGTTTTGTGACTTCCTGCAGCCAATGGGGACAAGATTGCAGTGAGTGATTGTCATAATCCGTCGGGTGAGCAGGGAACGGCGAATCGGTCGCGGAGACGGAGATCCAGGAACAAGGGGTTTATTTGTAAAAAGGCATAATGAAGCACAATACGATGGAGACGTCAATGACAGGACTGGGGAAATGTACTTGATCGCGGACTGAAATACACAGGACTAATCGGAAATAACACAAAACGCCTGGTAACAATCGGGATTTCACATGAGGTTAACGAGGGGGGCACACAGGTGGATCAGACGATCAGGCGTGACAGTGATTATACTAATATTGTTTGTTTTGTTGATTACAAGACCTCACTGTAAGAATTTCAGATCATTGTTTGGTACGATTTTTGCACGTGGTAAATCTTTTAAAGCGTCCTCCATTTGTTGACAACGTAACTGTCAACAAATTATATGGCAGATGTTATAATTTTGTTACTTAAAAGCCCTTAAGTGTTTCTTTTTTTCTTTTCCTAAATGATTTATTATTGCATCCATAGCCTATCTCTTTTTTTCCTTACATTTATACACATTGATATTTTTGTTAATTTTCATTTTTCTATTTATTTGAAAAAGTATTCTTTGAATAAAATTTTTGGCAGATCTGTTGTTTTGTTATTTGGATAGGGTTGCAATTTTACAATTAATATCTTTGGGTATTCAATGAATAGCCATTTTGAAGCGTGTTTGTTTGTGTGTGTGTATGTGTGTGTGTGGGTCATGTATATATTAATTTTATAATCTGTGACTGCAATCAAAAACTAAAAATGAAAGTCTTGTATTTTGTTTGGTTACTTATGGTTAAGGTTAGGGCTGGGTATTGGTTAAGGTTGTAATTGTTGGGATTAGGGTTTTGCCCATAGAAGTGAATGGACAGGATTTGGGGGCTGATTTGGTCCCTACCATTCTTGAAATCAGACCTATTCCCTTGAGCGTGAAGGTTATTTTGTTTTAGGATGGATATATAACGGCTACATAGTCAGTACTCCACAGAAAAGAGGCAGGTAGAACGAACTGTATACAGGATGCGTGTGTCTTTTAAGAGAAGCATGCTTTCCCAAAGTATCATTAAGAAGAAGGCACAAGATCTCCTTTTACATGTAATACACTATATATTTTATTCACCTTCTTTCTGAGGATCTAACATTGCAAAACATCTTCCAACTGCACCGGCATGGGGATGATGAATGACAGCTCTGATGCTGGGACTGGTTTGTGGGCTTGTGTACGCTAAACATCAGACAGATGAATTTTGTATTCAAGGCACTGCTATGACTGTTCAGCATTCTGGCATGCTGGAGCAGCTCAGACCCACGGCGGACGATGGTGGAATGCACGTTGAGACGGGTGCCTTGTTTCTTTGGCCCTGCAGTGTCCGGGCAGCCTGAATGACAGAGTTGTGTTGGCCTTTTGAAGCATTTGTTCACCGTGGGGGCATGCTGCCAGTCTGAGGAGGTCTGTGAACCTTATCTGACTAGAGGAAGCTGGGGCTGGGGGCTCAAGGTCATCGGGAGAGGGTTTGACCTTGGCTGATGTAGGTGACCCCATTGGGCTGGTCCCCCATATTTCTAAAAATAGTCTTGTTCCCTATGGCTAATGGCCATCTGGCTGACCTGGACTGGCCCTCCAGAACCCAGCTATCGATAACGACGGTGACGTCCACATTGGCAAGTCACACTGAGGGCCCAGTGACTCCTGGTTGCCGATCTGTTCTGATAATCCTGTAGCTAGTCATCTGGCTGAAGGTGGGAATAAGGCTCTGTCCATCTGGAGCCAGTAGAAAAGAGCACACACACACACACACACACACACAACGGCTTGGTAATTGCACTCAGTTAAGGGCACTCTATCGATCTCTAAACGTCTTGTGTACATCACTGGACAAGCTGAAACCCTCAACAGCTTATTCTGTATTCAGAAAGTAACCCTTAATGGTGCCTTTTCCCTGTCTCCTCAAAGACAGAGAGGAGGAGAAGAAGCAGACGGAATCCTACTAGACTTCAGCTGAAAGTGGAACAACCTTTCGCAGGACATGTAGTGCTAAAGAGCTGTTAGTGATGGTCCGCACTGAACCATTAAAGGTCAAACAGCATTCCCCCCCTAAACTGAGATTGGGAAGGAGAAGACGGCAATGGAAGTCCTCTTCCACTAATACACGTCAGTGTCACATCGGCAAAGAGAAACAAATACGGATACAAATTCGCTTTGTCAAAGGATTACTTATACTTGTAGTACTTCTCAATATCTCCTTTGAGGGATATATAGCCAGTTTATACTAATGATACATGTTTGGTGGTTACAGGTAAGTGAACAAGCAAGAAGAAATAAATACATCTGACAGACGCAAAGAGAAATGATATGACTGTAACATTACGAAATGATCCAGATGAAGGACATGTCCCAGGAAGATGCCAACTTTGGTTTTACTGTGGTAAGAAATGGCTTAAAATATTGCAATAGCCCAGATGGCTGCAAACCTCCACACCCCCCCCCCCCCCACCATTTGGGGGGACATTATTTTGTTTTTATTTACCTGTCCAGGTCTGAGGAATCTTGCTGGACTGGTGTGTTAATCACACACAGTGTGAAACTTCCTTACAGTACGTGGTCAGCACAGTCTGATAGAAATGGTGTTTACGTTTTTTTTATTTTTTGTCTGGTGGTTGTGGATGGAAGGGATAGAAGTGATGTGAGCAGTGAAGCAGATAGGCGGTGGGTAAATGGAATTGGGGGGGGGGGGGGCAGAGCCCAAAGAGGGTACTGAGAGGGGCAGGAAGAGAGATTTAGGGTGCGGTTTGGCCCTTTCACATGGAAGCACTCTTATTTTGTGGAGTCATTCAGTGTTTCACATTATAGTCCCAGGCCTACTCTACACGGAACTGTTTTCATAATGCCATTCCCAGCTTACAAACATTTACCCAGGGGGCTGCAGTGTTTTTTTCTTCCAATTTATAGCTGTGCAAATGTACTCTAAACAAAATTTAATAAAGGCCACGATTAGCGCCCTGTTGGGATTATGATTCCTGTCAGGGAGTACAGACCCAAACACAGGTCATTACCGCTTCTGTTTTCATTAGCTTTTGGTTCACATGACCGTCCCTTTTCATGTAAATGCCGACGTCCTACTCAACCTGATACAGCAGACAGCATCTAGCCTGAAGTTCTATTGGCCGAGGAGCTCAGAGGAAAATGAAATGTGTCTCTACTGACAATGGACAGCTAAGACGTGAAGGCATGATTATAGCGGCGCCTGAACACTGGTGGTAATCTGTACAGGTTATTCAACTGTTTTGATTACTTTTCAGCAAAGAACAGGTGGGACAGTGGAAATTGGTCATGGGCTGGCAGTTTTCCAGAAAGTTCTATATAGGTTTAGAATGAAATAAATCTTTAATAGATTCACATGGAATTACATAGTGTAATATCAATTTGTTTCCCTCAATGCACTGTAGTTGTTTTAACTGTGTCTCTCCCGGCTAATAAATTGTGGAAATGTGGTTTCCTCCAAAGTGAACTCGATGTAAACAAGGCAGAGTTTCTCCTTCCTATTCATGGCATTTTGTTCCCAAAGCCTTGGCTTAACGCCCGATGCTGTAGGTCAACCGGGGAGCGATGCTCTTTCATTCCGGTTTGGCCTCTGTTCAGAAGGCCAGCAAATTGCAGTGATCTTTCACGTCTCCTCCTGCCCTGGCGAGCATTTTACAGTCACCCATTATCTTGACATCAGCTGATTGGTTAACAATATTGGATTTAGCTGTAAACATTTTCACGAGGAAGTGTCGTGCAGGTAATTTTCCTGGAAGGAAACAAATAAAGCAATATGGAAAACCCGCTTTGCTAGTGTATAGAAAACGGAATTCCATCAACATAACCAATCAAAGGCTAATAGAGGAAAATGACAAATATATCCTGACAAATCCGGCCCAAAATGTAAACCGACAGAGCTTGTAGGACCTGCAATATATTTGTGTATCTTTCCTTATTTGTGCTTTGTTGTGGTTTTGAAAGACCCGCTGCCAGCTGAACAGTGATATAATCCTGCCTTTGCTTGGTGAAATGATGAGGAGCGGGTCAACCTTCTCGTCCAATCAGAGTGTTCCCCTGCCTGTGAACTGAGAAACAGAATCTGAGGTCGTTTCCAGCTGCTTTTTTATGCTTGCTTTAGGGCGGTGAGATATTGTAAAATATTTTTAAGAATGCTTGTCTTCAATATAAGGAAATTGTTGCTGTAACCAATGGCAAATAACTGTGGGGAAGATGGGGTTTAGATGAATCTGTCATGCCCCGATCGTCCGCTCCTCTCATGTGCCACGCCCCCTCGTTAACCTCATGTGGAATCCCAGTGTTTTACAGCTGTTTCTGATTGTTGTCATTCGTTCATTGTATTTAGTCCGCGTTTCCGTTTGTTTCCCCAGTCCGGTCATTGACGTTGTTTCGTTGCGTGCTGCCATTAAAACCCTTGTTCCTGATCCCTGGAATCCTGCCCTGTTTATCTGTGCTCCGGGCGCGTACACGTTCCATAACAGAATGACCGGACTCCGGAAGAAGACATCGCCTCGTCTGTTCGAAGAGGAGTACCTTGACATAACAGACGAGGTGATATATTGGCTGGAGCAGCCCGAAGTCAGGGACGATCCCGGGCTTTAGGCTCTAGCTCACCGAGGGCCCGGGACATCTTAGAAGAGATGTCCCTACCCGGAAATGTGCATCTCGCTGAGGAGGTGCGTTCCATGGTACGGCAGCTTCGAGAAGGAGCTGCCGAGTCCATGATGAGACGGGTTGTCGTGGACAGCGGAATGCCAGACGGCTTCCTGCACAAAGTGCCCCCGACTCCGCTTTCCCCAGCACGGAGGAAGAAGCAGAGGTCCCGACAACAGGAGGAGGCGCCGGAGGTTTTCCAGGGAGACGTCGCGGTCTCTGCTACCTTGCCTCCGTGGAATCGGAAAAATCCCCTCCCGATTCTTAATCCGGCGGTGTTTACTGTAAGTCGGACACCACCGCTGTTTTGCCCCGACAGACGCCTGTGATCCACATAGCGGCTGCCAGACTGCCAGGACCAGCAGCCCGCACCTTAGTCGGGACGTGCCTGGCCCTTAAAGGGGCCAGGTCCATGAAGGACACTATCCTGTGGGTTCTGTGATTTCGGAAGCGAGCAGCGCCCCCCGTGGTTCCTTAGGCTGCAGCGCCCCCCGTGGTTCCTGAGGCTGCAGCGCCCCCCGTGGTTCCTGAGCCACGGCCCTACCTGGAGACAGCTAGGAGGTTCTTCGCCCTCCAGGGTCTATACTGGCGGGTGGTGGGTGAACCCGCCATAAGGAGCTCCCCGGTGGCAGTTGCGCTCCTGGAGCAGCTCCGGAGGGAGTTCGCTGCCATCTCTCCAGCGGCTCCACCTCAACAGCTGGAGAAGGCGGAGGAGACCTTAAGGGAGCTGCTCCGGCTGCGGTCAGAGCTGGCCCCTCCAGAGGAGGACGCGGCCCCTGCTGTACCACTGCCCTCTGAGGTTCCCGAGGCCCCTGTCCCCGAGGAGGTCCCTGACTGCTGCCCTGATGCACCTCCCTCCATAGTGGAGTCGGAGGGGGAGCTTGAGTGGGATCCCTCGGGGATTGCCTTGGTTTCCCCCGTGGCTTCCCCTGTGACTGCTCCCGTGACTTCCCCTGTGACTCCGCCACCGTCACCCCGGTGTGACAGACCCCAGCCGGGTCCCCGCCTCTCGGTCTCCCGGAAGGGGAGGGGACACCTGCGCCGGGGTCGGGTCCCGCCCACCCTACCCCCCGGCTCACCTGCGGTCCCCGGTGTGCGCGCCTTTGGGGGGGGGGTTCTGTCATGCCCCGATCGTCCGCTCCTCTCATGTGCCACGCCCCCTCGTTAACCTCATGTGGAATCCCAGTGTTTTACAGCTGTTTCTGATTGTTGTCATTCGTTCATTGTATTTAGTCCGCGTTTCCGTTTGTTTCCCCAGTCCGGTCATTGACGTTGTTTCGTTGCGTGCTGCCATTAAAACCCTTGTTCCTGATCCCTGGAATCCTGCCCTGTTTATCTGTGCTCTGGGCGCGTACACGTTCCATAACAGAATCATTTAGGCATGATGGTTTAGTTATATTTAAATACTTAAAGAATAACGAATAAGATGGTTATATCCAATGCAGTGTAACAACAGTGCAGAAATAACCTGAACCAGCAGCTCCAGGTTTGAAAACCTTGGACACAAGTGGGTGCCCCTGTAAATCCAAAAGGCCTTGTGGGAATCTTCTGCACTGTCCAAGAGGCATGTGACTCCAGTGGAAATATTCAGCTCCCTATCACGCATGCTCCACTCGAGATGCGCACTTTGAGGTGTTCGGAGCCACGGCTGAAGTTAGTTTTCTGGACCAGTGAGCACAGAAAGCAGAAAATAACCTCCAGACACAGTGCATCATTTCTCCATTTTGGGTGGCCCGCTCACACAGAAAGATTCGACCCTGCGTCACGCGGGGTGGGGGGAGTCACACTGGAATCCTTCCCCGGACTGACCGCCCGGCACATCTGATGGAAGTGCGCAGAGTGGAACGCGAGCCGCGTGAGCAATGGAGCGGCGGATCTAAAGGGAAACCGGGAGCGGCCTGCATGATTGCTCCTCCTTCTGGCTGCTCCTCCTTCTGGCTTTAGTGTTCATAGCCCCTCACTAACCAGTCCCCCTGTAACTCAGCTCCCATCTTGCATGGTTGCTTTGCAAGCACAACCAAGCAAATCAATATGCTTTGTATATCCATAAATCATCTTTGGGGAAAAAAATATATTCATAAATCAACTGGTAACAAAAAAAAAGCCTATCCAGTGATGTGTGGAGGGAAAGGAGTGTGTCTTATGAACTTGGATGAGTGTATTTCTTTTCATCACGCTTCGACTGGAGACTGGCAGCAATATTGACAATGTGGGTGTGTGTCTGTCAGACTTCAGCGTTCTTAGAAACTCACCAGACTATGATATTTGTTCATCAACAATAGAGCAGCATGATGCCATTGTGGAAACTGCTGGCATTTACAGTACCAGTGTGAAGTTGGCACACGCCAAGCTGCCTATGAAGGAGAGTGATAGTGTCGCATCACATGACCTGCTCACCTGACCTAAACCCAGCAGAGGTGGTTTTGGAGGAGTTTGACCAGAGAGTGAAGGAAAAGCTGACAATGAGTGCTGAGGATATACGTGGGACCTCCTTCAGGACAGTTGGACAAGCATCCCAGGAGGCCACCTCATGGAACTGATGTAGAGGAGACAGTAGGGTCAGCCAGTCCCTGGAGCGATTAAGGTTAAGGGCCACACTCAAGGGCCCAATGGTGGCATCACTCTGCTGACCACAGGCATTGTACCCGCAAACTTTCGAGTACCAACCCACTGAACTAACCCCCCCAACAAATTATTATAATTTTTTTATGTATTTTTTGGGTCAATGCATAATTCTATATGTTATATTATAATTGTGATGTCTCTATTCTTAAATGTAGAAAATAGTACATATAATAGGGTAGGCGTGTCCAAACTTTTGACTGGTATTGTCGGTATCGCTTTCTTTATGCCATTCTAGAAGGGTTCAGTCATCCCAGGAAGGAGTGCATGGTGTGATTTGTAGTTTACTTTTCCAAATTATGTGTTTCCGGAAGGTTCCTGAATGCTTTCTCTCCCTTTGGTGTGGATTGTTTATGCTGTACTCGAAAGGACATTCTGCTGTACATGTTCCCTCCAACATGAAGACTGTAGCCACCTATATCCCAGCCTCTATTTGTAGTTAGGGAACTGTGCTTGGAGGCCTCTGTGTTTTTAGGCTATGTGGTTACCATAGTGATTACCACTGTGAGAGAAGCTTCAAAGACATTCCATGTTGTAAGAACCATTTTGTATTTATTAGACGAAATGACGACCGTAACTTTTACATATTGTGATTTTTCTGTGTCATCTAAGTGCAGTGTTTCCCAACCGAGTCCTTGACTAGCCCCTCGAGTCCACATTTTCGCTTCCTCCCAGCTCCCAACGCACTTGTACCAGGTATTCGGTATTCTTCATTGCTTGGTTGTTTGGTTCAGGTGTGTTGGGAGCTGGGCGGAAGCAAAAATATGACATGTCTGGGTGTCACCGAGGACTGGTTTGGGAAACACTGAGGTGGTGGATCATCTCACCTTTCAGCCTGTGAGAGAAGTGAATCAACATTCACTCAACATATTGAATGAACACCTTACTTTGGAGATATTGCACAGGCCTCTGGCTGAGTTCTGCTCTTTACAACAATGCATGTGGAAAATGTTTGGTAATTTGCAGCACACATAACAATAATAAAATTACTCTGTATGCATGATGATCATGGACTGTTTGCTCCCTGGCAAACAGTCCACATTTTTCCTTCTTCCCAGCTCCCACAAGCAAAAACGTGCACTGTCTGCTTGTCCCCGAGGACCAGATTGGGAAAAAATGCCTTAGACCATTGCACATCTTGGTTTTTGGTGTTTGTTGAGAAGATGAGAGCCAGGATCCTTTTAATCTGGAAAAAAAAAATGCTGAATTTTTAAATTGGAAGTGGTGTTTTTTAAGAGTTACGCTCAAGGTTAAAGACGCCCACATTTAGCGAAAAAGAAAAGAATAGTGGCTTCTATCATGTGGCAGCAGATTAGTGAATCTTTAAAAAAGAGCCTGACAAATGGAGGTGCAGTTTTATAAGAGTTTGTAAGGAAGGTGATCCAAGTACTATGGACTGGCCTACTTAGTTTGACCGCTAAATCCATTCTGAAATAAAGATGGGAGGCTTTCTGCCAGAGACAGAGTACCTACACTTGATAATACTGTCAAAAAGCTTCATGGTCAAAAATGGCTCGAATCCAGCATTATCGCAGAAATAGGATGATTTTTAAAAAAAAGAAAAACGTCGGGGCTTAGTCCGAGATATTGTGTCATGCACAGAAGCTGAAAGAATTACCGAAAGACAGGGGACTTCTTACAGCCCAGCCAATTACACAGCACTCGGTCATACTAGGATATCTCACAAATGATTTGAACTTATCACTACCCAGCTCTGAAGTTGCTGCTTAATGGACTGTTTTAATAGTTTTTTTAACAGTTGACAAACATTGAATGTGAGCATTATCATACTGAATGAGGGGCACTTAATCCATTCACTCTCTGTGCTGATATAGGTGGTAGTAAAGTAGAAGTATGTCATTAGCACTATGGACCCCTTCTTGTAACAGATTTATGTAAATGCATGGAGCTCTTTGCTCCATGTCTACCACACAACAAAAGGATGTACTCGAGCCAGATTTTGTGCAAGAATGCAAGGTTAACAATCCCAAACATACACAATGTGTGCTGGGTTGTATCTTGGCCAATATGCTTTAATTTATTTGTCCATTTAATACTTATTAGTACTTGTTCCTTTGTGATTACTCAAATACAGTATTTCCTCAATGCACAGCAAGAACAGTGACATTGAAACTAAACATGAGCCTGCATATACTTGTACTATAGGGAACAGTCTTTGACAGATAGAGTAGAATATAAGTTGTGGTGTGAGTTGTGAATGATGATTTAATATGATGATAAATGACCAGTCCTTGCCATTAAACACTATTAGCGTTCCTATGTATGTGCGTTCCTATCTTAGGGTTGCTCTAATCGGAAACTGAATGCACTCTTTCTGGGCATGGATGCCATTAATGCATCGTAGGGTTTGTAATGGTAAACTTTTCCTTTGGGAGCAGAGAGAAACAGCTTTTTTGCCTGCTCAGAAACAGGATGCTCATGAACTACAGTCACAGACGATGATGATACTTGAGATTGGCTCCAAAATGACTACAGGAATCCTTGCTCGTTATATCTGTGAAATCACCTTCACATTATACACAGAGATGGGGAAACTCACATTTCTATTCTGCCGAAACAAAAGTTGATGCTGCGGGGCAATATATGCAAATCTGAAATGTTAACGTAGTCAGACAGATTTATTGAAGTGGTTAAGGATGGTAAAGGAACAGAAAGATCCTGGCTCAAGTCCCAGGAGGGCGCTGCTTCTCTGCAGGCACTTAGCCTGAATCGACTGACTAAAAATACCCCCACGCTATATTGTACGAATTTATGCATAGTAAAATTGTATGGCGTGCAATTAAAAAAAGATGTAAATCCCCTAAATGTCCCCTAAGTAAATAAAAATTAGCGAAGTAAACAGAAAAGCACGGTGTCTCTCAGTGAACAGGCCAGTCGGGTCACAGTCAGAGTTGAACGGCAGCCTCAGGCCCATTTAAAGCAGCTGGTCAGTTGGGGGACCTGGTGGGAGCATTTTCACAATGTGCTTCCCTTTTGGCACATCCATGTGATACGATCCTTGCTGTGTGGGGATTGAAGCTCTTCATTTGGAGCTTGAAGCTCCATTTCCCTGAATTTTATTACCTCGGGCCTACAGCTTTGGTTCAGGGGCTCCACACAAACGGAGCGTGGCGCTTTTTGGATTTCCTGTTTTTGTTTTTTTTTGTCATGTACATTGTGACTGCTTATTGAATGGGATGCCAAGTGTGCTGGGCTAATGTTACCATCCATGCATGAATTTAGATAAATCGGTCTTCTGCGATTGGCCAAGTGCTGAAGGCGGGGCAACCGGACACATACCTCTCAAGGATGCTAACGGTATGGTGGGGGTTGTTTGAAGTTCACATCACGGTCTTGGCTAAAGCTGACATTCGTATTTATTTATGGAAAGGTTCATGTCTGTTTGTGATACGTTGTAATAGTGAAGAGATGGGTTACAGAATCGGAGCCATGAGTGTATGGATCAATTAGGGACAAAAACTGAGTCATCAGACATTGGTGTCGGAATGAAAAAATGTAATGGAAAAAAACATCAAAATATCTTCCAGTTCTGTGGGCCTAGTGAGAGCCTGTGGTATGTTTCTGTGTTCCAGGGAGACTTTTCTTCTAATGAGTATTGGAGTTCTATTAAAAATCTGCTACACCAGCCACGGCTACTTTGAACAAATGAGAAATGTATTTCTATTGCCAAGAAAAGAAAATCTTGAGCGAGCTTCTAAGAAGCTCACACCAACCATGATAGTAAATCACCAAGCTCTACTCCATGGTAAGAAATAAGTAATAGATCTATTTGTGCTGATGAAAAGAGCGTTTACCTAAAACATGCCCTGCTCCAACCCGCTGCCTCCTGCAATTATCATTAACACAACAGGAAAGGACACAAGGTAGACGACTCCTTTGCTTTGCCCGCCATGAAAACCAGGGGAAAGAAAGCAGCGTGTTACCCACAGCCATGTCAGCCGGCCTGAGTAAGCGGCCTCAGGAGACACGGCGCTCGATGACGGAGCGCCATGCTGCACCGGATAGCGAAACGGGACGCACATTAGCTGTGGAGTGACTCAGTCCCAGGGGGGTGCAGTACTAGACAGGACATCCCCATTAGCTCTCGGCATGCAAGCAGCGTCACCTGGCAGCGGGCGCTTATGGAGTACAACAGTAACGGGAGGCATTTTCACAGAAGCGAGAGCTTCATTCTGCAAGCAGGACGCATGTCTGATGACACAGGCCGCATCCCACATCGCTCCCAGTCCAGAACACCAGCACAGGCAGTTCTGTGTGCTTTGAGCTCACATCTCATGTTTGTGTTTTTCTCTGTCCGGAATCTGAACTGTTCGCAGGAATGTGTGCCTGTACGGCCGTGTCCCATCTCACAATGGGTCCCGAGCGGGCCACTCTGATTGGTTAATGGATTATTAAAAAGCTGATAGATCTATTAGATTCTGCTCTTCTTCTCAATCTGTTTTCATTAAGCACATCTTTGCTATCCAGCAGTGTCAATTATACAGTGAAAAATCCAAAGTATTTCAGACAGGCAAATTATTTAATGATTTTCTTTTCCAGAATGATTCTGAATGGAGCAGTTTAGGCATAATTTGAAGGGCTTTCTCTGGGACGCACACCCTGCCTTTAAATTTGCAGCAAAGCGCTGTGATTCAATCCCACACCCTGCAGTACACCTGCCAGACAGCAACCTGCTAGCAGAACCGGAGCCCAGGCGGGTCAGTGGGTGTTCAAACAGGTCGCACTGATGAGCAGCCCCTAGAAACAGCATCACACATGGGCCCTGATCAGAGGGCCCTGTCACCCCTGCAGCGATATTCACTGCGGTCTCATTATCAGCCCTGGTGCTCACGGTAATTCAAGCTGATGGCCACTGGGCTTCATCTATGCATCTGTTTCCCATGTTAAAAAAAAATATCCTGGTAGGGGCATGTGGTCTGCCTGGGAGTTCTGGTGGTCTATTTGTTTGCCTCGCAGTCCCCAAGATGCTGTAATAGGTAAATAAATGCCCCCCCACTCATTTTTGTAAGCTCACTGCTGAAGCTGCTTAATCCAGCCCTCCCTCAATTAGCTGGGGCAATTAGTGGGCTGCTTACACCGCTCATGTCCAGCTCTTTGAACAAGAAGGTGTGCTGCTCTTTTGCCTGGGACACATTCATCATCCCTAACGGCGATAAATTAGTCTATTTACATCTTCTCCCCTCCCCATGAAATGGCCGCAACCAGCCCTCAGCTCCCCTTTTGCAGTGCACCTGTGTCCAGAAGCAAACAAAATACAGACTGTTTTATCACAAGGGGAGGTGGGTTAGGTCTCCTTAACCTTGATTGCCGTGGCAACTCCAAAAGAACTATGTCTCATGATTTAGCAGTAATGGCTTCTCCTGGTGAGGGGAATACTGAAAGGGGGTTTTGATGAGAGAGGGGAGAACAGAAATATCAGGGGGCCCCTGTCAGGCCCGAGGGGCCCTCACTCACTCAGACAGATCAGCACGGACCTCAGCATGATATTTCAGTGGGCAAAACCTGGCCTCCTGTTTGTGACGGTTACCGCATTCTTGTATTGCTATTGGCGAGGAGATGAAATGTTTCCTAAGTGCAGCTTCCCAGGCTTCTTGTGTTCAGGTTCCCATTTGACTGAAGTGCAGTGCTTGAGGGTCTGCCAGCTTAAGGGGTTTGGGTAATACTGCTTGTTGCCTGGTCATTACTGGACGGGTCCTGGTTTGGCAATTAACTGAAGCAAAGCTGAACAGACCCTCCATGTGTGTGGAGCAGTGTTTGCATTTGTATTACTGAAACTGCTTCTCTCAGTCCTTTAATAACTAATAGCAAGGTCCTCACTAACCATATGCCCACACAGTTATACTCTCTTTCCTCCCTCCCTCCACCAGGTCCTGAAAGGCAGCAAGAAGCTCTCACTGTCTGTGCGTTCGGTGGGCCGCATCCCGGGGGGCTACGTCACCAATCACGTCTACACATGGGTGGACCCGCAGGGCCGCAGCGTGTCCCCGCCCCCAGACCTGCCTGAGCACCGGAGCTCTGCCTCCGGCTCTGGCTCAGCTGGCCGCCGCGTTGACAGCCTGCGCCGCAGCCATCTGCCGCTGCTGCAGGACGGCGATGAGAAGAAGGTGGGCCGCATGTGTGTGCAGGCTGGGAGCCGCATGCGTGTGCAGGCTGGGAGCCGCATGCGTGTGCAGGCTGGGAGCCGCATGCGACATCTGTACATGTGACTTATATATGACATCTCTACATGTGCCGTATATATGAAATCTCTACATGTAGCTTACATATGACAGTAACATGTGGTTTACATGTGCCATCTGTACATGTGGCTTACATGTGTCATCTGTGCATGTGGATTACATATGGCATGTGTAAATGTGCTTTACATGTGTCATCTGTACTGTATAACTGTATAACAGGTACTGTATAAAATACAGTACCTGTATTTTATTATAGCTTTGTTGTGTTTTTATATACATTTATAAACTATGAAAGTTGTTTGATGCTTGCCTGCCTATACACTGTGCTCTATATTGTTGCCATAAGACTAGATTACTGTGAGTTGTGAGTGTGTGGGTCATCTGGCCAGCATTGCTTCAGTAAATGTTCGAGCGCTCTCTTTAAATGGATTAAGTCTCCTAGGATTTGACCCAGCAGCCTTCTGGTTGCAAATTATTTCACGTAAATGTCTGGCTGCTCTTTGTGCTTTGCTGGAGCAGTGCAGGTCGGCAGTAAGGGCTTGGCCTGACTTGGCAGGGTCCAAAACATCACAATGAGGGGCCAACATGTTTTTTAGTGGTTAAAAAAGTGAAATTAGCAAAAGGCTAACTGAATTCTTGCTCCGTGTCACCTTGCTGTGTAGTCACATGCTGGGAAGGTCCTGGCAGGAGGCAGTAACATGTGTTTGATCACGTGACCCAGATACCAGGGCTATCCTGACCCTACAGAAAGAATTAATCTCAATCTTCAGCCAACCTTTCAGATCTCCACTGTAGATCCAGACAGCTGCATCTCTCGATCCATGCTAGGGCTGGGAAACTCTTTTAAAAAGGCATTTGAATTTGTATAACAGATTTATCATTTGAAGAAATTCAGATATTAATTATGAAGTTATACTACAAACCCAGCCCATCATTTTGTGCAACCACTGTTAAAGGTGACACCTGCAACATTAGCCTATTTTTGTCTATTGCCAAGTGAGGAAAATGACAAATAGACAATAATATACAACACATTTTTATTTATTTAGCTACCCACAGAAACGCCAACAGCAACATCAAAAAGTCATCTAAATTGTGGTGTGAAATTAAAATATCAAATGATTCAGATGAGGCAGCTGACACAGACTTATATACTGTACATAAAATAGCTTAACATATTTAAATGACATCAGTGCAATCAAGTCCTACCTTCAGTTTAGGCTACATCTAACTATGCTTGGGCAATATTTCATCTTTCATGCCATCATACTGTCCATACATTAAACTGTGAGATGTGGTATTTTGATGATGATTTCCAAAGCAACACTATTCTGGTATAGTGGAGGGAGGTCCTCCACGATAAGTTTTCAGACTGCACCTCTCAGGTTTTAGGAATTTTTATATTGCCAGATTCTTTTTCTGATTAACATAGTTTCACATAGTTTCAGCCATTCTAGCTAGCTGAATTAATTTAGGAAAGTCTGCCCCTAGTGGCCTACTGAAATCCTCAAAAATTCGAACGTAGATTTTTGCCATCGCATACGTAAATATTTTTTTAATTCTAATTTTATTCGAATACCGAAGTTCGACTTCCCAGGCCTAGTCCATGCAGCATGGGAGCCATCTGCTCCAATATTAGCTCGTCTGAGAATACAAAGGTTTAAGTACGTGCAGGGTTAGTCTGCTCTTTTAATTATGGCCACTTCGCCTAGGGTGCCTGGGTCAGATAGCTGAACGGTTCCTCTGGTATCTAATTAAATCCCGTCCGTCACGTCATTGGACGGCTTCCCTCTGAGAATCTACCGCGTCTGTCAGAGCTGTCGCCAGCTCTCCCCTGGTCTCCCCAGAAACACGGGTGGGCCTGCAAAATGAGGTCATTCGTTATCGCTTATAACACCAAGGTCACTGGAGCCGCAGGAGCTCGCGGCACCACGTAAGGTCCTGTTGCAGAGCTGCTACCTTTGCTGCATGACCAGCTGCGAATTGTGCTTTGTGCAGAGCACCACAATAAAAAAAATATATTGATGCACCTTGGATATCTTTGCTGATGGAGGTCCTGTGTGAGGAGAGTATCACTAATGAGGACACTTTTCCCAGTTTCCCTCTCCTCACCTTCCCCCTGACTTTTAAATCCCTTCCCCTGTGCTCCAGTTTCGTCCCTGTCCAACCAGACCTCTCATGTTGTCCTTCAAGCGAAGCGCCCCCTTGTGGCTCAGGGTGCTGCAGTTGGGGTCAGTTTGAGCCACAGCTAAAGGACTGGGGTCTGTCTGGTGCCAGTCACCTAACAAAGGTGCTTAGTCACGACATATTTCATTATTTTCTCTTCTGTAAAAATTGTTTTTTCACGCTATATAAGATTTTTCCAGTAGAATATTTATCAGTGCAATTCAGATGGAGGTCCTGCCTCAGTCACCAGAGAAGCCTGTACTCCTGCTGACTCAGAGCCACTGATGAGCAAGGGTTTGTTACCCCAGTTAGTAACGAGGTGTCATCTGAAGGCTGTGTGAAAGTGAGACAATCTGTCAATGGCAAAGGGACGCTCACTTTCGCTTGGGTTCCTGTTTGTATGATGAAGGAGCTGTTTTTCTTCCTTGCCTGCTCACCTCCTGCGCTGGACATTGGCTCCTGTTTAATGCTGGTCCCGACTCCCTTTCTTGCGAGACGCCTTCTCCCACGCTCTATCCGCCGCACAAACGCCTACGCAGGCATGTTGGCTACGGGTGGGCCGCGGTGGTCGGCCATGTGAGGAAGCGTGGCCCATATGCATGTCGCTGAAGCGACTGACTGCTAGATCAGATTTAAATCATGAATCTTCCCATTATAATGGCAGAGACACAAAACACACAGTCTTGGCTCCAAAACAAGGAGAGCAGAATAGGTCAGCCAGACTGGATCCAGAGACGGAATACGGTTGGTCAGTGTTTGAGGGGTTACTGATGGCTCAGATCCAGACTGACTTCAGCTTCTGCCAGGAAATGATCTCCGTTTGTCTTGGGGTGGGGTGGGGATTTGGTGACTCAGGGGTTCCATTCAATCAGCAGCATGTGATGGGTTGGGGAGTGGTGATTTCTTGATGGGTGAAGCATTTCTCTATTCATATTTTGTCATTTTTCAGCATCTTTTATTCCACCTTTGGTTTTAGTGAAAGGCTTTCTCTCTTGCACAGAATAATCCGTTGTCTGCTCCCCTGCAGGTGAACTTGGTTATGGACAACGGTCGATCCCTCGGCCTGATGATCCGCGGGGGATCCGAGTATAACCTGGGGATCTACATCACTGGTGTGGACCGTGGCTCCGCAGCAGAGCTGGGGGGACTCAAGGTGAGCCCGGGGCGGGGGGGGCGGTTCTCCAATACCCCTGCGTGTGTCACTCAGGACGGCCTGGCGTGCATTTAGACCCCCTGCAAATCCTGTCAGCCTGGGCGATGAGCTCCAGGACTCCTGTGCGGTGAACCACAACACAGACGCCGCCATTAACGGACACCCGCTGGCCTGCTGGAATCACCGCTGGTGTCAGTGAAGGGTGATTAATCGCCCACCATCCCCATCATTAATCACCATTTTGTTTATGTCTGGCTTCCTCGCCCCCCCCCCCCTGGTGAGGAACTTGGATGCGGCTGGGTCTCATAATTGACCTGTTGTTTTATGAACAGCTGTCAACTGTCGAAAAAGGTGGAAAGGGGCTGTACCAGGCCAGAGTGCTCTGTACACCCTCTGCTCTGCTCACTGCATGATGGGCAAAGTGAAGTGCCGTTAGGGTTCCCTCTGGCTGCTGTGAAAACACATCATATCTGCTCATCTTACTGCTCTGAACAAATGCAACGTCTTGTGTTATGTAGTGACTTTCACGACACAGTCGGCCCAAGGTCCTTCACATGGGTGTGTTGTGATGCATTACAATCTGATTAAGACAGAATGATACAGAAACGGAAAGAAAGAAAGAAAGAAAGAAAGGAAGAAAGATGACAATGGAGAACTGGAACAAAAAGCTCCCAAATAGGGAGAAAAAAAAATCCAAGGGTTCTAGGTCAACTGGCTGCGCAACACCCTCTGGGCATGTTAATTATTTTGCAAAGTGAACATTGTTGGCTTGTTCAGCTGATTAACTCTGATTGTTGTCTAGGTTTATATATTTCTTTTGTATATGGAGGTCTGGGAGATGTTCCACACGTCTGCAGTTTGATTCCAGAGTCAGAGTCTGTGGTCAGAGTGGTGGAGTTATACACGGAGAGACAGATATGGAACACAGCTAAAATGCCCGTTGGCGTTGTGTCCTGAGGGCATCTGGTGTTTTGGCAGTAGGCTTCATGCAGTCGTCAGCCAGAGATGAACTTTCCGGCCTGTGGCCAAAATCTAAACTTGGGCTCTTTAAAGGAAAAAAAAAAAATGTAGGGGAAAGTGTTTTCCGGGTCTGCCTCTCCCCACGTTCTTGAAAATAAGACCATAGCTTCATCAATGATTGCTAGGCCACAGTTAAGTGGGCGTGTTTCACCACTGGCCAACTTTATAAAATGCACCAGCTGGAATCCTCATTTACATTTGGCGTGAGTGTCTGACTGGCATTCCATCCAGTCAGTGTGAAATAAAAGAACTAAATAAATGAAAAACAAAAATAATCGGAGGTTTATAGATTCTGTCTCTCTAGTCATTTGACAGTTTTTTCCCCCATGTGTTCTCAGGCAAAAAGTGACACAGTGGCCCACTGGGTAATGATGTGGTCTCATTACTGCAGAGCTGTGGGCTCTGGTTCTGTTCTGCATTTGAGTGTTCAGACTTTGCATGCTCCCCTAGTTCCTGGTGGTACTGCAGTTCCCTTCACAGCACAAAGGCTTAACCAAAGACGCTTTAGGTGGACTGATGTTTCTGGGTTGTCTAGGGTGAATGTGCTGTGATGGATCGACTGGGGTGTCCTGTGCTTCCTGGCATAGACTCCAGGCTTGGAACGACCCTGCGCTGGATAAGCTATCATGCTAGATGGACAGATGTTCCAAAACGCCACCACAGCTCAGTGTCTAGCAGAGGTAGCTGGGCATTTCTCCGTGAATGTCTTTTTTCCACGCTGGTGAGTTTGTACTGATTTGTGACAGTTTTTTGCACAAGGAGTGAAATTGAAGGAGAAAGCAGAATGAAGGACAAAGGGAGATTTAAAAAGAAGTTGAGAGGGAATCAAAGGTAAATAGAAAGGTGGGGGGGGGGGAGTGATATAAAAGTGGGGACAGAACGATGAGGGCAGCGGTAACTCAGGGCTCCAGCAGCACCATCGACTAACTCTCAGCTGCGGCCTTAACTGCGCAAAGCTGCCTGACACCCAGCAGGGGGAGCCGAGGAGTAGAGGGGGCGTACGTGGAGGAGGATGAGGAGAGCAGCCCTTTGGGAAGGCGAGGGATCCCCAGAGCGAGTAGCATACAGGGGCTGACACAGGCAGAATATCGTGAGTTTGGGGGGGGGGGTTCCGTTTGCTGCCCTGTCAGTTTATTTGCAGGTGCAATTGGGGGTCCTGGGTACTTCTGGCTGAATGAGGGTGCTACAGGAGGTCCTGGCCTTGGAATGATGTTGATCTGCATTCATACCTCAATGTCGGGTGCTCTTCTAGAGAACAAGACACCCACTGGGCGCAATTACTGAATGTGTCGGTGATTAGCGGTAATTGACATACACAGCAAGAGAGTGGTTAAGGGGCTTGTGAACCTGAGACCTGGAAATCAGAGAAGGAACCAGCTCTGCAACTACATTTGTGATCTAAGAGAAAGCTCAGATCCCAGATCTGTGTCCACCATCTTCAACCTAAGCTGAAAAATGCTGGACTAAGCACAGAAACATTCCGTCAGGCTACAGAGGTAACAGTGTAAAGCAGTAGGACACCTGAATTTTATAGTGTAAAAACTGTAGGAAAACAATTTCTTCTAGGGGACAAAATCTTTCCAGGGGACTAAGTCCCAGAACTACAGCCCTGTGTGCCTGAGATGTGAGTGTCACATCTGCCCATAGACAGTGCTTAACGCCCTGGGGCCCAGCCTCACCCATGCAGCTGTCCTGGTCCAGGGAACCAGGTAACTCACACCTGTAACTGGGTTGATCAGCATAATAAAGTTAGAAGTGGGCTAAGTTAAGGCTGCCTCAGGAAGACACCAGAGAGACATCACACTTCACCTTTCACTGAGTCACATCATTTATCTGGAGTAATCATGAACCAAAAACATCATCTGACCTGCCATTGTGTTAGGTAACTTAAAATTTTACATATTTATGCAGCTGGCGGGGGATACTGCAATTATCGTTAGAGACAGTCTGACTTGGACATCTGAACTTCTGTAGTAAAATACTTCCTGCTGTCTAGGTTTAGTTGCTCTGTATGTTTCTTCTGCGCAATTAGTCCTAAAGTACATGAACCTCCACAGCTACGTGGACAGCTCCATTCACTCAGTGTCTCACCATCCTTCACAAAGTCATTATGCTCATTATGCAACCACGCTCGTTACTGCAATTGCTCCATTTTTCCCCCGAACTATGAAGCGTTTTCCCTGTTATCTAAAATTCCTCAGCCGAGGCTGTTCTTCATTAAAAGTTTAAGCCCTGTTTGTGCATCCCAAGCACAGCTAAAGAGGTTTAAACACTGCCTTCAGAGTTGCCCCTTGAGGCCTGTTTGTGCGTCGTCTTTGCAGCTAAATGGGTTGAAACACCACCTTCAGATTCCTAGCCAGAAGATTAATAATGGCGCTCTTTCAAGGTTATTAAGTACAGTTCAAGGCTCCTCTATGCGTGTCTTATATATGATTATGGAAGCACCACAAATTATAAATTACACGTTGAAAAGCACCTTGCAACTGCAGACTGCAAACTCCTCCCTAGATGATGAACAAACTCAAACAAAGCCCAGAGTTTGGAGAATCTCAAGGTAAAGAGACTTTAGTCCTAATACAAGGGCTTTGGTTACCATATGACAGTAGTGACAAAGGTGTCTCTAGGTCCCAGCCCCCGCTATTGACCTGGGACTGAGAATGGAAGCAGATGTCCAAATATTCTTGAATCGGCTCCCCTCAGGTTTGCTAATGACATGCAAGATTGTATTTTATTTTATTTTAATTGTACGTTAAATCGGTATCTTCAGCTGTCGCTGTTCCAGAGCACCTGAGAGCAGTAATAAGAAAGCACTTTCCTGAGCTAGCAGACAGTCCCACCAGACCGGCCTCTCCATCTTGTAAAGCAGGTACGGTTCAGTCTATGGACGTCTGTTCCTGCCCTGTGCAGTTAGCATCGGGGGGCTCATTAAGCTGTTGTGTAGGGGTGGGGGTCTCTGTGGGCATGTTCATTCACTCAATGTCAGCAAGGGGCTTGGGGGAAGGGAGTAGGGAATGAGGGATGTAGGGAGAGGGACTGAGCACTAGTCTGGTCATGCGGGGGCTGGCTTTAGAACTACAGCCAATTGACTTTACCTCTTGCCAACTCATCACCTGCTCTGCTGACCAGGGTAGAGATAATTAAAAACATCTACAGCCATCGTGGGGCAAGAACAAAAGTCAATATCTAATTTCTCCCCCCTGTATCCTTCCAAGAAACCTTTGGAGGCAGTAGTTTTAGGTCACGTTGGGAGTTGACTTAGGAACCCAGGGTGGAGGCGATGGCAGCTGAGGCGGATGGAACCTCCTGCTAAGGACAGATTTTAACCTGAAATGGTATAAAACCTATATTAGTTCAAAAGTACAGAAATCAGAGATATACATGTCACAGGGGTTGAAGGTACCTGGTCTTTTTTTTTGGCAGTCAAGTCTGATGTGGTTGCTTTCCCCTTGGGTCACATCCATCTCGGAGGTTCTGGTTATCATTGAAGATTCTGTGTTACAAACTATGTTAGGGAGTGATGTAATCACTTGTTCATGAGTGAGGGAAAAATGGCGCAGGAGATTAACAGGAGGATTGTGCAGTATCAGCAGCTTTATGGGTGCTGTACCGTTCTGTCTTGGAGAAGAGGGAGCCGAGCCAGAAGGTGAAGCTATCAATTTACCGCTCGACCTACGTCCCTAACCCTGACCAATGTTCACCAGCTTCAGGTAGTGGCCAAAAAAACGAGATTGTGGGTGGATACATGCAGCAGAAATGAGCTTAGCCTTAGAGACAGGGTGAGGAGCTCAGACATAACAGTACAGCCGCTGCTCCTCCGTATCGAAAGGAGCCGGTTGAGGTGGTTCAGGCATCTGCCTAGGATGCCTCCCTGGGGAGATATTTGGACATGTCCAACTGGGAGGAAACCCCAGGGCAGACCCAGGACACGCTGGAGAGATGATATCTATCAGCTGGCCTAGGGATGCCTTGATGGCTGGTGAGAGGGAACTCTGGGCATCCCTCCTCAGACTGGTACATCCACGACCCGGCTGAGTGGCAGAAGATGGACAGATGGATGGAATGTAGTCTCATGTACCAACTCCAACATCATGGCTAAACACTCTGGATAACATAAATTTGTGAAAAATTTTCTATCGAAATCCTTGAAAAAGAACTGTTCCTTTTATGCAAACAAAAAATGATCTGGCCATTTTGTTCAATCAGTAATGGAATTTAGATAATAATAATAATACTTCATTGATTCCTTATGGAGAGACTCTTTTCACCTACCCCATCTTGCTCTTCATGGCACACATGAAGAGCATGGTCATCTCCCACAGTGGCACCCATAGTGCCGAGAGTTAAGGGCCAAGCTCAAGGGCCTCACAGATAGGACCATTCTGCTGAGGTCAGGCTTGAACCACCAACCTCCTGATCACAGGCACAGCCACGCACTGCCCCTAAAGAGTAAAGCAATTCTACCCTTTTTCCTGTTGGGTGTCTTACTGAAGCAGTTGAATATCACTCACAGGCACTCCTGGCTCAGCGTCCTTCAGGCTATAAATACCAGGCTTTGACCACCACTCTGCCTGCTGTCCCCGCTGAAAGGTCCAACTGCAGTGCTGACCCTGAATCACAGCCTGCAACACTCTGGCTCCATTGCACTCCTTTCAATCATTATTCATCACCGACCCCAACTGTTGTGTCCTCTCTGCCTTTTTTGAACTGTTTTGCATAAAGTGAATGAAGCCTCTTGAAATTTGAACCCTTAATAAGCTTCTTGCCAGTACTACAAAACCAGTGTCTGTTACTTGGGGCAGATCTGCTCTGAATAGAAACAAAATTTGATTTGCAAATGCTTGCCCTGTGTTCTCTCTTCCCCTGGGCCTCCATTATATTAATAACATATTCACCCTCTCTTATTTTTTTCTGTTGTCTGGTTACTGTGAAAAGAAGTTGAATGTTGACTCAAAATTCCGGGATGTTACATCAAAGTGGCTGACAGAAAATGGCGGAGAAGGACGTGAAATCTGGGATGC
Source organism: Paramormyrops kingsleyae (assembly GCF_048594095.1). Lineage (NCBI taxonomy): Eukaryota > Metazoa > Chordata > Actinopteri > Osteoglossiformes > Mormyridae > Paramormyrops > Paramormyrops kingsleyae. The sequence goes on from NC_132803.1 coordinate 29,196,843, forward strand.
CGGACTGGCAGAATGTTGTGGAAAGTTGAGGTGCCATGGTCGTTTTGTGCTTCAGTCCCCCCATGTCGGGGGGGGGGGGGGGGGGGGCATTTCGATTCACTCAGAGGTACTAGAATCTTCACAGTTTGTTTGATTTACGGCACCCTGGGCAGGCAGGAGATTCTCTGAGAACAGGTCGATGAGAAGCACTGTTGTATCTTAATAGCTTCTGTCACAGGGAGCAAAATCCCAGGTTTAGCTTGTGAAATCATTTAGAAAGCTTGCAAAGAAGGAGTATCCACAGACTGGAGACACTTGGTCATATGGTGAAGGTATGTCATAGCATTTCGGTCTTTTAGGCTTCCTCTGTGACCCAGAGTGGGAGGATGCTGAGGACTCCTGAGAAATAGCAGATCATTCCTTCAGGGAAACCCTCCCCCTTTTTCTGCCCCCCTCCCCACCTTATATGACCGGTCTTGTCGCGGTCAGCCTGACACTGATGTAATACACGTGACATTAGTTGTGGTCCGTCTTTCCTATTCTGGGGTCACATTTTTGTGACTGCATGTCCTTGAGTGTGACCTCTGACCTCTTGTCCTCTAATGTTGAGTCAAACACAACATGGAAGTAGCACTTCACTTGTTCTGTCAGCCTTCCCGGGTCACCACCCCACGCCCTCCTTAGAGCCACTCAAAGCAGCCTGTGTGCTCTGTCCCTGTGCCCCCGCCCCGACCAGGTGGGCGACCAGATCCTGGAGGTGAACGGCCGTAGTTTCCTGAGCGTCCCACATGACGACGCCGTCCGTATCCTCAAGTCCTCGCGCCACCTGATGATGACGGTGAAGGATGTGGGCCGGCTGCCGCACGCCCGCACCGTGGTGGGCGAGACCAGGTGGATCGCGAGCTCGCAGGTCGCCAAGGGCCCCGCCACCAGCAGCGTCACCGGGTGGGTGATGGGCTCTCTGGCTGGGTCGAGGTGGTGTGATTAAATGGGTGGAGGTGAGAAATGGTGCATTCTGATGGAGGGAGAAGGCTGGCCGTCACTATAGATGGCTGATCATGGGGTGGATGGATGGATGGATGGATGGGATGTGCAGAAAGGTGGCTATGGATAGGGTAGCTGTGATTACGGGTCTGTCTCTTTGGTGTCCAGTTGAGATGAGGATGGATGTGATGCTGTCAGGGGCGTATTATTAACACATCAGATTTCCCCAGTGACCGCTGAAGGGGCAGCGGCTTCAGGGGCTTGTCCAATCAGCCGCCGTCTCAGGCCCGTTTCCCTGAATTACTGGATTAAAGGGAAAGTCCGAGGAATTGTCTCCTGGTCCAATTTCAGACAAGCGCCCGCATAGATCTGAGGGATGTTTGAGATTCCCTCAGCCGCCCCCAGAATTATAATTTACACTGATGCTGAGCTTCCCCCCCCCCCCCACTAGCACACTGTGACTGGTCATTTCACAGCATGACTGCATTGCTGGCTGTACTAGTCTTATATATAGAACAGCAAAATACATAATATGTGTGTGTGTGTGTATCTGTGTGTGTAAATGTCTGTATGTCTGTACGGGTGTTTCAGGCTCTGTGTGTGCGGGCATTAGGTCATAAAATACTACTAATACTAATACTGCTTACTGTTCCTGTCTCTGCTGTGTTCTGCAGCCTTTCTGTGGATCAAGGTGCCTCAGCGTCAGAAAAGGTGAGATCAGCCTTATGGCCTTGTCAGCTGCCAGCATAATAACCGCGGTAATCGTATGAGACACCACAGCGCTAACAATCACAGCTGCGTAAGGAGAACATAAAAGAGCTCTGTCCATACATTTATTATATGGTTAGCTGACCATACATTAAGATACTCACAAAAAGCTTTAGAAGATATGATTTAGCATCTAATAGGTGTACACAACACAGTGACCCTCAACCAGCCAATCACAATCAACAGGTCGACTGGCCAGACAATTCTGGTCCATCGCAACACAACTCCCAGTTTCAGAGGCGGAGCGATTCGGTTGCTCGCCAGAGTATTTTGTTTTGTAGAAGTAGCTCTCACTGTGAAAGAGGATGGAGACCACTGACATAACACAACCGTTGTTGGATATAACTTTGAGTTTTGCATTATGATTGTTAAAATCACTGCTGTGTGGGGCCCACATTAATCTATTATTTAGTCTCATCTAAGTAGAAGCTATACTTACAGGTTTATGATTTGTATAATTCATTTCTGTATAATGAGTTAAATCTGGAGCTGCATTTGTTAATGAACCTTATTAATACCAGGTGTGATGATGCAGAGCATTGCAACACTGGCCAGCAATGTAGTCTCATCTGAACATTTATGTATAATTCATTATCTAATACATTCACTATTACATAAACATATAAATAAATATAACAGCAATTCTGATCTGTTACTTAACGAACAGAAGCCATTTAAAAATGCACACCATGCGTCATGGCTGGTTGGACCCCACCATCACGATCAAGAGGGGTCACGTCACTGTTTTGGGGGGGGGGGGGGGTTCTGTCACTGTCACCCTGCATTACGCTTTGTGGTATGATGTTCAGATGAACACGGGGTGGGAGGAAACTGAGGACTCATTCCTTTAGGGAAATGATCCCCCCCACCACCAACTTATTTTTTGTGGCACCTTCCTGCTGCAAATTCATTTATCTGTCTCCTGCTCCCAAATTGCCCAGATAACATGGCAAAAAGAAACTGACTATTTTTGGCTCCTATCACAGCCGGGAGCTGGCAGATAAATATTGACTGTACGGAAGAGCACTTTCGCATGTAGGGGGGCAGATATTTAGGAAGGTGAAGTATGGGACGGGCCATTCGTTCCTCTGCGGGATGTTTGCAGTGTCTCCTCTGCCCCTAAACACGCGATTATAATGAGTAACGGCACCTCGTCTTGGGGAGGGAGCTGAGAGCATGCAGGGGCTACGGACTGGAATGCTAATGAGGCGGACAGGACCCGGCGGCCGAAACGCGGACAGCGTGCAAGGCCACACCACCACCGGCCGAACGGTGCGGGGCCGCTTGCGGGTGCACGTGTGCGGCCGGAGCAGAGGTATTCCCGAAGCGGCTTCCCCGCTGCAGTAGGGCGCCGGGTGATGGATGCGATTCCTTTACGGCTTCCTGCCGATTCCGGCTCAGGACAAAGAGCATCTGCGGTGCGCCGGGAAAATGGGGGAAGAGGGCAGCAGTGACACTATTTCTTGCACTGACAGGGGAAATAACTTGCAGTTTTGGGAAACACAGGAAGTTTAAAGGAGTTAAGGTAATTAGACTTAGTAATTTACCAGCTGGAGTAAATGTATGCAACTACTCATATCAACGAAGTTGATAGGAAAAAGTGTGATATGATATGAAAAAACTTTTAAGTGTCAGGTAAGCGACTGTAATAATGAACGAATTAATTACCAAACGTATTAAGATGCAGAAGCTTAGTCGGCAGAGCGCTATTGATCTTCCCGCTTGTGCCCAGTCAGCTTGTGAGAAACTCGCGTACCTGCCCCCATAACTGGTCCGTGTCAGACACGCCAGCCGTAGAGGAGCTAAAGCACCGCCGCTGCGGTACCCCGCCCCCCGTGCCGAAACCCTGCATCCGTATAAACGACCCACGCGAAGGCCCCCGGTGGCATTAGAAGGTTAATAAATATGAGCTAATTGAAATGTCCCGACCCAAAGCGAGGAGACGCACACACAGGATCCTCCGTCGGAGTGTAATTATCCAGCCAAACAAGCCGAGACCCGATAATTAACCGCCGAGGGTGTCGGGGAGGGATAAGGGGAGTTTGCGGCACCGTGCAGGTATGATTGCCCCGCTACATTTATGTATGTTATGGGGCATTACCCAGAACAGCACATTTAACCCGAGATCAGATCGCATGTGAGCAGCACTGGAAATAGGTTTTAATTTTTTATTCTTTTTGCACAAAATAACAATTTGCAGCGATGGCTTAGTGCGGCAAAGGGCTAGAATATTATTTTGAAACAGCCATCGATAAATGACGGTCGCATACTTTACTATCTGTGCGGCATGCGCCGTCAAGTCGTGGATAGGATATGAGGTGGATTTCTTATAATCGCATCAAGACGCGGCTCCTGTGGCCAGCATCGTCAGGCTTTTAATTACATTTGAACCCGTACCTGACCGCTGTGATAATTAAGAGACCGGTCGCCCAGGGTAACCGTGACCATATCACAGGAATCATAAAGGCTGACCCCCCGCCTCATGTCTTGACAGACGTGAAAAAACATTCTGGCTGTTGGTGGCAGGCAGCACTGCTATTGACGATGGCCCTGCAGAAAGGGATTAACTTGGGTAGAGTGATTGAAGATGCAGCTCCAGTGCAGTCGTGCATCACTGCGGACCGTCTCCTGCACTCCTCTCTACGCATTTCCCAGTCTGGCAGGGGTCTGATTATTCACACGGTTATTTCTTATCATTTTGTTTCTCGCCAGTTTGACATTGTGCTGCACATAGTTGTGACATTCGTGTTTGTCCTCCATGATGCTGAATAATTCAGTCTCTGATAGGCATGTCCACAGCCTAAGAGCTGACAGACTAGGCTTTCTTGTAACCAGCCTGTGTGTCCTGGCCGTCTTACTCCTATGGGCCACTGTGGCCCTGGATCTGCTTCCCTCAGTGTATTTCCTGGTCTCCATTTAAGGTATCAGCTGACACATCATGTTCCCCGTGTGCCTGGTTTTGTTCCCTGCTGCAGGGAAGGTACTTCCTGTGAGTGCAAAATGGAAAGGGGGGGGGGGGGCTGGGGGGATTGGGATGTGATGGGACAGCAGATCAGCTCAAACTCTGGTTCAGCAGAGAACATTCCCCTGGGGACTGAAACACTAACTTGTATTCCCATAATTTACCTTCCTGCATTCCCTCGACACCCCCAGCCTTTTCATTCCACCACCCTCGTGAACAGTAGGGGGGTCTGAGCTGGCCTGTGGAATATCGATTTCCAGAACCATGCTTTTTGTTTCATCCGCCCTCTCTGTGGAGGAGGAGGAAGCTGTTGTTTAATCATGTTTCTTTTTCCCTTTTTCCAAGCATCAGCCCCAAGGACGTGCAGTTGTTCTTGCGCGTTGTAGATCGCCTAATCCGTCATGGTCCCGACCTCAGGAAAGGGTGCGGAACCGCAGGCGTGTTGTCAGCCCCTCTACGCAATGCAATGTCGGTATCTTCAGGAAGTTTATAGACTGGGTTGAAGCGCGACCACAGAGGGCTAGGCATTATGTTGGAGTGTCTGCTGTAATTTGCACATTGCCCTGCTATCTTCCAACAACTACTGACGTTTGATTCCTTGCTCCAGAGTCCAATGGGAATGGTAAACGATGTGACAGAGCCAATACGATAATTGTAGGGCGGTAACTGACATCCAGGTTGTGATTTAAAAATGCAACTGAATGATTTAAAAATTGATTTAGATAAAATTGTTAGCTGCACACATTTGAAGCCAGGGGCTGCCAGTCCTGGGGCCCATAGCCTCACGATGCACGAGGACCTTAACGTCATGGTAGATGGGTTCCGGACAGCAGAGACCCAAGGGCGGACTGGCCGTCCCCTGGCAACCCTTCAAACCAGCGCCCTTTGATGCAGTGGCTATTTAAAGAGGGGCACTCTGCTGGGGGCGCTTTCACTGAGGTGATGGGTGGCAGGATGTACATGGGGAGGACAGTGACACCCCCCAGCCACGCTGGATCGTACAAAGACAGCATCCATGGGCCGTATGCACATAGAGCCATTACCTCATATGTTAGCGCAGGCCTTATGGCTTAAACTGGACATTTATTGTGAGGGCAGTGCTGCCCTTTCTCCTCCTTCGCTTTATTCTTTCATTTTCTACTCACCTTAAGCATTTTATGGGGGAGGTGGTTGGCTCTCTGGGTTAGGCTCCTGCGTATGTGATCGGAAGGTCGCTAGTTCAAATCCCATCCTCAGCAGAATAATCACATGGTCACTGGTTCCTTGGGCTAGGATGTTTACTCAACCTCCCCCCCCCCCAAAAGAAAAAATGCTCCAGGGATACCAGATAAATGTCTTGACCCTGTGCTCACACCCCAAGCTTTGGTCTCAGCTGTGTGTGTGTGAGACATGTGAAAACAAGCATTCCAATGTACTTGTGCAGATAAAGTGTCACTTCATTTCACATTTTGTCTTTTGTTTCTCCCCATTGGCCTGATACCTCTGCCTTCCGCCTCACTTCCTTCCATGACATCTACTGTCCATCTCTCTGTCTCCTCGCTCTTCCCATTAGCCGAGTTTCTACAAGGGTGTGGCCAGCTCACAGGTGACCTTGAGCAGCCTGGTGAACCAGTCGCGGGCCATGCTGGAGGAGCAGGGGCGCCACCTGCTGACGCCGCCCGAGCGCCAGACCATGGGCTACTATCTGGAGGAGTACCGGGACGGCCACGTGGGTGTGGAGCAGCTGGTCATGGCGCTGTTCGAGCTCTTCAACACGCACGCCAAGGTGCGGCCTGCAGGGGGCAGCAGAGCTTGAGGGCCTGGGCTTGTATGAAGCAGCAGGGTAACTCAGCTGAAATAATTGTACCAATGAGTTAAATAGACAATAGCCTATATGAACTGCTTCAGGTAGAAACTGACATCCAGTCCCTTGGCGATGATTGGCCGATATGATATGTTTGCAACAAGTTAAGGTTATTAAAGTTAATTGTACCACAGTCTTATTCAGTAAGCAGACACACGGTTTCTTGGGGTCATGCCGTTTTGTATTTCTAGCTGATGGCCCCATCCTCGCCCCCCTCCCAGTTCTCTCTGCTGTCCGAGGTGCGGGGTCTCGTGGCCCCCCAGGACCTGGAGCGCTTTGACGGGTTGGTGCTGCGCCGCGAGATCCAGGTCCTGAAGGCCCGACAGGCGTCTCCGACGGGGGTGGCAGCCCTGAACCCCGACTCCTCCTCCATGGTGTCCTACCCTGACACCCTGACCTCCTCGGCCAGCTATCTGACATCCACCACGCTCAGCTCGGCGCGGGTAGGACACTCGTGCTAAGCTCAGCTCACTAATACGCAGTCCATAGACCCCCACACTACACGTACTGCTAAACTGTCACCTATGACATCAGCAGGAGACAGTCCCATTCCGCTTTGTGTTTGAAGCCTGTTTAGTTTTATTAACCTGTCAGCCAATATCCCGCTATGGCAGCCATGATGGACGACACGGGCAGTTATGGATTAGCGCTGTTACGTATCTGCTGGTACAAGCTCATGTGACAGACCGCAGGCTACCGCACTGACTGCATGGGGTTTTACCAGTGTGATGAGCCGCTGGCCTGCTCTCAGAGGGCAGCCTCTAGCACCGTGAGCTTCTCTAGGACTTACCAGACTTTCCCATGATGCAGCTCTCTGCGGGGTTTCTTTCTTGCTGCCGTTACCAGAGGTGTAAGATTTTTGCACCTCTGCGCCCACAGCACTTGTTACAAGAAGAACACCTAAAACATAAGTTCGCTCAGTCCTGACGTGCCGAGGTGCTGGTCCACGAGTGTCGTTTCTACACTGGCTTCATTAATCATACAGTGCCCCCCCTTCCGCCTATGTGCCTGTCTGCCCGGGCACCTTAACATCAATCCGACGCCTCCATTCAAGATCGCATAACGAGGTCCTGGGGGAGCGGGAAAAGATGACGGTTCCGTTTCTGCCGAGTGGCCCCCTCTGCCGTGGGGGCTGTCATTTAGGCAGGAAGATGAAGGAGTTTCCCCTGCTGGAGTTTAAGGAGTCAGTTAAAGACCGTGCAGAGGATCAGCCGATGACACTAATTAAAGTATCTCTCTGCACTGCAACCTTATCTGCATCCCCACCCCTCTGTAACCCCTCCCCTCTTCCCAGGAGCGACTGCTGTGGTTGATAGATATGATGGAGGTAGGCACCCCCCAAGCCACACAGCAGAATGCGTTTCCTGTGATCCTGTTCAACCTTTTTTTTGCAGAGTGGTGAGACTGGGTTTGTGAATGCATGCATCTTTGCATGGATGATGTTTAGCGTGTTGCATGTGAGTCGCGTGTGGTGTTTTCATAAACCATGTGGATTTCTCTCTCCAAACCCATCATCTCCCTTCTGTTGACCCTGGGGGGCGTTGTGCTGACTACCAGGGGCCCATGGGTGGGGCGATCACCCAAGCAAAGTTCCTGACCCCCCGCAGAATGACATGATCCCCCCACCCCCCAGTTACAGACTCACTGGACTCTTGTCACGCTGATCCCTGCTCATGATATATATTTTTTTCATCAAAGAGAATTACTTTATCAGCAGTGGAATCACTTTCAGTTTTCTTCATGTTGAGTTTTTGAAAGTGGCATCAAACTGCGATGTTCTGCTTTTTAAAAAATCTCTTCTACAGTAAATATCCACAGTGAGACAGTTTTGCCACGGTCATCACCGCCGGTTGAGCCTGGTGCTTCGTTTGCTGAGGATGTAATTGAGTCGGCACCCCCCCCCAAACTGCAGTTAACAGCTGTGCTTAATAAATTTCCCCATGTGCTCGTCACTGTCTTAAGTAGGCTTTAAACGTCACTGCAACCTGTTTCCCCGTGTTCAGTGGGGTTTAATGACCCAGATATGGTTCAGTTTACTTAATTTGCTCAGTCCTCTTCATGCGTATTTGCATATCGGTGAGTATTTTAAGGTGGATTTGGGTGTAGTCAGGCGTGCATTACCACGTGTTTCACGGTGTGGACACCTGTGCAGAGATTTAAGTGTCAAAACGCAGACAGTCATCACTTTTCACAAAGATCGTTTCATTGTTTTACAATTTCACAATCCGTCTCCTGAAAAATGGAAGTGCTTTTATTTGGACTTGACAGGCCAGTGCGTGCCTGTCTTTTTAACGTCAGGAGAAGCGGGTAAGATGCTTAGATGGATGGATAAATGTTGAAATTGCTCCTTTCTCTTTTTCTCTGTCTTTCTCTCGCCCGCTCTTCAGAATGACAGCACGACGGACAGCAACGCTGAAGAAACGCAGGAGAGCATGAGGGACCTACCTGATGTGTCTCTGGTGAGCCAGGCACCTGCACCCCAGGGACACATTAAAGAATAATGGGGGGGTTCTGGCAGAGGGACAGGGGGGTGTCTAGCTGCTCAAAGGGATAAAAGTATGAAAATTCCGGCAAAAGCGCGTCAGCACAGATGAAAGTGTCCACCAAGTAAACAGGAGCTGTGAATAAAGAAGCAGGTGAGGAGGAGATGAAACAGACCAGAGTCTGACAAAAGATGCCAAAAGGGGAACAAACAAGGGACGAGCCTTTGAACATGGAGCGAAAGATACAGGGAGCAGCCGGCCAGTGAGAGAGAGATGGGAGGGAAAGGGCGAAAACGGAGGGGACAGTGACCCCCGATAGTCTGGTCTACGAGCCCAGAGGTGGATGGGAGCGGAGGAGACGCTTATACTCGACTGCTTTACACCTGAGGTGCCACAAAATATTCCGGAAGTGCTAAACTGCTTAAAGAGTCTACTTTAAACCTACCTTTGTGGACACGTAAGAAGCGGAAACATTCATATCCATATACCAAATCATTTTATTTAGTTTCGTTCTCATCAACATCCATCCATTAAAATTTCATTTTATTTCCATTTATATGTCTGATCTGCTGCAGTGGGTTGTGGCCCCATCCTCGGTTATTCCCTGCCTTCTGCATATTGTTTTTGGGATGGTCTCTGGACCCCCGAGACCCTGTAAAGGACAAGTGATATAGAAGGTGATTGAATGAGTGAATGAATGAATGAATGTCTAATCTGTTTTCTTTTAGCATTTGTTTGATTCAGAGGCGTCTTTCTCTTACCAGACTTGCTTCTCTGGTGACAGGACTTATGGTCATATGGTGTCTGTGATGTCACATGACTCACTCTAATTTCTAGAGTTTTGGGGTAGGAATCAATAAATTGTGCAGAAATGACCCAGGTAAGCCGTAAACGTGTTTCTACCCCCCCTCCCACATGCCCCGACGCCGTGTGCCCTGCCCATGTGGCTGCTGTTTAACTGGTTCCTTGCTCCAGCTGGCTCGGAGTGTGACTTTGCGGACATCCCACTTCTCCCGGAAGTTCCCGGAACGGACAGCAGCTCCCTGACATGACTCACCCGCGAATGATGCGCAGTGTCCTGGAAATCTGTCGTTCTGCTATTCAGCCCCAGTGAAACTAGCTGGCAACTTTAACTATCGCAACCTCCCCCCACCCGGTCGGCAAATTTTACTGTCTGCACCCCTAGCACCCCGCCCCCCCAAACAGCACTAGGCTTGGGCCAGTATTTCATTTTTAATACTGTCATAATCTTCCAGACATTATACCCCGGTATACGGTATTTTAAAAAGCAATGCTATTCTGGTATTTTGTAATTAAATGGAGGTGGAGGAGTTGGGGTATTTACAAACAAAAATACCTGGTATATGGTATTACCATAATACCGGCCAAGCCTAGCCAGCTCCCCCCGCCCCCCCTCCCGCTTGTCCCTCATCCTCTGCACAGAAATAAATATGCCTGAGGTTGGATGTCTGACGGTGTGTCTTTGCACTTTCGTCTTCCCGAGCGGTTCCCTCGTTCCAGGCTGAGAGGAGCTTTAAGAAATGAAGCAGGCGTGCATCTGGTCTCCGTGAGCGTGTCTGTCAGTGTGTGACTGTACGTGTGTGGGTGTTCCTGCTTGTTTCTATGACAACCTCCCCTGTCCTCTTACCTCCCCCAGGATGACGTGCAGTCCACGGCAGACTCTCCCCCATCTTTCAAACCCCCTCCCCCCCCGGGGGTTCACAGACGAAACAGCCGACAGGATCGGGCCAGGAGGTCCTCCTCTGACTCTGAGTCGGGGCTATGCTTCACGGCGCCCCCCCGCCTCCCCACGGCCCCTGACTCCCCCATGAAGGAGACGGTGGCCTCACAGCTGAGCCTGGTCACCCAGCGTCCCATTGGACCCTTCCCCCGTGTCCAATCCCCGAACCGGGCCAACCCGCCCCCTGTGCCACAGCCTGCCCTTTCCCCGCCCCCCGCATCCCTATTGGCCACGGCCTCCAGCACGGACAAGCCGCCACCCCCTTCGTCACCTGGCTCCAAACAGCAGTTTGTCATGGTGGAAGTGCACAGGCCTAACGCAGAGCCTGATGTTAATGAGGTTCGACCGCTGCCCCAGGCCAGAGGTGAGGGACGGGGGCATGGAGTATAGCAGGGGTCTGTACGGTGGAGCGTAGGGGACAAGAATGCTGTGGGGGGGGGGGGTCCCTGGAGGCAGAGGAAGAGGGTGGTTTACTCTAAGAAAAAATGATGAAGGACGCACATAGAATTATGATATATGTATACTACAGACAGCTTGTTAGCTGAAGGTTTGGAAATACCTACCCAGACACCGCCAGATATATAACCAGTAAGATCTCAAATACTAGACGCAAGCAAAAATGGCTTTAAAAAACACCCTAAATAAGTAGGTATCTCACTGAATGACAGTCTAGCCATAGAGAAATGAGGAATCTAGGAAAAGAATCAGCTGGTGGCCTCTCTGTAACCCGCTCAGGATCCATGCGGGGGCACAGAGCCAGAATCCAGCAGATTGAAACTTCTAGGCTGCAAAAAGGGCATCAGGGCTTTAATTATAATGGTCCTCAGTCAATATTTCAAATGTATAGTTACAGTAAACAAAACAAATGGAACATCCAGCTGCTACATAAAGCATATATACGCATACGTTATGCTGCGGTACCTCCACAACTGCACATGACCTTTGACCGGAGAAGCTACCAGCAAGCAGGAAACGACCCAAGAGGTCCCACCCACCTTCTGCATGAAACACCTTTGCAGGATGTCATGGCAGCAAGTTCACCGACTCAATTATACTCGGTCCTTAGGGCTGCAGGGTACCTTGTTATCCGGACGCAGTACCGTATTTTGGCCCATAGCGCAAAGACGCAAGAGCAGCATCTGGCATCAAATTGACGGTGTTAAACCCCCCCCCCCCCCCCCCAATAGCCACATTTTATTGCCCTGCCCAGCAGCTAAACTTACTCCACCCAAACTTATACAGAAGAAGATGACACCTGGGCTGCATGATTTGTAATAAATACTGTTTGCGTTTGCATGAACCGTTTTTGGCATTAAAGGCACATTAATATTCTCACTTGAATTAATGAAGCCTGCAGGCTCACTCTGTTGACCTGGCCTATTCAGTGCTTTTTAAAAGGCCTGGAATCACCTGCAGGGAGGTAATTCATGCCAGGAGAGCAATTAAGATTTTAACACTGCACCCCAAATGTTAATTTAGCGTGGTGGACTGCGCAGGTGCCAGACGGGCTGCAGGGCTGCGTATGTCTGGCTATTTCAACAAAGCAGAGAGACGCCTGTAAAAGCCAAGGATGTATAAATACGTTGTATGTGGCGTGTAGTGAATGTGTTCTGGCCACATGCCAGCATTTAGCACATGGAGGCAGCTGCAGGGTTTGTGCGTGTGTTTGTAAACGTGTATCTGTGTGCAGTGCATATGTGTGCATCTGTGCACATGTAATGTCATGACGTGCCGCATCCAAGCACAGGCACCTGTGCGTGTGAGCGTGCAAGTGTCCAGCTGTAATTCTCAGTCCCCGTAACCTCCCCCCCCCACCCCCCACCATGACCCGCACACCCAGGCGGGACACTGTCCCAGCTGTCAGACAGCGGGCAGGCTCTGAGCGAGGACAGCGGCATCGACATCGCCGATTCGGGGACACTCAGCGAGGATGGCAGCCCCCGAGTGGGCAGGACCCGCCCCCAGCAGGAGGCGCAGGGTGTGGATGCTGCATCCAAACCGGTGAGGGGGTGGGGGGCAGGGTGAGGTCTGACCAAAATACCATTGAAGAAGCACAGCGCTGAGTAACGTCGACTCTCCAGCTTTTAAAGCTTTCTTCCTACTTTGTGCATTAAGTTTGAACGTGTTTTTATTTTACCATCTTCTGTTTTACATCTCATCTCATTGCTCCATCAGTCAAGCATCCAGAACCTTAAAAGGCAGGAACAGGAAGTAACTGCTGCATCGTGCCCCCGGGATCTTTGCCACCTTACAGGAGTAGAGCCACGATGTGTCCAGCACTTAGTGAACGCATCAAGCTAAGCAGAGCCCTCGCGCTTCTCAACTCTGTGACTCAGAGCGCAGAAAACAAACAAATGAAAACGAGTGCTTAAGCATAAGCGTGTTAACGTTGCTATAGGTAGTTGCCATGGTTATGGGTGTCTGTTAAGCCGCGGGGCGTCCCTAATCCGCTTGTCGATGTGGTTTAACGCGTACCCTGCGTGCTGGGATTTTTCGGCTCATCGACGACGGACTGGAGGTTTGATAAGCGCTGTTTCTGAGAGACCTTCGAGCACTTTGAGATTAAAAGCACTTTTCTTTCCCGAATCAGTCTCTCTATTGTCTTTTTTTTCCCCTCACTCTGTCATGCTTCCTCTTTCTCACTCCTCCTCTCCATTGCCCACAGCCCGGCCTCTTGGAGCCCACGTCCTGTCTCGTCCGCGTGCCTAAGAGCGCCAGCACCCTGGGCATTGCGATTGAGGGTGGGGCCAACACCCGCCAGCCGTTGCCGCGAATCGTCACCATACAGGTACATACGCGGCTGTCCCGCTAAAGCTTTCTGCTTATACTTTCTCTTTTTTGCCCTTTTCAGAAAATTTTCCCAAGTTTTTCTCCCCCATTTGGGATGGCCAGTTGTCCCTTTGCTCAAAGTTCAACTCCTCATTGTATGACAGCCAAGACACGCCCCTCCCACGTGTGCTGTCACACCCATTTCCACTTATTTTAACTCTCTCAGCTGATGTTACACACTTGACCCAGATTAGTGCTGACCCACAGCCCCATGGGTGTCTAGTGGTCACTAGACACCCCCCTTCGAAATCCAGGCCCCTCTGAACCTCTTCCTTATAGGGGGCTAAAATGGTTCAGCCAGGATCAAACCTGGATCCTCCCCGCAGATGGGGCCCGCAGGCAGCCAGGAGAACTGATTTATCCCGTCAGCACGGTATGTTTGCAAATGATGAGTCACCTGGAAGCAGAGGACGCAGTAAGAGAGGACCTACAGAGCCACTGCCAGAGCAGTATCCCTGCTCTTAATGGGTCCTTTACCCTTCCAGGGCTCCGGCTCCACCGCAGAATTTTTTATGGGTAATCCGGAAATGGAAGATCGGGGCTGAAGATGTGTAATTAATGCCCTTTGATTATCAGTCTCTCTTTCAGTTGGTGTCTCCTTTGAGTTTACGGCTTTCATATAAAATCACATAATTGCATATTTGTATTAGCTTTTTCCATTTAACCTTTGCTCTAAGGAATGATTTATATTTTTGCATATATTGGAAGAATTCTGTTGTTCCAGTCTTGGGGTTAGAGATTCAATTTTATCAAAAGCTGGAGTAAAAGGGGGGAGAGAGGCACGGCTTACATGGTGATGTTTATGAAACGCTGCTTAGATGGTGCTTGCTCCTCTGCAGATAGTTAAGCATCTCTGTGTTCCCGCATGTCCATCTTCCAACCACTTATTCGGTAAGGGAATCCAGAGCCTGTCTACATGAGACGGGGACCCTGGGTGGGTGCCAGTTCATCACAAACACACATCCTGCATTCCACACAGAGACAAAGCCGGGTGGGATTTTAACCCCCAGCCCTGGAAGCGTGAGGCGATAATACTACCCATTGAATCACTATGGAATGCTGACATAAATATGTGTTAGACAATAGGATATGAAAGTCTGTAAACATTTACATTTTATTTATGTAGCAGCTGGTTTTGTCCAAAGGTATGTACATTTGTTGAGTGTGAAAGTGGTGAAATCTTTCTACCTGCCCTGGGATTTGATCAGCCTATCCAGCTGAACCATAAGCCAGCTGTGGTTTGTACATATCGTGTTATATCTTGTGATGTCACTACGTCAGCATATATGTCAAAATCCCAGCATTTCTTCATCCTTTGCTTGACTTCGCTTGTGATGCTGAAGTGTGGGGTACAGTGACAAACCGGGGCAGACCATCGCACCCATAAATTTTTGCTCTGAATATTGTGTGTGGCGTTTAATTGGCTGTTTTCGCCGGAACACTGCCGACTGGGCTGGTTACACACTTGCAGCCAGAGTGGGGAAAACTGAGGCTATCGTACCCAATCAGCCAACATGTGACAGAGCATCAGTGCTAATTGAAGGATTAACCTTATCTTATATGAAGTTTTAATTAACTATCAACCTACTTGCTTACCAACTTCAGGGGGCTTTAAATTCAGTGATTCTGTGTCTCAGCGGTGAATGACACACACACGATGTGCACAGGGTGTTCTTAAGTTAATTTACTCCAGTTTTGACCACAGAAAGTGAATCACATACAGAGAATGAGTCAGCAGATAAATGATCTAATTTACAGCCTTTGCATGACAACGTGGTGTGATCAGAGAATCGCGCGGTGTAAATTATGGACGGCTGTTAAACAGAAACACAATCAATGCCCCATTTAGGGCAAGAGCCAAGTAAAGTAAAACCAATATTCTTAGCTTCTGCTGATCAGCCCTTTCTGCTTTACTGTACTGATGGGTATCGGGCAAAACTCACTGGCTGCTGGATCAGGACTGCTGGCCATTATTTCTCTGCTTTTATTCTGCTTATTTTTTTACTTCCTTTACTCTCCCTTGAATAATTTTCCTCCTCCACACTTCTCTGTTCTGTCCACCCTGGTCCATGCAGAGAGGTGGCTCAGCGCACAACTGCGGCCAGCTGAAGGTGGGCCAGGTGATCCTGGAGGTGAACGGCGTGTCGCTAAGGGGCCGGGAACACCGGGAGGCTGCACGCCTCATCGCCGAAGCCTTCAAGACCAAAGAGAAAGACTACATCGATTTCCTGGTCACAGAGTTCAATGTTTCACTGTAGGACGGCTATCCCTCTCCAGGAACACTCCTAACAGGCCAGTGCTTGGGCTCAGGTGAGCCGCCAGTGCTAGAGAACATGCTAGAACATGTTTTGGGTCAAATCCAAATAATCCTGCGCCCTGTGTTTAGTCTTGACTTTGTCCAAATGCTGAGATCCTAAGGACATTCACCACTCCACCAGTGCTCTCAGTGGCTTTCCCACAGCTCCCAGTTATGCCTGGGACACAGTGTGGGCCTGTGGTAAACTTGTACCCAGGGTGACATCCAAACTTTGTCTTCTGGATGGGCGTCCAGTCAACAAAGGACACTCGAAGGATCTGAAGGTTCTGTCACTGTGTAGGTACTCATGGGGAAAGGTCATGGAGAAGTTGGGTGACCTCACTGAACTCCACCGGATGACAGGGTATGCAGTGTTGGAGTGTGGAAATGGGTACGGCACATCACTATACCCAGATCTTTTCTGGTCTTCACTACGACGTTGCAGCCAAACAGAGCTGGTTATGCAACCTCAGGAAGAGTAACCTACTAGTGCTGCAACACCTCCCACAGCTAACACCGTCTCCTGTACCTGCAACTGTTCTTTTAATGAGCACCTACCGGTAAATGTGCAAGTGAATTGATGTAGATGCATAAGGAGAGGGGGGGAAATGTCACTGCAAACACAATTAGATTTAATGAAATGATAATCTTTCAAAAGGTGGTTTAAATAAAGTGCTAGGCCTTTGGCGGTCTGTTCTGTACAAATACTCTTTAAAATAATTAATTTTTATTATTTCCATTGTGAGCCCACTGTATTGGTCTTGTCCCTAAAAAGATGCCATCGACTAAATCAAACCGCAGTTACAATGAGAGACAGTAATTAGCCAGGGACGGAGATCTGAGCCCTCAACGGAGCCCATCACAAACAAAGCGTGCCGATGGCCGGGCTTGGGAAATCGTTTATAGACTTATGTGGGGTGAGTGAGAAAATGAATGGAGATTGAAAGATGATCTGGTTGTTATACTCGTGTGAGGCAAACCAGGAACATAGACAGAGGAACTGATGAAGAACTTTGTGAAGATGATGGTGAATCCAGTTGAAAGTGGTGCTTATGGATGCTGAAGTGACCGGGCTATTGGAGATGGGGGTGCATAGCACTGTGATCGGTTTCAGTATATCTTGACAGAGGAGATCTCTGGGCCGCAGGTATCCGTGGGTCGATTCCCGCTGCCATTGGGCCGGGAGGGATTCCTCACATGCCAAACGTTGGCATAGTTGAGGCTTTAATGTTTTGGCCCCTTGGTTGTCTGGGGGCAGGGGAGAGAGTTGTAAGGAAGGAGGGAGTGAAGAAGTTTTCAAGCCTGGAACATAGGTTAGTGTTTGGGAGAGACTTTTTTGGGCTTACATTTGCACGGGTGAGGCTGGAACTGGGGAAAAATCTCTAACAAATTCTATTTTGAATAGGTAGTAATGAACAGATGAGAGGTGCATTGTGGGAACTGCAGTATTTTTCTAAAGTGACAGACTGCTGAACAGAAATGTTGTTTGTCTGTCTGCCTGGTGCATGTCTCCCAAAATTTTAAATATATATAAATACATTATATATCTATATATTTTATACTGAATTATCACTGAAGTTCCTATAATAATACATAAATCTGTGAATATTGTGGTCACATTCAATATCTTTGACTCTTGATTTAATGATTTAATTGTAGCTATCCCCATTCCTGCTTTACTTTATTTGATGTAACATATTTTAAAATGCTTGATTTCAGTTGTATATGTTTGTCACTCAGCGTATGATATTTTATGAAGCCTTGTAGTGCTATGGTACCGTACCATTGTGAAGACTGCAGAAATCAGACACGCCTGTAGCCCTTATACTGGACCTGCCATATCTTTGGTCATCTGCTCATCTTAAGTCATCCTTTTAAACCATCTGGAACTTTCGATGTATTTATTTTAATACAGGCGGGGACTTGCAATTAAAACTGTGGTAATTTCCCAAAATAATAAAAAAAAAATTCATAATATGTCTCTGTTGCTTATCTTGTATGTGTTGTCCTGATTCGAACACACTTGACAGACATTTAAGCTGACGTCTCCTTAGTCCCATGGGGGACTTAAGGTGAACAGAACAGGCTTCGGCATTGACTTATGAGTGTTTCAGACGCACAAATACAATTATCGTTACTTTCAAATACAGATTAGGTTTGTCTATGTGTGTAAAAACAGAAAAGGCCAAAAATATCGTTCTGCATATTTACCCCTGTTCAAATGCTGCATGACAAAGATCTATGAATCTCTGTAGGCGCTTGAGCTCTTCTTTTCTAAATGCTAAATGTATTTCATGCCCCTAACGTTTAAATAATAGTTATTTTAAAATGTGTTTTGCGATTCTAACCTACAGATCGAGGCGATTATACGCTTTATTGACGGCTTTTTCTGACGCAGTTTTACAGATGATACGTTTATTGATTCGGTGAAAACTGCAGTAACGGCTCTAGTGCAAAGAAATTGAAAAATGGCAGTAAAAATAGTTCGTCTGTCACCTCTATCTCATTTCTCCAGTGATTCGGTTCACCAGCAAAATTACCTAAAGTACTTTCAAGCAAATCCTACTTCCTAAAGCAGGGGTTTCCAACTCGATCCGGTCCTGGAGAGCTACTATCCAGTAGGTTTTCTGTCCCACTTGGCTTCTGATGAGCCACACCTGTTCCTGGTATTTACCTGAGAACAGGTGTGGCTCATCAGAAGCCGGGTATGATAGAAAACCTACTGGACGGTAGCTCTCCAGGACCGGAGTTGGAGACCTCTCCTAAAGTAACAGCATCTTATAACCTATGCCACCCTCCGTCAGATTTTTATAGACCGTTAAAGTCCTTTCCACATACTAGCCTATGATGTTTCATTTATGCCGAAAATTTATTTAATTTTAGCTGTAAAGGCATTTATCATGCCACCAATGCTCGGTGGATAGCGGTTAGATGATAATTAAAGTGCGCATAGGGTAGGCAATTGCCTTTGTATTTTAATGACTGACAATAGAAATGATTATGCTTAAAACTTTGTCATATCTTAAAACTAATTAGGCAAATAGCCAGCTACATGATAAAGCTTTGTACAGTGCAAATTAAGCATTGTGTTAGTGCCATTTGAGGATCAACGACATTTATACATACCTGACTAAAATTTGATAGGCCTATATAAAAAATTAAGATAGCATTTCTAGCAAGTATGCATTTCTATATATGTTCCGCAATTGAAATTGGATAATTAATTTAATAAAAATACGAAAAGCACAAATATATAATAAAAATGCCGTAAAAGCAGTATGGATCCATAATAAAAACGCCGGTCACGCGTCCGCTAAATCTGGTCTATTAGCTCCCTCCATAGGGAATAGTAGATACTTCATAGCAATGGAAAATGGTCTCATTTAACGAACTTTCCAAGGTTTTACTTTAAGTATTTCTGTCACGTTTCTCTCATGGTCTTGTGTTTATTTGGTAACAACACGTGCATTTATTTCCGTACACGCCGACCTTCTTGCTCCGGAAGAGCGCTTTCCTGTTGATTGTCCCGCGGCGCTCGGCCCGAGCCACCAAACCCCTAACGTCAATCAAGGCGAGCCTCAGTCCCGCCCCCGTCCGGTCAATCCCGCACTCGACCAATCAGCATCCAGTGCAGGGCGCTATGTTAATTTTATGGCAGGTTTTTTTTCTCCACGCCTTCAAATCTAAATTATGGTGCGTGGCTGACTGAAACTAGTATTTATCGGAAAAAGTTTGTGGTCAGAAGCAAGGTAGCTAATGCCAGCTTTAAAAAACTTCCTATAACAAAGTTTCTTAAATATAATGGGTCGTAGCTGCACGGGGCTATTTGAGAATCGGCCAGAACCACCCTTGATTTCCGTGGTGATTGTCTGGGACCCTTGTTTACTAAGTATCTCGGCGAAATGGCGAGCCTGGAAACTGGAGACAGTGCAGTACTTTCGCTCCGAAACCAGTCGCTGAGGAGATGGACCGAAGGAACGCGACAACACTGTACCGCGTGGACTGTGAACGCGCGCCGCATCTCGTCGCTAAGTGACACGGGGACCTCGTGCGGTTCTCAAGGCAACCGCCGCCAAATCAGTGCGACCACAAACCTAGATTGGCGTCGTTTAACTTTTCAGTTTGACTAGTTAAAGGCTGTTAATCCGCGGTACTTCTGCGAGGTAAGTTTTACATTGTATATTGTACGTTGATGTTGAACCCGCTCCGTTTATTTCATTTTCATTTTAGTGTTAGTCTTGTTAGCCGATCTGAACAGTTGCTTTATCGGTGTTAAGTAGCTACCTAAGTCAGGCGTGCAGTACTTGATTATGCACCTCCATAATGGTATATTGTGCCAGTTATCTGAAGTGCATGTTATTTTTTTCTGGAAGTTACAACTGAATCGAAACTCAAAAGTATCACATCTTCTGTCCAAATACTGGCTTGTCATTTCGCAGTTCCTCTTGATACTCTGTAGGAGCAGTACTTGTACGCATGATGTGTGGGGGGGAATCACTAGGTTTTGGAAAATACTCGTTCTGGGGGTGGCCTAAGTTTGGCATTTAGAAGGCGGTCCTCCGTATGTCACTGTTTTGACTGCCAACCTGGTCTGGTTTGCACAGTTCGCTAAGTTCTCTGGAAATTCACCAGGACTAAATTAAATTTTGGGTTTTACACCAGGTACCTGTTTCATTTCAGCATGCATTTTCTCTTTCCATTGAGATTTTTAACCTAGCACAAAAATGATTAGATTTAATGCAATTGCATGTAATACTAGATATGTTTATAGTAAGTACTTGTACCATACCCATCTGACATATAATATGACATAAAACTTTTCAAATGGGCTTAAAGCAGGGGTCTCCAACTCCAGTCCTGGAGAGCTACTATCCAGTAGGTTTTCTGTTCCACTTGGCTTCTGATGAGCCACACCTGTTCCTGGTATTTACCTGAGGACAGGTGTGGCTCATCAGAAGCCAGGTAGAATAGAAAACCTACTGGACAGTAGCTCTCCAGGACCGGAGTTGGAGACCCCTGGTTTAAAGGCTTGTTATATATTTTATACTTCTCCATTGAATCCGGCTTTTTACGATATTAATGCCACTGCATAATTAGAAGATGTTTTCAAAGAGCTGGCAAAATATTTGATGGCCTATGCGATAATTTTCCTTTACACTTGGCATCATGCGAGGCAAGTCCAGACTGCTGTCTAAGGATGTACAGGAACAGTCTTCCATGCTGATTCCCTTATTTAGGCTCAAGCAAGTGTGTGTATATGGGATAGAAGAGCCAGTTATCTCATGCGCTGGCAACTCTTGCTGAAATGGAGTCATTAGGCATTGTTTCATGGTTCTTCGAGCCCCTCCTCCTGATGCCAGGTGTGTTTTTAAATGCCTTGGTCACACATCATTAAAGCCATGTGCAAAGTAATCAGGCTCATTCTCCTTCTGCCTTTGAGGTTTGTATGCTGGATTTAAACATCCTTAAACCACCTGTAGCATATTTCAGTTTGGCCTTCAGGTTCCATCAAGTGAACTTTGTATTGATGTTCATAAGATCATATTCTGACTGGAAGGTGGATTGATTACTCACTAGGTAGCACTGTTATCTCTCTCCTCAGTCCCGGGTTGAGGGTTCGAATCTTGACCCTGTTTGGTGTATATGATGACTCTGTGTGTTATGGTTCTTCCCCTGCAATCTAAAATATGAGGCAAATTAACTTAATCATTATATTAACCTCAGTGTTTATATGAGTGGGTTTGTTATTTTTGCTTTGTTCAGGTCCCCACAATGTTAACCTCAATTTTATAAAAGTCTGTGAATGAAATCAAAAAACTAAAATAGGCAAAAGTCTTATCTTGTTTGGTTACTTATGGTTAAGTTTAGGACTGGGTATGGTTATGGTTGTCATAGTCAGAATTAGGGTTATGCTCATAGAAATGAATGGAGGGTTCCACAGTGGTGCTGTGCGTGTGCACATGCATGCCCATCAAGAGTGTTCTCTTGCTGTGTACCCTGAGCTTTCTGGGATAAGGTCACAGTGAGTCTCGACCCTGTACTGGCTAAGCCATTTAACATGATGGATAGATTGATATTAAAACTATTTGACTACAGCCTTTTGGAGAATGAGATTATTAAAAAAAGAAAACAGCTTAAACATAGACCCGTAACGAATGGTATTAAAAGATCTGGTGAATTTAGCATAATGGAGAGGGCATTTGCATCCATATCAGTGTAGACTGAGCTTTCACTGAGCTAGCTCTGTCACCTAGAGCCATACCAGCTTAATTCTGGGATCTTACAAAATAGGTCCCTCACCCTGTCTGGCACTGTGGAAAGAATAAGCAGGTGAAATGTCACGAAACTTTCAGAGCATATTTCATGGTCTCTTCTGCTTATGGCTTGACTGCGGCTGTACCCCACAGAAGTTGTGCTTCAGTGTCGGATTCAGGAGAAGCACGTAGGTAATCGGCTTTTTTTTAATCTGGGATCTTGGGGAAAGACAAAGGCTTGAGGACGTCACACCTGGCCATACTGTCGTCTGCTGTGCTGGAAGGACAGGTGGTAGATAGCAACTATTGGGGAAAAGAACTGCAGATGTGGCTACAGGATGCACGCTCAAAGCTTATGGCTGCAGTTCAGGTGCAGTAGTTGCAGGCAGATGCAGTTAAGTCATCTTGCTGCAAAGCTGTCACTAGACAGTATGTAGTCCTGCTGGAAGGGCCCAATCACCCCTGCCAACGAGGACGCACTCAGAAGATTGCACCATAAGAGCGTAATGTGGTGGGGTGAGGAGAGCCAGCATAAATTATTGTGCAAGGATTTTAATTGAATTTGTTAGTTTAATTTTAACTCCTTAATCATTTGTATAAACGTGGATTGTTAGCAGATTAGCTGTTTGTTGTTTTCCTGGACCGTAGCGTAATGCTTGAGCACCCCCTTGTTATGGGAGGGTTGTCATGGTGACTGGCAGTCGCGGACTTAGGGAGCTTGTCCCTGCTGTCTAAGGAAATGTTGCAGGGCGTCTTTTAAATGAGGCCTCTAGGGCTTCACTTTAACAGGGGCTTCAAAGCTCAAAGCCTCTGTTAAGTGCAACACTCTTCTTATATCACATTTTGTTGTAAAATGAGACTAACTGTTAAGAAGGATTGTTAGTAAAGGTGAGATTAAGATATATAAGGAGAATGGAAATCTGATCATTCTATTGCTATTTGTTCTAGTATCTATTATTGTTTTCAGGGAGTTTTAATGCCTTTAATGTGTGTGTGTGTGTGTGTGTGTGTGTGTGTGTGTGTGTATTTATATATATATATATATATATATATATATATATATATATATATATATATATATATATATATATATATATATATATATATATATATATATATATATATATAAAAATACACACTCATATGTACATGTGTTTTTGTCCATGTATGCAAGCCTGCCATCTCAGGGGGACAACTGGAGAAGTTGTCCCAGCCCCAATAGAAGGCCTATTTGGCAGGGGTTGCACATCATGGAGTTGAAGTAATTCTGTTCCTGGGCCAGGAATTATGCACAGAGAGCCTGTGTGTGCGCACATCTGTGTGCTTTCACATACATGTGTTGCACTGTGTGTTTAGTGCAAGCAGTCCCAGTTTACTTATATTCTTGTAGGGTATTGACATCTAGCCACTCTCACAGAGTCACACAGGACAGAAGTATTGGGACACCTGGCCATTACACCGACAGGATATTTTATGACATTCCATTGTACATCCATAGGCATCAATCTGGAGTCAGTCCCCCATTTGCAGCTATGACAGCTGCCACTCTTCTGGGAAGGCTTTCCACAAGATTCATCCAGAAGAGCATTTGTGCGGTCAGGCACTGATGTTGGATGTGAAAGCCTACCTCACAATCTCCATTTTAGTTCATCCCAAAGGTGTTTGATGGGGAGGAAGTCAAGGCTCTGTGTGGGCCAGTCAAGTTCTTCCACACTAAACTCACCCAACTATGTCTTTATGGACCTTGTTTTGTGCACTGGGGCACAGTCATGCTGGAGCAGAAAAGGGCCTTCCCCAAAATGTACCCACAAAGTTGGAAGCAGAGAATTGTCCAAAATATCTTTGTATGCTGAAGCATTAAGAACTCCCTAAGGGGCCAAGCCCAACTCCTGAAAAGCCCCATACCATTATCCCTCCTTCACCAAACTTTACCGTTGGCACAATGCAGTCAAGCAGGTAATGTTCTCCTGGCATCTGCCAAATCTAGACAGGTACAGAAAGTGTTTATAAACCTGACTGCATGGCTAGGTGCTTGATCTTATACACCTGTGGCTATGGGTCTGAAAGAAGCAACTGAATTCAATGACTGAGCTGTGTCCCAATACTTTTGTCCATATAGTGTAGACCTAGTGGTGCACTGACATGGATATTTTGACAGATACCAATGACCAATATATTTTTCTCTAATATCGCAGAGCAGCAAGGTGGTGCGATGGTTAGCACTGTTACCTCACACCTCTGGGACCAGGGGTTCAAGTTTCCGCCGGGGTTCCATGTGTGTGTCATCGTGGGGTTTCCTCTGGGTGCTCCGGGTTCCCCCTACACTCCAAAAACATGCTAATTAGAATTACCGAATCACTTATCCCCCAACGGTGTGCTTCTGTAAGTGGATGGTGTGTGTGTGTGTGTGTGTGTGTGTGTGCCCTGTGATGGGATGGCACCCTGTCCTGGGTTGTTCCCTGCCTTTGGCCTGTAACCTCTGGAATAGGCCTTGGACCCCCCACCACCCTGAATAGAGCAAGCAGTTTCAAAAAATGGGTGGATGGATGGTTCGCTGATGCCGATAACTGGCTAACCTCTGGTCCACTTGGGACCACTTTTAAGTAGAGGTGCCACCAGTCCCGGATTTTATTGTCTCATTTTGAAACAATATGATACACGATTCCTGTATTTTTGGACCTTGAGATCAATTTTCTCCAACCCCCACCCCCTCAGCAAATTTTATCATTGGGGACTTAGGGGGGTAGGGGATGATGTCTCTTACTTGTGGCAGCCTCACTTCTAAGTGATGAATGAGGTAACAAAATCCCTCATCCTCCGCAATGGAAAATGAGTGATTGTCCAGTGCAGTAATCTCCATTATTTTTGTAGCTATGTCTTTAGCTCTAGTGCTTCTAATTTTTAATCTTAATAAAGTTTAAATAAATATTCATGAATATCAACTGATATGTTAACTGTGATATCATACATCTCTGTAAACCAAGTGACAGGAGGCAGGAAAAGGAGCTTTGCATTGAAACTTTTTCTTTCATTCGCTGCTTGTTTCTGTATCTGTTTTACTTTACCTTGCTGTCCAGTAACTACAGGGTAAAATCTACCTCGGTAAACCTTTTTAGACCTTGTAAAGATGGCTGCATGACTTTGCAGTCCGAGTCCTGAGACAGGCCACAGTCAGGGTGTTTGATGTTTGGCAGAGTCTAAAACCAGGCTTTGCTGCTTTGAGGCTGTTTGGTGCTTCAGAGCTGCCGGTTTGTGGAGGTGACAGGTGAAATGTCTTTTTTTTTTTTCTCCCTCTTTCTACATTTTTATATGTTGGTGTTCCATACCCCACCACCACCACCACCACCACCACCGCCACCACTTATTTATAGTTGCAGTACATTTCTGTGAAGCACAAGAATCTCTTAGGCTTTCCCTGCACACACTTAATTATCCCTGGAAACACACAGTCAGGGCGCACGGAAAGCAGCCCCCCTGAGCAGAAACTCTGTCTGCTTATTTATATCCCCCCGGGGCTGATTCCAGTGCTATTACCTTTACCAGAGCTCGATCCACAGTTAAAAAAAAAAATAAAATAAAGGCTGTGCCAATGGCCACAGTGTTCCTGACAAAGTGAAGCATGTCACAGAGGAACAGCTTTATTAAAGCCCAAATCTTATTATAGGTGCCCGGTTTTGTTAGGCTTTCTGCTGTTCAGAGCCATTTTCTGGCATTTTCCTCTTTTAGTCCACTCATCGTCTGTCCTGTAATATAAATGCTTACCTTTTTTCACACTAGTTCTTTTCATCCCACCCTATTTGCAGAGTGTTCTTTGGGCCTCCGGGGAAACCAGCCGCAGTCAGCCCCTAACCGCGTGGGCCGAGAGGGACTCTGCAGCGTGCCCTCTCATACCGGTTATGTGATCCACATACACATTTCAGCTTTGTCGCAGGGCTCTGCCGTAAGACAAACACCGGCCCGATAAACGTGTGAGCGCACTCCCGACCACAGGCCGTCGACCATGCGGCTGCTGCCGCAGCCCAGAGTGGGGGGGACTTTCTGGACTTGTGGGCCCTCCTGGACTGGCTGTCGGTAGGCAGCAGAAGCACCCCCTGCGTAGTGCTAAGACATAGATGTGATATGGAGGAAAGCGTGGGCAGCACCCCCTCTGCTCGCCTGGGAGCTGGCAGCTGGGAGGGGGATGAGAGCCCTCCAGCGGACGAGGATGACTTCTACAAGCTGATGGATGAGCACGGCATCATCGGGCTCGGGGAGCCAGAGGAGGAAGAACCCGTCTGGGAGCCTAAAGATCAGCCCTCCCCCGACACTCTGGCCCTAGAGGATCTGAGCCACCGTTTGAGGGAGCTGATGGACTCCGAACCTCTGTCTCAGTCCCCCAAAGAGGACAGCCGTCCCCTGTCTATCCGTGAGTCATTCACACAGGCTTTACCTTTCAGGCATCACCATACCATTGTCCCAGCAGGTGGCAGTGTGCTTCGAGTTCTTATCCTCCTAAGGAAGATGCTTATCCTGAATTTCTTGAGTAAGAATATCTAGCCTTTTAATTGGATAGCACATGGGTCTATAATACTTGTCATTCTGTTTGGATCTAAGCATCTTCTAACAGCTAACTTATACTTTCAGTAGATGACATGTAGCAAAACTGGACTAAGAAAATCTACTTCAGAAAAACTATTTTAATCTTCTCAAAAGTCAGGTGATTTAGAGGCGTTTAAACATGTAAGCGAATGTAGTGTTGAATTCATTTTTGTTATTTTGACTGCTCTTGACTTTCTGCTGTTCTCTTTCTCAGATGACCTGGAAAAAGCCGGGAACAGTGACAGTGTGGAAGAGGACACCTTCAGTGAGGAGGAAGAGGACCGTGGCGGAGTGGTACAGTGGTGGCAGGCGGAATCCCAGCCTGAGCGAGACGGACAGCTGGAGGGGGTGGGGGTGGAGCCCGACAGAGACGTGGGGGTGTGGTCTGACCTGCCGCTGCCCAGAGAACAGGAGGAGTCAGAAATAAGGAGTAGGTCAGTAGAGGGGAAGGGCAGCAGGGGGGGGTTATGCCCAGTCCCCAGCCCTTCCGGGGGAGTCCGAGGGGGCAGCGGCACCCCCGACTCGGCAGTCCCGCCAGAGCAGTACCCAAAAGCAGGTCAGCTAAACCAACGGCCCATGCGGTCCGAGGCTGACAGCTGGAACTGGTCTGGGCTAGTGCCCCCCTCGAACCCGATGCCGGATTCCGGGAGAGCAAAGCCGAAGCAGCTGCCCTGTGAGTTGCCGTGCCCTGCAGCCAGACATCCTCCTGAAAGCAGCCAGGCGGTTCCCCGGCTGAAAGCCTGCCACCATACAGCAAGAGCCTCCACAGAGCCAGTGGGCAACCCCAACCTGGATGGCAGCAGGTGGGCCTGACCTCTCCTACTCTGCATCTGTCAGAGAATATGAAGCAAAAAACCATCAAACGACGGAGCGCATATACGTAGACAACGTATTTCTGTTTTACAGCCCTTTTTCAAAATGTTTTTTAGTGCATATATATATATACATACATACATACATACATACATACATACATACATACATACATACATACATACATACATACATACATACATACATACATACATACATACATACATACATACATACATACATACATACATACATACATACATACATACATACATACATACATACATACATACATACATACATACATACATACACACACACACACACCACCAGCACACACACTTACGCCCCAAGTATGAACGGTGTTGTATAAAGTTCAGTGCTATAGGATAAAGGAGTACTTGATCGCAGGAGCAAATTGTGCTGCATGCAGCAGTGAGATCATAATGCACAGGCGAATATGCGTATAGTGCAAAAACGATACCCATGGTGCAGACAAGTAAATGTGGGGTAAACAGATTTTGAAGGTACACTAATAGAAATGATTTGCTATCTGGTTTGTTTTCAGTAGTATACAACCTGTATGTGTGCTGTCTGGCTCATTTGGGATCTCTGCATGTGTCCTTGTGTGCCTTCAATGGCAGGAGAGGACGGCTGAGTCACCCACTGCCAGATTTCTCCAAAGTCCAGCCCAAGGTCCGCTTCCCAAAGACGGACTACAGGCCGCCCAGAAGTAAGGGCTCCTCCCTCTGCCGGACCCCAGGTCCCGGCCCCCCCGCCGCACTCAAGTCCCCCGCCGACATTGTGAAGGAGGTTCTGATGAGCGGCTCCGAGGGCCCCCACGCCGCCGGGTCCCCATCTCACCCTGAGGCCATCATGCCTCCAGAATTCGCTTCAGCTCAGCAGGCCCACGCTCTCATGCACCAGCTCCAGGTATCCATGCGGGGGAGCCGTTTGTCCTCGCGGTTCAGCCTCCGATACATTCTGAATGTCAATGAGAACCACGGTGCTTCTTGTTCTGTTTATTGTTGTTGTTCTTGTCGTTAATGAAATTAAAAATGAGACGACATCGACCTCGGTGACATTGAGTATACAGCCGGGTTTTACCCTGCAGCAGCTCAAGTTAATTATCTTGCCTGAGGGTTCTATAGGAAATCCTCTCCTAGGACTTAAAGAGGCCGACTAAGGTTACAGACTCTCAGCCTCCGACATGATGCTGCTCGATGCTCATTATGCTGCATTACAGCCCCTGACAGCTCGCTCTCTCTCTCTCTCCATCTTTCTATCTCTCTCTCTCTCAAAGGAGGACTACAACAAACTGCTCACCAAGTACGCAGAGGCAGAAAACACTATAGACAGACTGCGTCTGAAGGCAAAGGTTGTGCGTCTCTGGGGTTGCGTGTATTTTCTAAGCCCTCTGTCATTTATTCCCTGAAGCCTCTATCGCTGGATAGCTCTCTGCTCACAGGATAGCTCTCTGCTCACAGGATAGCTCTCTGCTCACAGGATAGCTCTCTGCTCACAGGATAGCTCTCTGCAGGTTCTTCAGCTTGACCCCTGAGGTTCATGTGTTGCCTCTTCCATAGTCATTTGGCATGGCTTGTCCTGTGGGTACAGTCATGTGACCCGTCAATACTAATTAAAAAAACAGTGTGAAGGTGTTTGCTTCTGTGCCCTACGATCCGCGCGGCAGTCAGGTGGACTCTGACTCTGAGGGGGTTTACAGAGGATCCTTTTAAAGGTCATTTAGCAGATGCAGCAGCCAGGTCCTGCTCTGTAATAGGCTCCGATTCTTCTCGGTCAGCACCACCCCCCACCCCCCTCCGTGGTCCCTGCTTTGAGTCCTTCTGTCACTCCTTGTTAATCCTTTGACTTGTCCGGGCTGCCAGGTGGCCATTAAGCTCGATAACCAGTGAAGTTGCCACCTGCTTCCAAGTAAAAGCAAGCGAATGTTTTCATCCCTGCATACAGTAGATTTTCTCGCTGGTTTTATTTAAGTCTATAATGGCCGCTGCTTCTCTGCTGAGTGCAGAGGTCACATGACGCAGATGCAGTCACATGGGCTCACCACGCAGGGACAGCGTCCCTTTTCAGCTTTTGCACAAAGGCGTCACTCACGGCCATCCGGGGGCGTGTGTGCTCTGCGTACCGATCGCCGCGTCATAATCATCCGTCTGTTCACATAGGGGCGAGGTCTGATGCGCGTGTATTTTATCACAACTCCGCAGGCCAGCATTTGTTTTACTTATGAGACCCACATATGAAAAGTTTGACTACAAAAGAAAATGATTCGCTCACTGTAAAGGCTTAGGAGTAGATACTGTAAAAGCTTTATGGCTGTGAGTTGAGGGAAATGGCCAGCTTTCTTCTGCATTACTATGGTTCCTTGTAATCTCATTGTTTTATTGCTAATGCTTTGAGTAACATGACTTGAGGTAGTAGGAATGCCCTCGAAAGGAGCGAGAACATAGCATCAGTGTGCCGTTACACACTTGTTTTTCTTCTAATGAGATGTGGAGCTGGTTTTAAACCCTGTTCTGATGCCTGCTGTCCCCAGGTGAACCTGTACTCGGACCCCCCTGAGCCCAGGCATCCTCTACACTTGGGCACCATCAGCATGGGTTCACAGGCGATGAAGCTGACCTTTCCCCAAGCTCAGAGGGCTGAGCTTGGCCACACTGCCGGCCCAATGCATCTCTCAATGCTCAAATCAGGTATATGCTGCCACCTAGTGGTTCTTGTCTCCTCTAGTTATAGCGTGCTTTATTTTTATCTTGTGATTTTATCACTTAATTCAATGTTGGCTTTTCTTTCTTAAAGTAAGCTTAAAGGTCTGTTAACAGGTTGCATTTTGACCACAATAAGCACAGTTTACCATGTTACAACCTTTGTTCTTGGTGACCTTGCATGTTACTTTGAACGAAAGCAACTGCCAAAAACGTAGACTTTCCTGTTTGAACTATTCGCAACCCTGAGATCAGGCAGTGGCTGCCTGGGTCTGTCCTGAAGCTCAGCTCTGCACCCTCTCAGCTGTCCTCGTTCGCCTTTATACGCAGACGGGACCGATGGTGCTCTTTCCTCCTCCGAGGCCTCTCTCCCGTCCCGAAGCCTGGACCACCCAGCACGGCAGCTTCTGACCGAATCTCTTATGGAGCAGTCTGACAGCTTCCGGATGCAGGTGGTTATTTGTGACAGCTCTCAGCTTCAAAAAAAGTTGCCAGCTGTTGCCGATGATTTAATACCCATAGAAAGGGCTCTCTGGATTGTAGAGATCTGGCAGCTGTAATTTGTTCAGCTGGGATATTTTAGCATTGCTGAGGAAAATAAAGGGTTTCCTGAGTAATGAATGGCTTTGTACGTTTAGAATTTTTAGAATTTGGTGATCAGTGGTCATTGTTGACACACCACAGCACACAGTGCACAACAACGAAATGTGTCCTCTGCATTTAACCCATATGTGACGTCGTGCCTTAGTGGTGCCTCGCTGGTCGGGGATTCAAACCAGCAATCTTTGAATTACATGTGCGCCTCCGTAACCATTAAGCCACCACTGTCCACAATTTGTTTGTTAGATCTGACCTAGCTAACCCATTCAATCCCACTGCAGGTTGACTGCTTTGAAGACTTTGTGAAGAATGGAAAGCTGACACCCTTTCAGCAGATGGAGGTAAATCCACCTAAACAGCTGTAATGTGAGTTTCTGAAGAACACAAACCCATCTTGGTGTTTCCCAAACCCAGTGGAAGTAGAGGTAGATCATGATGTTTCCAGTGGTCTTGACCACGTAGTTACCAGAGAATGAGTGTTATGAGGCAGTGACTGGATTTCAAGCTGAGGCCACCATGACCACTGTGACGTTTCTCTCGCTCTTGTTGATCCAGGGCTTATCGGACCTGGCCAGGGGGCTGGACGCCCTGGAGAGGGGTTACCTGCAGGCTCGGGGTGAGCACCGGGTCCTGCAGCAACACGGCAGGCAGCCTGCCGCCTTTGATCCAGACAGGTGAGTCTGCCTGCACCTCTGAGTTTGGCTTGAGGGTTTTGAGGCTGAGGTTTTCCTTAACTGCACGTCAATCCTAAAATAGTGTCTTCTGGCTGTGCTGAAACAGGAGATTGGTTTCCCAATATTATACAACACATGAAACAGTATTTTATTTCTATTTATTGAAGCTTTGCAGATATGCTCAAAGGCTGATACATGGTGTTGGGGATTTTTAGTGATGCTGAATTTTGTTTATCCTTTCTATCTTCCCTTCTCTCTGTTCTTTACTTCCCTTTACAGCCATTTCCTTCCCTTTCTTGGTTATTAAATTTGTGTGGAGCAGAAACGTTTTGTTTTGGTGTCCTGTTTCTCTGCCTCAGGGAGCTAGAGGGGTGGATCTTCCGTTTGGGGATGCGTCTGGAGCAGCTGAGGGAACAGGTGGGGCAGCCTGCGCCACACCAGCCTCACCTCAGATCCTCGTGTCCCCCACCTTCAGAACCTGATCCTCTCTCGGCCCAGGACCACAGGGAAAGCCCCCCTCTTCTCCCCAAGGTATGAGCCTCTAGAAACATGTCTCCACAATCCCCCCACCCCAGTACGAGTGACACTTAAAAGAAAAGAGCCCACAGTGGAATATTCCGCCTGTCATGTTGTATGACTGCTGTGGGGTTTTGCAGTTTGCAGGGAAGCCACTAGGTGGCATCAAAAGCCATGAAATGCTTGACAGCAGAATGAAACCATAGATTACCCTTATTTGTTCAATTTAATATCACCTATTATGTTCCCTTTCTTTCTCTGTTTGGTAGAAGCTTTTTAGTTACCAGTAATTAAAGAACTATCTCAATCAGAGAATTTTTAATTCTGCACAGAATGTGTATTGATCCTTGATTAAACTTTAATTATCCCATTTCCCTGGCCCTTAAGGACGCATAACCCTCCAGTGTAGCAGGGACCCTCTGTTTCTGAATGTCTCCCTGTTTTCTCTTTGTCCCTCAGACGCCCATATTCCCCATGGAGGGCAGGGCCATGAGCCCTTTGAGTGAGGAGGCGGAGCCACAGTCTGCTGCCCTCCATCCCAAGCTGTGGATGAAGCACCAGCAAGCAGAGTGTGATCTCAGCAAGCTGTCGGACCAGTGAGTGTCAGCACCCTGCTCCATCACTACCTGGCTCTCCCAGTCTGGTTTTAAGGAGCTAAAACCTCTGTCTGTGCGATATTGTGTTATATTTATTTGTTGAACAGATTCTGTTGTCCGAAGGAACACTCAAGTGAGGATCAGAGATCAGGGACAGGCCGTATTCGTGGAGTAATTGGGCTTGGGGGCCTCGCCCAAGGGGGATCCCATTGGTGACTGATGATGTCATTACATCAGCCGGCCTCCCAGCCATGGCTACACAGTCCTATAACTCGCTGGGCTGCACTCCACCCAGTGTAATTTTATATGGTCAAAATTTCAACAGACACCAGTATTTTAAGTTCAACGGTGCTTTACTGATTGATATATTTCTCAAACTCTTAATGTGAATATAAAGCAAGCCGCCTTAATCTTATAACAGAGTAGCATGAATTATTTCTCAAACAAGTAATATTTAATTGTGTTCTGCTTAAAAGCACCTCACAAATGAACTTCTGATTCTAAGGTTTTTGTGCAGTATAATACAATAATTTCCTTTCCCAGTTGATCACTAGCCGCTTATGTATGACTTGTGTGTTATTGTGTCTCTGTTTGCTTAGCTCTCTGGATTTTGGTCACTTTGTGTTGTATGTAATTAGGGCTGACCGATTTTTATTGATATCAAATCGCGATTTGAAACAACAGGATTAGCAAATGGCAAAGGCTGCAATATAGAATATGCATTATACAGCACGTCTTACCCAGGGTTTAGAACTGTCCACCAAACACATGAAACCCAAGGAAAATGTTACATTCATGCTGTGAAATTTCACCCCCAGCTTCTAAGTTATTAGTGAATTACTCACCTATTTCATGCTCAGAGGTTGTTTACAGAAAGGTCCTATTATTAGTAGGCCAAGCAGCGTTAACTGCAGGATGCTTTTTCTTACTGGAATTGTGTTATCTTTATTATTGCTTTAACTTAAGTCACAGCTTTTGTAATAATCGATTTATGTTTGATAGTTCTATGCTAAATTCAAAAAGTAATGAATACATGTTGGAAGCAATTCATATCTTTAAGTTCTCATCCGTGCATTAGAATTTAGAGTCTATATTATAGACCAATAAATATTTTCATGGTATCTCATGTGGTAATGCTGTTTCATGTGTTTTAAATCCATTACACACTGAATATTGAACTGAAGCTTGACTTTAAAAAATCCTATCGCAAATCAAATCGCAATATAGATATTTTTTTAGATATTTTCCCCAAATCATTCAGGCCTATATGTAATCTTGCCACCCCCTTCAGATGGTAGGACAGGGAAACCTTTCGTTTCTCACTCTTTTTGCAACATTTTTTGGTTATGGAGATTGTGTGCTGTATTTTCTATTTTCCCATTTCATTCAGTATATGAAAGATGGAGAGATGTGAATTTTTTGGTGATATCCAGGTCTGATGCTGGTTATCCAATCCTCATATCCTGACAAACTCCCAATCTTGGTTGCTGAATATGCTGGTTGTCTTTGCTGCAGTAACTAATCTGTTTCAAGTAAAATGGTTAAGTGTGGCGTAGTGATCACGTCACTCCCAGAGCACTAAAGCTGACTCTCTAACTCATGTTTAATACTTTGTTAAACTGAATTTGAGTGGAGTTGGATGGTTAGTCATTGCTCATTGTATAATTTATCAGTCACTTACTAGTCCTTGAATGGTTTCAGTACTAAAAACAGCTAGTGAATAAAAAATCTGTCTAGTTTTATCCATTAAAGGTTTGTGCTATAGTGAGCATGTTAATGTTACTACCTACATTTCTGAGTTTATTCAGTGTTAGGGATCCATCAAAAACAGGGAGGTTGATTAATGTAGTGCGAAGTTCATGATGATGGGACTTGCAGTGAAGTGTACTCGTTTTCTCCTCTTCATGGAAATTGACCCCACATTTGTTTGTGTTTGTTTGCACGCCATCTGGCAGTGCTCCTTGGCCACTGCAGTGCTGACTGACGAGCTCTTTTTCTGTTCTCTCTATTCAGTTACCAGCTTTCCAAGGAGCTGCCTGGTCTGCTGGACCTATGCCAAGAGTCTGAGGTCAGGGGCAGAGCTCTACTGCACCCTTCGGCTTTGGGGGCCGACCCGGCATGCAGAGGAAATGGCAGGGTGGCCAACCAGGAGAGCGAACAGAGTATACCCTCAGTGTGAGTCTGATCTGGGGAAGCCGACTGCCATCGTCAGAATCGGCGGAGCGGGGTGGTTAATAGTGACTAAGAGTAACATTTGCTAATATGACAGTTAGCAGGGGCTAAATCGCCAATGTCTTTCTGTGGGTCATAGCTTAACTCCACAGCAGTCGAATGGTGCTGGAGTACAATCGGCTGTTGTCTGTTTTGACTCTTTAGGCAGGTAAAGGATACTGGGGGGGTACAGTCTGGTCTACCTCCTGCACACACCAGCAGGAGCCTGGAGAGCCACTTTCCACGGCCCCACCCTCACCCTCACCCCCACCCCCGGGGTGTGGACCAGCCCGGGGGCATGGCCACCCATGACAACAAGCTACAGAGTGGACATGGAAAAGCATCCCCTCTGGTCAGTGCAAATGGTGAACAAAATGAATAGCGAGTAATAGCTGACAGGACTCGACTGGCAAATGTATGTGGTCGGGTTCCATCTCTATGAGCTGTTGGTATTTTGTGAGGATCGAGGTGCTTTTTCAAAATGTCAAACTAAAATTTGCAGATTCCCTCTGGCACCTGCTTTCACTTCACACTGATTAAATGGAAAAGAGGGAGCAAGGGATTGTGGGATAAGATCAGTTCAGGAGAAAGGGTTGGGTAGGCAATATGAGAGAGAGCTGGCTGTTGTGTACAAATTACACACTATTAATGGACAGAAAGGAGAAGAGTTTTTAATAGTAAAATATTTTGTATGATTGCTGTCTGTACTGGTATGATAATATTTGTAAGGGTTTACTTTACCCACAGTTGCCCAAGCTGGATATAGTAACTGAGTCGTGAGCATGTCGTCTCCCCTCTGCTGCAGGATGGGATCGTCTCACCAGAGACGGACAGTGGCTTTGTGGGCTCTGAGAGCAGCCGCCTGACCCGCGTAGTGCACAGTCCCCCCCAGCGGATGTCGAGAGCGAGGTGCGTTCAAGACCGCCCCACCTAGTCTTCTCTCTCTCTCTCTCTCTCTCTCTCACACACACAAGCGTGCACTGCTTTCTCTTCAAACATCACATTCTCTGATTCATAGCCGTGTTACATAAAGTGTTTTACTCTTCCAGTGATCGTCCCTCATCGCTGTGACAGTCTGAGCTTTTTCATAGGATTTCAGCGTGTGCTGGCATTGAACAGGATGTGTTCAGTGATCTGTTTAATTGGAAATTAAAAACAGAGGTTCTAACATAGATTTTTTTACAGTTTTGTTTACTTGTCTTGATCTACTTTTTGTTTCATACTTCCATTCACTGAGTACTTTATTAGGTACACCTGCTTATTCATGCAATTATCTAATCAGCCAATCATGTGGCAGCACTGCGATGAATAAAATCATGCAGACACAGGTCAGAGGCGGATGGGCTACAACAGCAGAGGACCTTGTCGGCTTTCATCCCTGTCAGCCAACAACAGAAAGCTGAGGCTGCAGCGGGCACAGGCTCACCAGCACTTGGCAGTTTAACGCTGGGCAAAACGGAGCTTGGTCAGATAAATTTTTGCTGAGGCATTCAGATGGTAGGGTTAGAATTTGGAGTCAACAGCATGAACCCATGAGCCCGACCTAACTTGTGTCAATAGTCCTGGCCGGTGGTAGAGGTGTAGTCATGCGGGTAATGCATTCTTGTCACACTTTGGACCCATTAATACCAATCGATCATCGCTTGAATGCCATGGCCTGTTTGAGTATTGTTCTCGAGTATTCCATTGTGGCTGCGATTTACCCTCCTAATGGCTGCTTCCAGTATGATGATGCACCTTGACAGTATGTTCAGTATTCTTCAGTGTCCTTCCCAACCACCGGATCTGAATCCAGTAGAACAGCACCTTTGGAATCCATGCCACAAAGAACTGGCGCTGTTTTGAGTATAGATAGGCCTTGCCTGGTATTAGTATAGTGTCCCTAATAAAGTACTCTGCGCATATACAGTACAGCTATATATTTCACTGGAGAAATTCAGGCTGGGCATCGTGATCTAGGCTCCTCCTGGGACGTGAACCAGTGACCTTAAGTATTTTATTCTCTGTATAATGTGCAGCCCCCTGTCTGATCTGCTGATTTCTCCATTTCATCCCCAGGCTTTCTCACCATCTAGAAGAAGCAGGAACAAACGTGCAGCCAACCCCTGTTCAGCCCTCACTGGCCTCTGATTCTACAAGACCATCCTGCCCGGACCACACTGGAGGCTGTTGTCATGCCCCGCCCTCAAGGGGGGAAAGCAGAGTACCCTTCCCCTGTCCCTCTAAACCCGACTCTCCCCAGCACTGGGACGGCAGTGGGATAACAATGACCTCTGGGATCAACGAGTCTGACATTCAGTCCAGTGAGTCTCATTACAGGCATAGATAATGCCATGGCTGTCTTAGTATTTGTCTCTCTCTGTGCTCATTGTTAGAATCTTTCTGTTGGCTTTCTGTAGTTGCTTATGTATGTTCTTATCAGTGACATTAATTGCTTTGAATTAATTATATTATGTTTTCTCTCTGAATCCATGCTTTTGGAGGGGTCATTTTTGATAAACATACATTGTGTGTGCTTGTAGTGTTCTCTTCTACCAGGTGGTGGCAGCAGATTGTTTGCTAGGTGATCATAATATCATATAACCATAGAAAATGAATGTAGTAAAAGGTGGGCATGTCAGTGTGAAAGTGCTACGTGGTGAATTTTCCAGCAAGCAGCAGGCATTGAAGATGCAAACCGATAGAGGAATGAGGTCCCAGCATTACCCCTCTCACACTGTCTTTTCAAACGGCTTCTTAGCCCCCAGTGTGTGTGAGGAAGAGGAGAGCCAAGAGGTCCACACCTTGCAGCCGACTACTGAGCAGCTGTTTGGGCAGAGAAGCCCCTCCCCCACGGCAATGCATCACCGTGTTGCTCCAATCAGAGCGCAGCTGACTGACAAACAGTGAGTCACATGCTGCCTTATAGAGAGTCATTACCATGTTGACACGGTAACCTGAAACCCTGCTCAGAATCCCAAAAACAAGCGACGATTCTTTTAGCCTGTAATAATATACAAGCCCTAAAACGTAACCGCGCTGCGTCCGTAATTGTCCGTTATTCTTCTGGAGAATGCCGTTCCAAGCTGCTTCTCCTTCCATGAATCCAGGGTGTCAGCTTGGGTTTCAGACCTGCACGGAACTTTCCGACAGGCCTGCGCTGCAGATTATTGCAGTCTTCATCCCATAAAAACAGCCACCTTCTACAAAGATGTCTGCCCATCCTATTTAGCTGCTGGAGGAGTGTAAAGTCTGAGAGATTTGGAGGGGGGGGGGCATTCATTATTATAACTGTGAGACTTTTCATAGCAGCAGTGTCACTCCCCTGTGTGTGTTGACATATGCTCAGTGGGGCCATGCAGTCCCTGCGAGTGGAGATGAACACGCTGAGGGAGGGGCTGGAGGCCAGCCTCCGACAGGCCCCCACCCTCCTTCCTGCCTGGGTGGCACCCCCACGTCCTCCTATCAGGTGGGACCTCTGAATTGCCAGTCCGAATGACACTGAGCGTTCGTTCATTCATTTCTTTTCACTGTATATTGCTTGTTGCTGGGAAAAGTTTGAATTGTGCCTCAGTGAGGATCTGCGCTCTGGAAGTAGCATGTGGGGATCTGCAGGGTGCCGGACGTCTGCCGATTACTGAGCTTTGCTCTAGTGATCCACTCTTGCGTAGATGGTGTGTATGTAACTAACATGGCAGTTAAACAAGTATTTCTATATTTGCTTCTCCCCTGTGTGTGTGTGTGTGTGTGTGTGTGTGTGTGTGTGTGTGTGTGTGTGTGTGAGAGAATCCAGGTTTGCTAGAAGCCCAAAAGTCAGGGGAGGGGGTGAGCAGGTCAAACAGAGAACAGAGGAAGAAGACGGGTGGGAGGAGGAGTCACTAGGGCCTGCCTTCCAGAGAAGGTCTGCCTCCTGCTGGAGACCTAACCTTAGCATCAGTGAGTTTGACAAGCTGGCAGTTTGAGACACACATGAATGCATAGACCTGTTTGAAGGACTTGATTTATGGTTTAATTCGCTGTGCATATGATGGTGATTCCTGGATGAAGGGTGAAAGCTGCTTTATTCATCGTCATTGTTATTTAGACTCCCATTTTGTGTGTTTCTCATTTCCCTGCAATCTCCAGCCCCTGATTCTGAGCATTCTGAGAGAACCTCCAAGCCAAGGTCTTCCAGGAACATCCCAGCATCACCTGCAGCACAAGGAGTAAGGGGCCGGGCCCGATCGGACCCCATGCCATGCAGAGGATCCGGTAAGCAGTGGACCCCTGCAGCAGGACCTGCTGCCAACTCCAGGTCGGGCTTTAACTCTGCGGCTGTGCGGTTCTGTTCTCCGCAGGCCGGCTGTGTCACCTGACTCACTCCAGTGGTTCTGATGAACCCGAGAGGCGAGAAAGCAAAAGCTGTGCCAGGCCACCATCTCGGTCACACCTGAACGGTACCTCTCTGGCCCATTAATCTGTGCAGGCATGTTTCTGGGAGTGCGTTGCCCCGACTCACTCTCTCATGTTTCCGTTCTCTTCCTTGCGGCCATAGGGGCCATAGGGGGCGCCGTCCACTCATCACGCTGTCCTCTGTGCAGTGCTCCTGAACAGCTGCATGGGGTTAGAGATGCCAGGGGGGCAGGTGAGAACCATCCTCTTTCCATGTGTCGTTGCCTAGGATACATTTTTGATCATTTCCAGCAGTAGAGTAATATGACATTAAAATACAAGTAAACATACCATGAAAACATAGTTCAAAGGTTTTGAATGTGGCGTATCCACACCAGTAGTTCCTGTTATCTTCTAATGGAGGAAACGTACATTTAAAAATGCTGCTTTTTCTTGACTTGTAGGCTCTTCTCGGAAGAGACGCTCAGGCTCCACCCCCCGAGGCAAGCGACCAGTGAAGGTCTCACACAAAGCTTCTTCCACGGCGACTCCACCGCCTCACTCCCCCAGCAGTGTGCCAGTGGTTTACTGTGTGCCAGTTTGTCCCTCGGTGCTGTGAGTATCTCTTTTGGCCTACTGCCATTTTGATCCATTTCCAAAAGCCGTGTTTATGCTCACTTGGAAAAGAGCAGCAGCCTTAGACCCCGACACCGAATTCTAATCCAGTCATGACCTTCTGTGTCCGGCAGGTACTGTCCTAGTCCTGTGCTCAGTGCAGGCCCCACATACCTGCGTTCCCTCTACCGGCCACTGGGTGTCGCCAAAGCAGATGCAGGGGACGCTTCCCTGAAAAGACCTCGGCAGCAGGGCACCTCCCTGTCATCCGACGTAGATCCCCTCGGCCAGTCCCTGAGCCGTGCCATTGAGGCTGCCACGAGTATGCGGGCTGCCTCCCAGCATATGAGCCGCTCACTTGCCTCAGGACTTCGTCACCAGGGGGCGCTGGAGCAGTTATGTCCGCACTGAAGCCACCAAATGTACAGCAGACCACGGTGACACATTCAGAGCTGCTTTCAGAAACTCAGGGTATCTGTTCTGCACTGTACCTTCACTTGAATTGCGGTCCCCTGGGCTTCCCATGAAGGAAAACCTGCTCAGTTTCCTTGTGAACTGTGTTTGTTTGTTAGCTTAAGTATGAGTGGAAAGTATATGTTATTTCATTTTTGCTAGTTTCAAAATACAAAATACTAGGTTCAGTCCTGGTTTATGCTAGAATCCAGACACAACCTGCCTGAATCAGGGATTCCTCACAGTGACAGTATAGCTTAAGCCTGTGTTTTTATATAGTGTATTTTGACTGGCAAAACTTGTTTTTTAAGTAGTATCCATGTTTTGAATAGTAATTTATATTAACTGAGCAGAGTGTGGTCATGATTCTCATGTGTCTTACTAAACTGTTGCCACTGTGATATGGATATAGAAAGAGGCTTTTGGTCCAATGAACTTTTCACATGTGGATGTTTTCTCCAGCACTTACTTTTTCAAAGAGGCTGTAAGGGTCAGCGGGAAGCGAGGGAGGCGCTGAGCTCATCTGCGTGGCCATGTTTACTTCCTGTCTGAACGACTGCTTCACCTCTCTGCCTTCTACCATTGATCAGTTAGAATGCATTTGAAGCATAATGAGCTGGTATCTATGAGGTTTGCTTTACTCTTCAAACAGGCAGATGTCTCAAAAGAGGGCAGCTGCATTGTGATTTGACAATGAGCATAGTCTTAAAGGCACTGTAATTGTAAATTCCATCTACCACATAATTACATATACATTGATTTATTCTTATTATCAAAGGCAGGGAATGTGCTTGTTTGAAAATCTAGACAGACTTGTCTCTTCTGAACATTAATGCAGTTTTAATTCATGCATTACTCTGACATTCTGTAGATGTGATGTCATACAGTCTGATCATTTACAATGTTGTAATGTGTAGTTTTTGTGTGTGGACAGCATTTCACTTCTGCATGCCGGATTACACGGTGGTTTCTGGTCGTTACCCTGGGTGCTGGAGACCAGGCCTGCTAGCCCCGAGTCCTCAAACTGAGCCGCCCACTCTCTGCGCTGTATGTGCTCTAGTGGCATTTCGTCTGACTTGGCTTGTTGTACTGTGTACTCTCAAAGCCAGGTGCCAGGTTTACTCGTAGAATTTGGAACCTGGGTACGTTTTTTTGGTCATTCCAGTGAATTAGTGGTTAGTGCCGTTATGAGTAAGCCGAGACTGAAGGGGGATGAAATTTAGCAATATCAATTCATAGAAGGGATATTTTAGATAATAATGCAGTTGTGAGGGACATTTTCATGCTTGACACTGTAAAAAAAATAGCTGAATATTTGTAATTTGATTTTATAGTGTTTGTACTAAAAGTTTTAATTGAAGTTTCCAATAGTGCTTTATAACACAAGAAAGTCTTTTGTAATAGTTAATAGTAAATTATATTTTCTTGAGGTGTTGGGTGAAATGGGTTGGTATGTTTTTCTTTTATTGTGTAATTGTTTACCACATACAGTCTGAAAGTGTTCAGAGTGTCCATGCTGTGGAGCAGTTTAACCAGAAACAGAAGGTAAGGTTTAGTAAAGAGTGACCCCTGCAGCACAGCTTGGCATCCTGCGGCCAGACACTCCTTAGCACTACACTGGGGGGGGGGGGGCGGCTGCTTGGGGCCAAATGTCATGCATTGTGATTGTATCCTTAAATGTGTATGCCATGTTCCCAGTCAGCGGGATGCACGTGTGTCCCCTAGTGGCTTGGTAGGGCCCTGCAGGC
Organism: Paramormyrops kingsleyae; assembly: GCF_048594095.1. Taxonomy (NCBI): domain Eukaryota; kingdom Metazoa; phylum Chordata; class Actinopteri; order Osteoglossiformes; family Mormyridae; genus Paramormyrops; species Paramormyrops kingsleyae. The sequence goes on from NC_132803.1 coordinate 29,238,862, forward strand.
TGCCTCTGTGCCATGCTGTGATCCAGAGGTGGCTGTCAGGGGTCTATATGTTCCAAGAGAAGGGACCACTGTAAGTACCCCGTGTACATTTTGACGTGTGAGACATTACAATTATGATGGCAGTCAGAACCGAACCGTGTGACCAATTTCACTGGGTCCTTTTTTTATCATTATTAGCAAGGATCAGGCCAGAAAGTATGGAAACATACATACCAAAAACACCAAAAATTTTTTAACAGGGATCAAGGATAGGATAGACCCCTATTATTCAAATCATGGTCCTCGAGGTCTGAGCACTGCTGGTTTTCCAATCTTCCTTTACCTGTGAGCCAGGTGTGAAGCCTCTGACCAATCAGAATCAGTAAGTATTAAACTAACTACCTGGGAGAACTGAAAACAAGGCCTGGATTTGGAAGCGAGGTCCAGATTTGAAGAACCCTGGGAAAGACAATAATCAGTCTCACCACCCCCCATCACCTGCCTTATTCCAAAAATATTTGTTCAAAGAGATGTTATTGAGACCCATTTTCTATGGGTGAAGACAGAGCAGCAAACATACTAATAATATCATGGGCAGACAAGTTTCAATTTCTTCAATGTGTGATCTGTTAGGAAGATACCTAAACAAAACAGCATCGTGATGTCTTCGTAAGAAAGTACAGAGACAGCTTTAATGGAAGCCAAATTTATTAGACAGCTTTAGTACATAGGTACATATAGAGTACTTCTATTTGTGCTTCAACACTCGCAAACATATAATTCCAATAAGTTAAACAGATTTGAGACAGACCTAATTTATTCATATCTTTCTCTCTGATAAATAACTTTGATATAAATCAATCAAGTAGACATCATGAATGCTATACAACGGCAACAAAGGAAAACTGTTAAACAAGCCTGTGCATCACAGAAAAACGCATAGTGCAATATACAGCCTGTTCGTCCAAGAAAGGGGGACAAAGGAAAGAAACCGAGAGAAGTTTTCATTTGTTTTTTCTTTTTTTTTCTTGCAAAGCCTTTCAACAGTGGAAGATTTTACATTGCACCAGAAGAAAAAGTAACAGACTAATAAAATATAGAGAGATTTTTTTTTTCCCAAGACCACTACAACTACAGCTAAAACGTCACAAAACACAGTGGCTTCACATTGGCATCTTCAAAGGAAATATTTTGCTACTTCACAGTCAGAAATATCACTGGGAACAGTGGGACGCTGAAACATCAACATATGGCATATACACGACACGGTACTCAGTGCATGGGCAGATAAATGTCATTAATAATCAACGGCGTGACGTGATTGGACAGGATACAATACTGAGATACGACTGGCCCTTTGAAAAGTTTTGCAAGCAGTGGCCTTCTGACACTACAACATTTGAGTCTTCGGAGAACAGGTTGGAGGGTAAATGCGTCCAGTCACAGAGCGAGAGGAGGGATGGCGCTTGCGATGCGCAGCCTTTGCCGGCTGTGATATTTACAGCAGCGCTCAGCTTGTGCAAACTCTGTCGTCAGTCCTCATTGGTCCCTTTTTTTCCTCCTGTCTCAGGATGGGCGTGACGCAATGCATTCTGGGAGCTGGTATTTGTTTCTCGTAAGGTGTCTTTTCTGGGGATTCAGCCGCGTCCTCTCTCTGGTCTACGACCCTTAAAGACAGTACGGTCCACTAGGACCCATGCCCCCGGTGGCCTGAGGCAAGCCACGCACTGTTGTCCAACAGCAAAAGTTTGTCACTCTCACGCAAAACCGCGATCAGCAAGTCCCTCCTCTGTCCACCACTGATAGAAGAATGCACACCATTATAAGAAAACCGAGGGAACAAATAAAATCTACAATTTACACATTCTAACAGGTTTCATAGCATACAGTGTTTAAATTTGGTACTTTATGTTTTAAATGGCCTTATTGATACTTAAACCTTATTTTTGCATCCATTTTAAAACATGAGAATACTTGCAATGATTTCTTTGTGTCAACATGTTATATATTTATATATATAATTTTTTTTTTTTATCAATGCTTTAATTTTTTTTTTTTCCTCAAGCAAGATGCATACACATTTAATATAGGAGTGGCTGGCATCCTGGAAGGAATGGGAGGGGCACTAAGAAGGCATGGAGGGGTGGGGGTGACACTACTGCTCCTCATCTGGTTTATTCATAGCTTTGAGGGCGTCGAGGACTGCAGTTGGAGTGAAGATATGAGTCGATCCTGCGGGGGGGGGCATCGATGGGACAGAGAGACATACGTGTTAGAGCAGCCCTATCAAACTTCCTTACAGAAAATGTGTTTTCAGCCATTTTTACCGTATGGGTAATGAAGTGAAGAAAAAAAACACACACACATATATATATATAAAACGATGAAGGGGGATTTCGAGCTCGAACGAAAACTGATTTGTTCTAAGACTAGAGGAACGGTCCGTGAGAATTAACTGACCAATGAGTTTCATAGTCGATTTATGGATTCGGTGGACTGAAAGTCGACTTGAGATCAGGTCGTAGTTAGCAGACGCCCCCATCAGCCAAGAAGCTGCAGGATTCAGCTGCATGCAAACGCTCGACCAGAGTGCAGAGGGCACAGCACGACAGCCCGTTCACAAAGACGTGAACCAGTCACCGCGGGAATTCTGTCTCACCGACGGGCTACTGCCACACCGGCCGATGATGTCACAGTGCTCTAAGTGACATCACGGCATCTCTGGATATTCACAGTGACATCACAGTTCAGCGAGAGCTCAGCCATGATGCGCGAATGGGCATGTGACCCGGGGTAACTGCACGGTCCATGCAAACACAGCAGCACAAATGAAAATGAGGGCCAGCTGCATAAAAGGCTGTTCTCCTTCCTACCGTTCCCTGGTTTAGAAGAACGCAAAATCAAACCAAAAATCTCAACAACACAAGCACAAGGGAGAAGGAGATGGAGCTTACTTGATTTCTCAACAGCTGAAGACACATTTCTTACACAAGGCATTACACGGCAGGGAGGGAGTCAGATTAAACCAAACATTTGGCCCACTGACTCATTGAAGACATAAGAAAGCAACCGTTTGATCTTCCCATGACAGCATGAAAGTCAGAAAGTCAGGAGATTACAGACGGCAAGCGGGCCAAAGTTTTGGTGTCGTCCTAGTAACATTTATCATCATTAGTACTGTGTTGTCTACGTAGCAAAGCTGTGTGTTTCCCCTGCTGTAACTTACCGAGGTGCTGTTGGTTTTTTTGGATACAGTCTTTACCAGATCCACCAAAGCATCGCAGTGGTCTATGGAAGGTAGAAAGCTGACCCCAGATCCCCAGAGCCCACGGCCCGATCCAGCGAAACGCACAGCTTTGCTGACCGTGTGCCGACAACAAAAAAACGGCGGTTTTCCCACTAGTGGCAACTCGCCAGACTGCGAGTGTGCCTGGAAGATGATGACTGGGAGTAATGGCTGCAGAGCAGAGGGAGTGTTGGATGTAGCAGTATGGATGTGGGTGACATACTGCGCATGGTGATCGTTTTACTGGAAATGGGGTTCAGTGAGATATCGCTTTAGCAGCCCTGGGGTGCCAGTAGCATGCTGGTCTGTTGTGCATGTCACCTGGGGAATCGCTTATTGAAATGAGGAACTATCACCACCAGAAAAAGCCGCACCAGCTATATCTTATCTTTGCCATGGGGATGAGCTGTGGGCTGCATGTTATTTTTGGCATCCTCTCTACCCTGAATACATGCTGGGTCCTCGACTGCTACAGGCAGCGGAAGGCCTGCAAGGATTATTATACTTATGGGCCACTGCATGGAGGCTACTCTGGTCTTCAGTTTATGTGTTTATGTATGTATTTACTACTTGCTAAAGCATATCAAGCGAACATCACTTCATATTCCGTCTGTATATGTCTGCAGAGAATCACTGATAAGGACCATAAAAGGGGGTGACTTGCTTTTCTGTTTGCTTTCCTAAGTGACTAAAGAGGCACTGTCCTCTCTCCTGGGGTCCTGGCTGCACAGGATTCTCAGCAGGCGGTCGCCGGGTGATGTAAGAATGTGATGTCTGGTAAACAAGGAGTGAGCAGTCGGGGTGGGTAGGGAAGGCAGTCGACGCAAGACGACGACTCGCGTTGAAATTGAGGATTAACGAAATTGCTGCTCATTTAAAATGTGTCAATGTGGTAACTGTTTATTAAAATAAAAAAGTAAAATCAAAGGAATCTCAAGGGTGGATTAAATCGAGATTGGCACCTCATCAGGTGGGAATTGCTATGAGGTAGAGTGTGAATGGTGAAGAGGGATTTAATCCACCCAGCAGAGACGATGGTGGTATAACAGGGATGGGATCAGAACCTCCCCACCGACCCAGCCGGGCCGCACCAGCCACAGGCCTGTGTGTCCCGGTCACATCTGTGGGGACCGGGGTTCCTGTCACCGTGTTCTAGATTGGACGCTGTTACCAGCACTTTGTATCGTGCAGTTCACACACAGGCCTGCAGGAGGCGCACTGGCTTGGCCCCCTTCGTGGCAGAGGGGTTGGGGAGCCAGGAGTCCCTTATCCCGGAGGAGTAGAGTTATCAGTGGAGTGTTGCAGAGGAAAACGGAAAGAAAGAAAGAATGCCCTTGAGCTGTGGGGTGGGAGGGCATCGGAAAGGGCTTCTTTGCACGGCTGCCTTTACTTTTTCAAGAGTGTTTTCTCTCCCACTCCCTCTCTCTCTCCCCCTCTGTCTCTCTCTCAGTTGTCTGAGGGTTCTGGGTCCTGAAAGGACACCCTAGTGGACTCTCGGAAGTCGGGGTGCTGCAGGTCCATTAGAAATTTGGTGGGGGTGAGCGTGTGGGTGGAACCTGCGGAGGAACAGAGGCGGCTTCACGCTCACTTTTCATGGCATTCCACAACGTTCACCCCCCCCACTCCTGCTCCCCACCTTCCATTTTACCCGAATCCCCCAGGAACAGCTGGGGGGTGGGAAGGAGACAGCCACTGGGGCATCTCCAGGGAGACGAACACTGCAAACCCCACCCCTCTGACCCACGTCCCCAGATGTGGCCTCCTCTTCCTCTTACCTACGCCCTCCGAGCTGAGCTCCACAGAAACCTTACCCGCCGTGCCACGCGTCTCCAAGGAGACATCCGGTCCAGTAAAAACATTCGGCTGATTCTGTTTACCGGGATTTTCTAACAATAGTGCCTCTTACCATGGGAAATAAACTGCCACCTGAGAGCAGTTATTTTATTTAAAGCCCCCGAAAGCTGTAAGCCTCCAGTAAATTCCTGTATCTGTGATTCTAGGCTGCCACACGCGCCATTTGTGTCAGGAACCCTGAAGTGTAGAAGTAGGATTTACAGATCTACCTGCTTTCTGCTGTGAGACCTAAAGGGGCTGTATCGCTATACATGTGTATATGGGAACCATATCCAATTCTTATAAAATCTCCAAGCTATTTGTGTTGTTTTTTTTTTTTGTTTTTACATAATCAGTGTGGCTCGTATTACGTTAGCAAGCAAGAATAAGGCTTTAAACACAGGAGAGCCCAGTGACTGCTTAACTGAACGGGGCTTAGTTTGGATGTTTAAGGGCTGCTCATCTGTGGGGGGGGACCTCAATTATAAGATTTATTGCCTGGATGGACCTGGGCTTGAATCTGGGGCTCTAGCGGAGCCTGCAACACAAGTGAACAGACACAGGAAGAGACACACACACACACATATATACACACATACACACGCGCACACACACACGTGAGACGGACTTACGAAAAGATGCAAAGGCGTGGCTGCAAGTCAAGAACAACAGTTTAAAAGAAACAGAAAAGCAACAGATCCAGGACACGGCAAAGACGAGACAGGCTGCCCCCCTCAGGGAGAAAGCAGAGCTGCAGGCCGTCCTACATGAAGATCAGCAAGGCAATGGGAACACTGGTGCTGGGCTACTGGAATTAGCATATGGCATCATAATGTCACAAAATAATACTTCATGAAGAGAGCAGGAAAGGAAACCATGGTGCTCTTATACCTAAGGAGGGTCTATAGGAAACTGTATGATGGCAATATTTTATAACCAACATAAATTTTGCTGGAAAGGTAAAAGTGATTCCACAATGAGAAGTGGTTGCTTCCCTGAAATGATGCTATAATATCTGTGATAACTGGTTGGAAGATTGATATTAGTATATAGTATATAGCCCTGCCTCTGCAAATGTGTTGAAAATTCTGTTGAAGTTTTACTGCTGAGAAGATACTCAACTGTAAAAAAAGAATATTAATTTCACTCGTAGAGGACAATAACAATGGAAAATGAAACATGGAACAAGGTTTATAGACTAACAACTGACGGACGTGTATAGAACCAAAAAAGTCTCACAAAGGAGGGAAATGTTTTTGTCCTTCTGATTTTTACCAGCCCCAGCTGAGCAAGATCAATCCTGCACCTTGCAGATGAGCTAATTCTGAGCATCTCGGTCTCCCAGGGGAATCTGAGCGCATGAACTAAAAAGAGGTGGATGCTGAATGCCTGCAACAGCTACCTGCTCGCTCAGGACAAAGGCCTTACGGTCCCTGCAGTGTTAATCTGTCATCACGAATGGAGTCACGGCAACAGACACAGGAATGGCCGGTCTGTGGGGAATGGCAGACTGTCACAGTTCCTGCCTGGTTTCTCAGCATGGTTTGCTGCTTTCAGATATTTACTGAGGCAGAAGAATATCACTGCCACTACAAATCTGAATCTCATCAAGGATTGACCGTCATTTTCAGCAGTTCCTTCAAGCTGGGTATGACTAACCTCTACGATGACCTGCATCGTTTTGGGAGCTTTCTGTAATTAGCACCTGAACTGCCATGTGAGGTGATGTTCTATCCAATAAATTACCACAGATCACTTCCGAGCTGGATCTACAGGGTCTAAGGGATTACAACCAAGCAGCCCTGTCTTCAGGTAGATATAAGCTTTCCTCCTATCAGACAATCATGTTATCCTGCCACCTACTGGAAATCCTACTCTATTCAAGTTTGATTCTGCTGGCTCATTGGTTGACTCTCTTCTTCCTGCGGGGCTCAGTAACACCCCAAGTAAACAGACTCACCGATGATGGCCTCCCACTTGCCATTGGCCTGCGTGACCTCGTAGGCGCAGCGCATCTCGCTGAAGGACACCCCGCCGATGATGAAGACGATGACGCGGGGGCCAGTGCGGTACTCGCCGGGGGTCTTGTTCTTGTGCCAGTGGCCATACCGGGCACTGCAGAAGGTCAGAGGTTCACCAGAGAATGTTTGTCTTCTGCAGTGTTGACCCTTTCTGGCGACGTGTCAGGAGAAACGTCTACTCTTTCTTGCAGGAGATAGCTTAGCTGATGTACTGATTTTCCAGAATGTCTTCAATAAACTCCTTAAACTCTCAAATGGATGTGACAGTCTACATATAGTCTATATATATATATTCTGTAGTCTATAGACACTGTAGACTACCTGATCGGGTCTGCAGCTGGATAACACATCAGCCCATTTTGTCAACATTCCCCTCTGTCAGCCCAGAATCTGCTAGCATAGCTGAGCCACCGACGTACGAGGAGAGCTGGCCGCCTCAGGAGGTCTGCTCAGTGTTTCATTAGTCACATGGGCCCGCTAGAACCCCCTGGGGTTGCTACATCACCTATTTTTAGGTCGATACACACACACAAAGTTACTGCCCCTGACTCGCCTCTTCCCAGCCCCCACCCATCTGAGTTTATTGATCTATAGCATCCCCCATGTCCCCCCAGCTTTCACCCACCCCCAAACGGTCCATAATGACTATTGATTCTGGAACTCATTATAGGAGAACATTCCTCACCTGGGTACGGGCTGGAAAAAGCAAAAGAAGCCACATTTACTCGGGGGGGAAGGAACCGCAATGAGCCCGGGACTTGACTGAGGCTTCTGCGACACCCCCGATTGCTTCACTGAGGCTTGATTTGTTTCCATTTAGATATTCTATACATTTGTGACTGTAGCAGCACTTGAAGGCTTTAGGCTTCCTATAGATCTCCATAGCCATATTGTAATATGTGTAGATTCCTTATATATTCTGTATAATTACTTTGCAGGCTAGATGGTACAATATGTTCTGTAGATTATATATTCTATAGATACTGTAGACTGCGTGTGCATATTTGTACACAAAGTATAGTCTGATGACTTGATTCTAGTGAAGCAATTTCCTGTTTATATTATGTAAAAGTACTTGCTGTTCATTTATTCTTGTGTATATATGTGTGTAGGTGTGAGCACATGAGCGCCCCCACCCACCTGACTGCAGTGGTGCTGAAGGAGGCAGAAGAGCGGGTGGAGATGTAGGGGTAATGCTTGGTGTCCAGCTTGTCATCAATCACATCCTGAAGCAGAACCAGACAGACCCATCAGACCGACAGCCGAGGCACCAGGGTGACCAATAGAGAGGGGAGGGAGGGCCGTGACTGACCTCCATGATGTCCTTGATCAGAGGGGTCCAGCGAGACAGCTGGTAGGTCTGCTCGCTCACCCGCTCCTTGCGGTCCATCTTCTTGCCCCTGCGCAGGGTTGACTGGGGCATCAGAGAGGATCAGGGTAAAATCAGAGAGTAGGTGAGACTCCCGAAGAACAGGCAGACCAGCAGCATTTTGGGGGTTGGTGTCCACAGCACTGCCAGTGCCAGAGGAAACATGCACTCACGTCTGTGATGATGGGCACTCCCAGGTGGGCCATGTTGGTGATGATCTCGCTGTCCTCTGGGGGGATCTGGGCATGCTGAATCAGCTTGTTCAGATTCTCCTCTGTGATCCCTGGGAGATTGATAGGTTGGTGAGCAGAAAAGGAGAAGATGAGGGACACCTGAACATGGGCCCTTAGATCAGCGTTCCCCCCCTCCAAGCAAAAATGTGGACCGTCTGGGTAGGGCTGTGCGATATGGCATAAAATTCATATTGCGGTTTAATTTGAACCATAGACGGTAGACGGTATATATTGTGGTATATAATCTGATCTGTAAATTTCAATATAACTGTTTTTGAAAGGGTAACATATGTCCATAGCAAAGGCATTGCAACCTGAAGTTGTATAATAAACTGTTAACACATTTCAAAGTAGTCGTGAACGTAGAATATTTATTGTGCAAATCTGCAATTAAAAAAAAAATGAAAACATTTCAAGTAACTTCCCTGGTTTTATCTTATATTAAAAACACAGGTTGGTTTTGTAAACTGTAGGTAAGCAGAAAACAAGACACAGAACCAAAAGCTACAAAACTAATACAATTAGACTAGTGTCATAACTCCATCTATATTAGTATGACCATCTCTCCCATAAAGGTCCTGCACGGGTTCGGGTACCCGACGGGTGACCCGCAAATTTTGATGAAACGGGTGAAAAATATTGTACTGTGTCAGATTCGGGTCGGACGCAGGAGAGCGCAGGTCTAAATTTCGGTTTTCAAAACATCATGTGCCAGCAAAAAATACCCTAGGGCTATATTTTAGTGACACACAAAAAATCCCTGCATTCAAGATGATAAAACATAAAATCCATATCAGTTTATGCCGGCACGCGCATTCCCCAAAATCTCTCCCACTTTCATTTTCAAAAAGCGCGTGCGAACAACTCTTTTGACGTCTTGTCATGGTGGAGAGAGCATGAGCGTTTGTTTCCCAATATTGCTCATGTTGCGAGATCTATTCTCGCTTTCCCGGCATCCAGCGCCACAAGTGAGCGAGATTTCTCATGCGCCGGATGTGTCATCCAGGAGCGAAGGAGTCAGCTGAGGCCATCAACTGTGGACGATAATATCCTTTTTTAACACAGTAATATAAAGCACCACACCAAACGCTAGTCTTCGCCTTTGCGTAGGAATTCCAATCGGGTAATCAAAGGAAAATGGACAGTGCACGTAGGTAGCCTGTAAGACCTAATAATGTGCAGAGTAGCCTAATGTACATTTTATATATGTTTTATTAACTCATTTGATTGTAAGCTGGTAAGGCTATGTGTGGGCATGGCAATATCAAACATTATTTGAGTTTGTAGGTAGGCTACTACCGTGCGGAAAATGTATTTTATTTCTGTCGGATAACGGTTCGGATACGGGTTTAAATATGACGGTACGGGCGGGTGCGGTTTGTCAAAATCAGATCCGTGCAGGACTCTGCTGCCAGGTGCAGCAATAATCACATAATTTTCATATAAATCATATAAATAAAGTATTTATTATTTGATGGGACTTGATTACGTCATCTTTGCGGGCGAGGAGCGGAAATTTCTGCGGTAGGGCGGTATAATCAAAATTTCTCCCATTGGCCAAATTTATATCGTATACTGTTTATACCGTTCAGTACTACATCTGGGGGTCACCTAGGACTGGGTTGAGGAACACTGCCATAGTAAGCATGTCACGGGGGGGGGGGGCTCACCGTTCTTGAGGAAGATGTAGAGCAGGATGATGCGGATCTTGTCGTAGGTGCTGACGTTGCCATCCAGCAGAATGGGCACGATGGCTCTCATGGGGTCCTTGATCTTCTCACCCTCGGCATCGGTGCCCATGGCTAAATCCTAGAACACCCAATAGGAGGGGAATCAATTGGAGGAGGGGGATTTCAGATCTGTGTCCTGAATCACGTTACATTGTCTCATATTCCCCTCCGCCACTACTTCCTGATATCCTTGGAGAGCGGCTGACTTGCCTGCTCCACACGGCACAGCTTGTCCACGGTGCCCTGGTAGTGCTTCATGCAGTCCTCAGCCAGCTGGAGGTGGGTGGAGTACTGTGGGGGGACACAAGGGGGTTAGCAATGGTCACGCCAGGCCATGACTCAGGGGGCTGTGATCTCATACCTTGACTGAACAACACACTGGTTAACAGCTACAAACATACCACAGTAGTGATTTTCAATTATCTCATTCCTTGCAAAAGAAAAACATCAGATTTCACACATTCTGTAATCTCATATCCACTCTAAACTTCAATTCAGGTTTTCCACATTTATGCAATCGAAGCTTATGGTGCATTACCTTTGCTAATTATAAATTAAGTGATTAGAGACAAGCAATCCTTTGTAATTGCTCGTTATCAGAAACTCAATTTTGCTACAGGATCAGAATTTCTGGGAAATCCAACCACGGGCAGCCATCTCGAGTTTGGCCAGCATTCGCTCCCAAAAGCAGACACAGTGTTAGCCTGTGAAGACTCTACATTTATCCACATTTCACGCTTAATTGCAATTTGAGCATGTAGGTCCGTACACGTAGGCTGCACAACAGCAGAAAAGAAATGAACAGAGATAATTTAGCAGTTTGTCGGCAGTTTTAAATCGTGCTGCGTCGGCAGATCCTGCCGGACGTGACCATCATAAATCGTGCCTGCTTCTTAAATGAACAGAAAGGAGAAGGAGTGATATTTTTTACCAGCCTGCAATATTTCCACATTAAGGTGTCTTGTTTAACTATACCGAACGGAATGGGTCCTGTTAGGCTTTGGGTTTTTGCCCCTCCCTCACCTTGCTCAGCTCCTTCTGGTACTGAGGCATTTTCTTCAGCATCTGGGACAGGTCCCTCATGGTGGTCTGCAGAGCACAGGGAATACAGTGATTTGGGAGGATCCCTAACACAGCTGGAAAGTCGGCAGGGAGGGTAAAGAACCTGCAGCTCGCCTGATGTCCTGATTTGGACCTGGCGTTGACTCACAAGCATAATTCTATGGCTCACGGCTCCTCCGAGAGTGAGAGGGAGGGTGCAGTGTGTGGATGTGCGGACTGTGTGTGCGCAGAGTGTGTACGTGTGCGACAGGAGCTGTACCTTCTCGCCCGTGTTCATCCGTTTGCTGGCAGAGAAGTCCTTCAGGGAGCGAGTGACCTCTCTATGGGACAGAGAGAGAGTGAGAAAGTGTTTGTGAGGGAGAGAGCGACTGCGAGATTAGGAAGACTTTTTATTATCTAAATTCAATTACATTTTTCAGAAGCTGAGAGCAGACAGTCGTGTGACTACTTTATTCATTTACTTATCTACCATCAGCTGATTAATCCAAGTAAATCTTCTGGCTGATCTATCAATATATCGATTGAATGGTTCATTCCAAACAGTCAGCATTTTCTTTCGTTTATCCACAAGACTGTGCTGGAAAATGACCCCTGTGTGACCTCACGTTTTACAGTAAGACATCTGACATTCTGCTGTTTGAGAACCTGCCAGCGTGCAGCCTTTCCGACACCATCGACTGCAATCTAAACCCGCTGCCTGTCGGATGCTGTTGAGCAGTTTCTCACACAGCAGTCCGGTCTTTTTAATTTTCCATCTAAGAAAAGTTCACCTGGTCCAGTGATCTTTTTCTACGCTTGCTGAATGCAGGCTTAGCAACGGAAGCAAACTTCAGAGTCCGTAAATAAAACCTGCGTTTGTACCATAAGACGGCCCCGCAGATACAGGGCACGTGGCTGCCAGTAGGTGGCGTATCAGGCGAGGAGCGGGATGACAGGGAACTGCGGTCAGAGACAGGTGATTGCTACACTATGTGTTTGTGATTTAACACGGATGTCGGCACAGTCGAGGACTCACTGGGACACCTCAGCGATGTGTTTGTGCCGCAGTGACACCCACAGGTCATCGTCCTCGTGGAGCAGCACCTCCTTCTCGCGGGAGTCGCCCATGCCGCTCGTCTCGTACCTGCAGGGACACGGCGGGAGCTGAGTGACCCCGAGAGGCACCAAGGAGACCAAGGGAGCACAGCCTGGGTCAGCGAGCACAGCCTGGGTTAGCGAGCACAGCCTGCCCCTAGGCTTTCCAGTTCCCTTTAAATGGCCCCAGTACTGAGTCAGAAGTCCTAATTGGTTCAATCCATCCATCCAGACTTCTTCCAAAACCGCTTATCCTGTATTGGGTTGTGGGGAGCCTCAGACCAGCATGCACAGGGGCACATGACACACAAAGGGTCCCTCACAGGACACACAAAATCACAAAATAAGGGTAATTTAAAGACGACAATTTACCTATTTGCATGTTGTTTTTGAATTGTAAAAGAAATGGAGCCAAGGGCAGGAGTTAAACTTATAACCCTTGATTTCTGAGGATACGGTTTTGAGAACCAGCCTGCCGATTTTATTAAGTACTTTAACTGAGATCCTAACGGCTGTAGAAGCTGTCCATGCTACAGAATACCTTTGCCTCAGTTAAGGACAGAGGTGGGAATTTCAGGTCCAGAGAGTAAATGTCTAGACCAACTGGCTGGTTGAAACAAGACCTTTATCTGGACTTTTACTCTCTGGACATAAGCTACCCACCTCTGCTTAAGGATGAACAGCTGACAGTTAAACACAGGCAGTGATACTGAATTCAGGCCTGGTGAGGTGGTTCCGACAGCACTGGGTTACTTGTAGACGTCGTTTTCGATGGGCAGCAGGTCGTAGCTCATGGCCTGGAAGGTCAGCTCGTGCAGGACGGGGGACACCGGATCGAAGGCTCGGTCCAGGATGATAAGCTGGGACCGGGCCTTGTCTGGGCCCTGTGGAGAGAGGGGGGGGTAATAGTGCAGTGGGGGCCGTGTCTACATGATCCCTGCTCACCGTCCTTCACGCTCTGGAACCTCATTCTATAGCACGTTATTGATTTTAATTATTTTAACAGTCAGTAATACTATTAACGACTCACCTAACCCGCTCTGCCGCATCACTCTCTGCTCCCATTGTCTGTTAATCGTCTTACACTGTCACTGTCTTCAACATCCATCTTTCTCACTGCACCTCTTTTTTTAACACAAACCCCCCCCCCCTCCTCCTCTCCGCCCCGTCCTGCGCCTCACCTCTCCCATGGTGGGGTCGTCAGCCTTGTATGCGTCCAGTTTGTCCTGGACCAGCTGGGCCAGAGTGGCGTTGTCCTTGTACTCGCTGGGAAGGGACAGACGGAGAGTGACGGGGACAGACAGTGACGGACCAGCCGAAGCCAATGCCTTATTGTCAGGAGAAACATGGAGCTTTTGCTTTTGAGGTACTTTTTTTTTCCTTGACAAATCAGGGTTACCCAGTTGTGGGTTAAGGGTCCCGCTCAGGGGCCTTGGGATTCAAACCAGTCTCCTTCCGATCACAGGCACTGCATGCTATCCCACAGGGCCTCACTGCGATGCGGCTGCAGTGTCATGGGCAGTGTGTACATATGTCCCCCTGTGGCCTCACCCCCGGTATCGCACGGCAGGGTACTCCTTCAGAGTGGCGCACAGCGTGGCCAGCTGCTCGGCCAGCCTCTCCATCACCGGGTTCTTCAGCTGGGTCTTGTGGGGGCTGTAGAAACTCTGGAAGGCATCGGGGTTGTCCAGGGAGTACACCTGAAAGGGTGAGGCACACGGGCCAGTTGGCGGGGGGCCACCTTCACATTGCAGTGTTTATGACGTGTGAAACCCCCCGCCCCCCCCCAACAGGCCTCGCACCTTGACCTGATATTTTAGCACTGAGGGAAAACTTGTATGGAGTTTATGGAGAGACCCAGATATAAACAGCAAGGCAGCCAATCAGTGTCTACACTGGATGACACTGCAATGGCTACTGGCGTGGACCTTAACGTGTTTCTTTATGCTTATTTACTACGTAGGTGTGTGTTCTTTCACTATTACAGGCACACAGCGCTATTTAACATATTTTGAAATGAATAATGACAGCCCTCTCTTCCTTCCTGCCATTGTCTCCCAAACCTTCCTCTCCTTCCCGAGATAATTCGCCCTCTGCCTCTTACTTCCATTCTCTTCCGACAGGACGCAGCGTTGCTGACCCCCTCCCTGGCCCATCTGTCCAAAATCACATGATGCCCTTCTGCTGCACAGAAGGGCCCTTCCCATCATCACCCGGGCCATTTGCTCCATTCCCATTGGCTGCCGGGGAGAATGCTGGCCAATGGCTTGCATTTAAGGGCCAGGGAACAATCTGTCAGAGCCAGCCTTTCCCCGGGAGCAATTCTGTGACTTGTATATTAATTATTCAGGACAGGAGGAGTGCACTCCCTTCCACAGGTAAAAAAAAAAAGGTTCATAAAACCTTTACGAATAAACAAACTGACTACCTTGTGTTAGGACACCATCACTGGTGTTTTTAAAGCCTGATCCTGTCACTGTCTCCCTCCTTTATGTCTTTTCATACTGGTATTCACAGGAGAGCCCACTGGGCATGTGCGCCACTGACATCCCCACTGGATCATGTCGAATATGTAGGTGACCAGACGACGAGCATTTCAGCTATTCTGAGTCTGACTAGCTCCTGCTCACTGTTACATCTCCGAACAAATTAGCCGTTTTCTGCTTTCTCCCCCACTCTGCACAGCTGTTTTAACGATGCAAGTGTTACTGCTGGTGTATCGCGGAGAGGCAGCGTCCTAGCCAGTGACCTTGGTCTGCAACGTCACCAAGCAGGACAGCTGTACCGCCATACAAAGACGGTAACGGCGTATTTTTTTCAAAGTTTAATGACTAAATCAGGTCTCCTAGGATCTGTTTTATCTCGTGACAAAATATCACAGTTCGGCTTTGAAGAAAACACTATCATTTACCTACCTGCTACACATACAAAAAAAAAGTAAAAAGACTTAGAAGCCCTTTTCCTCAGTTTCATTGTCAGCCTTGTTACTGTTTTGCTTTTGTAGGTCTCTTCCTTGAGACTCCCAAAAGCGTCCTCACAGACAGCCTGAATAGTCTCCTGCTTAGGGCTGATCTGTCTAGGTCTCTCAAGGTCGACAGTCTCGACACTGGACCATCTGTACTGGAGTTCCCTTCCATTCTCACTCTCCTTTTTCTCCACACAATGCCTTGAAGGAGCTTCTCATCTCCCATTTCCTGTTCTCCAGCTCTTGCTTCCTGAGGAAGTTCTTCTGTGGTGTCACAGAAACTGGGTGCAGGCGTAGGCCGGGGGGGGCTAGGTAGGGGGCCTGAGTAGGGGGCCTGAGTAGGGGGCAGTGGCGCCACCAGCAGACCCTCACCTGCGACTCATAGGGCAAGAAGGCGATGTTGATCTCTGTCAGGGTCTTGATAGTCTTGGCAGCCCGGCTCTTCACCAGTTCATTGAACAGGGGGTCCGGGCAGGCTGGGGGGCAGCAGGGGGGGGGGCGGGATTCAGTGCTAACACATCCAGCTACATACTTTAGTTAATAAAAATTAATGAATTAATTAATAAAGATGGATCCTCCTGTACTCACAGTCGGTGAAGAACACATGGGCTGCTTTGTATTTGGCTGAGTGGGGGTCTTTGAAGTCCCCCATGAGAGTCTGCACAGACTGGAGGAAGACAGGGAGGCGGAGTCAGGGACGTGGTCATGTGGGATATCCCTATGGGAACCACATCTGTGCGTGTTCATCACATCTGTGCGTGTTCCTCACATCTGTGCGTGTTCCAGTGTTTGTTTGGTGTGTGTAGACTTTGTGTGTGGCCAGTATGGTAGCCCAGGACCCCTCCCCGGGTTCCTGAACCATTCCAGAAAAACATCTGGATGAATAAATAGGTAAAACATGTCAGCTGATATGAAAGTGTTGCCTAAGCAACGACGCATAAATACATGTGTGATTGGCATAGAGTCACGCTGAGCTCCGTACCACACTGGGATGTGCGTGTGCGTAGTTACGCTTACCTTCTCAGTGGGGGTGATAAGGTAAATGGTCTCCAGGGTGGGCAGCGGCTCCCGCCTCTTGTTAATGTCTTCAACAACTAGAAGAAAGTGTTGGAAATTGAGGGTCAACGGGTTTGTATGTAACAGGCGGTCATGACGGCGCTGGGCAGGCAGCAGCGTATCCATGGAGACCAGCCCAGCAGCATGGCTGTATGGGAGACATGGGCTGACTCACTGGTGATGCCCTCGGTCATGATGTCTGTCATCTTGCAGCAGGACGACAGCATCCTCATGCTGAGCTGGTCCACCACTAGGGCCTGGAAGATGGATGGGAGAGAAAGAAACAGGTCAGGGAGACAGAGAGGAAGAGAGGAAGATGGGGAGAGGAGGAATAGAGATGAGAGAGACAGGTCAGGGAGACAGAAGCAAAACAGGATTAGAGATCAGAGAGAGGGAGATAGGAAAACTGAGTGAGAGGAGGATTAGAGATGACAGAAATAAAATTATAAAGGTAGGTCAGATAATGTGAAGATGAAGGAATCCAGGTAATACAGGATAGATGTTAGGATAGATGTCAGTAGGGGACTGTAAGAAATATGTCAAATGCTTTGGACAGATGAGCAGGAAGGCAGTGGGGTAAAAATGCAAAAAGAGGGTCAGTGTGAGAGTGAGAATAATAAAAAAATATGAGAGATGGGAAAGACGGGGCAGATCTGAGATGGAAGAAGGCGTAGGTAAGACCACAAGATACATGGTGAACAGGGATTGGATAAACACGGAGAGAGGGATGGGTGGTGTCTGGGTGGATAGGGGACGAGGGGGAGGGAGAGCGGAGTGGCAGGTGAGCAGACTGGGTTTGGCGCCTGGGCGCTTTTAATTCAGCTGTGGTGCCACAGAAGGACTTAAAATAAGATATGATCTCAGACAGCAGAAAATGACTGTTCCAGGGGTACGTGGGCACTTACAGGAAATATGGATAAAATGAACCCAGATTAAAAATAAATGATAAAAATAAAAGCAACCACTAACAGTTATGCAGGCAACATATCACTCAGGGGAGGGAAATTAAATCACAACGCGAGTTTATACATAGGAAAAAAGGCTTGATCCTGTAATTAAAAACAACAATGCAAGACGGGTCTGAAACACCGTAACTGAAGGTGACTCTCTCAGCCTTGATTTATGACTGCAGGTTAAGCAATACTCGACGTCACTGATGTTCACAAACACGCACACTTACAAACACCCCCCCACACCAACCGACCGCTGGGTTTCAGAAGGTCAGCAAACTGAAGAAACCTTGCAATGGCACAGTACGGCTTGAAAATGAGCTTCAAACAAAAAAGCAACATGGATTCCATATAGTCTTGGTCAAGGTTATCATCAAGAATGGGATCATTTTCTGCAACAATTGAAAATAGCGTTACTTTATTTGGACTTCTTAAAAGCACTGGACGATTACTCTCAATGTCCTCTCCAGGGTC
Organism: Paramormyrops kingsleyae; assembly: GCF_048594095.1. NCBI lineage: Eukaryota > Metazoa > Chordata > Actinopteri > Osteoglossiformes > Mormyridae > Paramormyrops > Paramormyrops kingsleyae. The sequence goes on from NC_132803.1 coordinate 29,256,894, forward strand.
CCTTGGAATTTTTGGTTAACTAGCATGTTATCTATGGGCTTGTACTGTATGTGCTTTTCAGATACAGCATCTCTCCCATTAAAAAGTTGTGAAACAGAATAATGTGAGTTAGGAGGGATGGAATGAAAGTACAAGTATTGGTTTCGATTCTGAATGTTACGGGAGCATCAGCATTACATATTTCTGCTAACATTGTTAGGAACCCCCCCCCCTCCAGGTGTTACAATAAGGACTATCTGATCACCAGCAGCGGACTGCCAGGACAACTGAATCAAGCTCCTCACCTTCCATTCGCCCTTCTTCTTGACCTTCTTTATGACGTCATTCATTATCTCTGTGAAAGAGAAGGAGACAGGTGAGTGGAGCGGTCAGCGGGGCAGTCTGGACTCACGGCGGTGCATCTGCTCCATCGAGTGACACGACAGCTGTGTTCGTGATGGCCTGTCCGCGTGCAGATGGATACCATGCAGTCCTGGTCTCCAAAAATTAGCCAGATCATCTGTTTAAGGTCACAGGGATTCAGAGCCTGTCCCTCATATCACAGTGTAGTGCTTTTGAAGCCTGTATTAAGACTCAGACCGAGAACGTCACATGACCACCAGCAAGGGTCCTATGAGCAATACGCTGCCCCTCCTGGACTATGCTACCATGCATCTTTATGTTAAGCGCCACGTCAATGGACGTCCTAATGAGGTCAGATACAGGTAAACCCATAGATTAGCTTCTCATCTGCCACTTCTGACACTAATACAGTGTTTTGACCATGTTTTACCCGGTTTCTAATGGTCTCCTCTGCAAAGGGATACAACTCGTAAAATAAATTCACTGTATTCAGTCACAAACTAAAGGACCTGATGATAGTATAAATGGAGGCATGACATAAATCATGTGACCGCCTTTTATTTCAACAGGAGGAGTCTGCCATTGCAGTATCGCAGAAGTTAAGGCAGCACTTGATATCTTGGCCTTTCTGTTTCTTCTCCATGTCCTGGCAGTATGTCACGTCCATGTTGGGATCGCAGCGCTGGTATCCCACACTAACTCCGCGCGGTGAAAGCGACGAGGCGGCGGGCAGGGATGCGTCAGCGCCTGATGGCGAGCGGCTTGCCAGTGCCCCCCCGCCGATGCCCGCAGCCTGTCTGATGGGAGTTGGCTGCCCCTCCACAGGTAGGCGTACCTCAGATCGACACTTCGCATAGGATGATGGACGGACCCTTACTACAATCTGCCGAACCTTTGCCCATCTGTGATGTCACCACTGCGTACCGTGTGCCTCAGTAACAGGCTCCAGGTGTTCAGTAGTTAAAAGTGTTCAGTTCCATTCCAATTCCCATTACATCATTCTTCTTTAGCACTGCCATTCCTATAAAATATGATTACCTCGCTTCCTGTTTATGTGTTTTATAAAATGGCATCATGTCTTGCTTTGTTGTAAAATGCTGGTTTCCGGCACGCAGAACACCCACCAGATCTCTAAAAGTAAAGCTAATTATCAAAGCAAAGCGGGCAGGCTTTAAAAGCCTGTAAATACGCTGGTATGGCGGCGTTTGAACGCTGCCAGCACTGGATCTTGCAGCTAAATGTGAGATGGGGCATATGGCAATCGCCATGAACGCATCTGTGTCCGCTGTCAGATAGGGAGCCAATGTGTTTCAGGAAATCCAGCAGTTACATAAATACGACGTTAACCATTAGTCCTGTTCTATGATTACAGGCAGGGCCCAGGAGGGGACCATCCCAGAACTTTAGCTACCTTCATGTGCTGGTCTTCTCAAAGCTGGCGGAGAACGTTCTTACTGCAACATTAATGGAACATTATTTCCATATTTTACATTTTAACAAAGGTTCTGTCAATATCAGCATGATAATATTATTACCAGAACAGCCTTTTAATGCAATCAATGTTGAAAATGAACGTTTTATAATAAAATACTGTTCTGTGAAAGTGCTGTACATACATAGCACAAGCATGCTGTCAGCCCCATGCCGCGAGCTCTGATGTACAGCGACAGTCTTACCTGCTGCTCTACCACGGCCTGCATTTGCTTTATATTATTACTCTTACTTACATAGGATAATATTCTGGGAACAGCAGGAAAACTGGACACTTTGAACATTTCCATACCTTAATTGTAACATTTAATAAACGTTCCAAGTACGAACAATTATTAGCTGAGTGCTCCCCCCCTTCCCCCAGTTTCAGTTGCTATGTGTGTAAGCAGTAGCAGATGTCGTTGGCATTCATATACAGGAGGGATTATCATCTCAGTCGAGACTGTATGGTTAAAATGTGTACTTTGACATACACAGAGATGAAAATAAGGAAAATCAAGAGTTTGTACTTGTCCTGTATTTTTGTATAAAAAACCTGCTCTTATTGTTTCAGAACAAAGAAAGCATTATTAAATGGAGCAGAAAGGCAGGAAGGTCTAGTGCTACAAGAGAAACCCTTCCTGGGTCAAAGGTCGACATCGGAAGGGGAGATTTGCATAACCGGCAGTTTGTGTCGCGGCCTGGATGCAGGGTGACGGCTGTTGGAATATGCCTCCCGACTGGTCGTGTGTGCAAAGCGACGCCGTCTCGACGCTGTCATCCCACGCTGAGTGAGAAGGAAGCACTCCCGATGAGCCGGGAGGACACGAGGAGAGACGCCCGTCGCCGTGGCTCCGTCGACTTTGTGCTTCGATCACTTTTAATTTAGTTGAAGCCGGGTGTCTGCAGCCGCAGAGCCAGAAACGGCGCTCGGCGGTGACAGTCCCCGTCAGCCTTCCCGCCGGCTCCGTCAACACGGCACAAGAGCTTTGCCTGCATATCCATGCATTTTTCTGTGAGGAAACCCCACAGGTGACACTAATTAGGAAGAGTTAGACCCACAGCCCTCATATTCTCTGACAGGAACTCTTAACTACAAGACGGCACCATGACATGACCATGGAGGGTGAAATTTTTTTTCTGTATAAAGCGCCTGGTTAGCCCCAGTCTGACAGCCTTAACCTGAGACCTGGGCTGGCGTGACATGTGACCTGGGAGAGATCCAATCAGAATCCACCCTGTAGGATACGAAAGCTGCAGATACGGGGTGTTTCTCAATATGCGTACTTGACCATACTTGTTCCCGTTTTACATCACCTTCCATTGGCGAAGACCAGTTCCAATGCTCAAGAACAGAAGTACAGAGGATGGTAAAAATCTCCAAATGTTGTTCTAGCCCCCCCCCCCCCAAATATCACAGATACTTTGGTTGCATTCTCGCCAAACGAAAACAATCTCATAATTCACTGCATCTGAAGTTTGTTCTTGGGAGGCAGGTTAGCAAGACCAGTCTTGCCAAGACCGCAAGTCCAATCGCTGCGTTCTAAGTATTAAGAAACACCCCTGTTCCCGCGGTGATGAAGGCGTTCCAAGGCACTCGCACACGATTTTCATTTACTTCCCCGCCCACATAAGTTCAGAGCATAAACAAAAATATCACACCTCCCACCTGCAACCAACATAACTGTTACCCAACGCCGCTGCCCCCTGCTGGTCAATACCTCCCTGACTGCTGTGTCTGTCTTGACTTCCAAGGTCCTATTATGAGCGAATAATTACAAGAGCTGGTTTATACACTTTTGACATGATGAAGATATCTAGTCAGCGATGCATTATGACGCTGGATAGAAGCCAAAACCAAATAATTTTTGAAGCGTCACCTATGGATATGAATCTATCATTCTGAACACCAATACAAATATCTTCTGTATATAGAAATTCTACAGTACAGGGGTTTTATATTTTTTATAATTGTAAGGGTCATCATATGTATAAAACACATGAAACAATATGGAAAAATATATTACACGTCTCCATTTTAACCCGTTTTAAACTGACTGTGACTGTCAGTTTGTGCAAAGTGCACAGTTTGGCTCTTGGGTTTCTCGTGCGGTGAAAACTTGCAGACGACTTTTCCTCCGTACTGATGCGTATTTATCAAGCAAACTGTCCAGTAGGGGCCTACCCAGCAAGGGTCAGCGGCAGACATGCAGAAAGTGATTTGTGTGGGGGAGGGATGGTGCAATGAAAGCTGAGAGATGTCATCACTGCGCTCACAACCCCAGCAAACAGGCTTAGCAAACCCATGGACATGTCGCTACAGGCCACGCCCACCAGCTGTTTCTGAGGTCATCTAAAGCAAATGGTCCCTCGGTAACTGTGGACAGAGAACTTTAGATCTGGGCTGTCCAACCTTTCTTAAGGAAGGGAAACCAAAATGAAAGCAGACCACAGCTATAGGAGTCCCTTACCATTAATGTGTGACCACATAATTAGCTAAAACCTGTGGACAAGGGGGGGACCTTATATTTCATTCTCTGGGGCGGAGTCCTCTAATATTTTTTGTGACACATGAACTGGGTGTTGATACTAACATTTCATAAATTTAAGGGATGCTTTTCCGGACCCATCAAGGGGACGTGAACAGGGCTGGACTGGGATGAAAAATCAGCCCTAGACTTTGGTGGATCCCCATGAAACGTCCATCAGCCCGCTGGGAAAATGTCCGGTTTGCCAGATGGCTGTCCAGCCCTGGCTTAAAGTCCCTGAGTAGATGTCCCTCAGTCTGACTTCTCAAACAGCCCACCGTAATCAGACACGACTCCCCGAGTGCGTAGCGTAGTATCCTGTGTGCCTCAGTGACTCACGCCTCACTCAGGAAATCACGCATATTCGTCGGTGCAATCTCTGATGTGCGTGACAGTTGTTTTGGGTGAAACCGTCAACCCGGGTTCTTGGTGCTGGAGAGATACTGTAAGTTTTAGACGCATTGAGACTTGTCATCTTCTGAAGAAAAACAAACGGCTCAGCAAAGCTCAGGTGGGGGCGTGAGTATTATGGCTGGTGTGCTACGCGCCGTGATGTCAGTTATGCAGCCTGACACTGACCGCCATTCAAAGTCTGTTTTAAGTACGCTTACCGATAGTGTCTAAGAGAGAAATGCTGTTAGTGTACATGTGCCCCTAATGAGTATTTTGGCGTCCTCACAAGGCCGCATGCTGGTAAGCCTTGCAACACAGCATCCAAACGTCTGTTCACTCCAGAGGTGCGAATGTTTCAGCATCGAGGCAGTGAACTCTGTACCCTGTCCTCTCCCTGGGCCTGGCTGCTTCACCAAACGAGCTACCATTAAGCGCTAAGTCTACCGGACCTCATAACCCCACTGCGTGTTTGTCATGGTGGTGAAGGCTCCGTTGGGGCACTTGACATTGGATTGAACTCTCTGAAAAAAGCTAGAAATTTACGCATTCTGTCCGCATTACCAAATTCCCATTTTTCCTCCTTCCACAGGTTGATTGAGGGGTCCTAGGTTGCCACTAATTAAATGGGATACACTGCAATACTGGGGGGGGGGGGCATTCTCAAAGTGTACTGTAGGGGGGTGACCAGGACAAACAGAAGCACACCTGCAGACAGGACGTTTTCGCATTCCCCACCACATCGACAGCCTGGGGGTCTCTTGGGTGTTCTTGGGAAATGGATCAAACCCTGGATGGAGTATTTCCTTACTCCAACATGCCACGTTGGTGTCACTCACCCATTGGCAGCATATGTCATCGTCAGTATCCACTCAAAATATATCACATCCCCCAGAGCATAAGTCCTGCACCCCTGAAGGTGCCTACACACTCTACGGGACCCATAATCCACTCCTTCTTTGATACTGCAAGATTCACTGCAGTTTTATTTATTTTACCGTAAAACTTCTAAAAGGGGGCACATGAAAATGATGTGAAGTGTTGATTCTGTCGACATTTTTCATGTAAAATGCACAGGATTGAGGGAGCACAGCTTAAGCTGGCCTCGGGATCCTGGCTTAGCTCCTATGGAGCGATGGAATCCTTGCCTGGGTGTTGGCAGTAAGGGGCCGGCCACTCCTCCTGGCAAAGCAAGCGTGCCAACCCACCTCCGTACATGCAGGTGGACACAGGGCTCTCCACTGGGTGTTAGCAACTCGATATTATGTTAATTTAGGAACACGGAGACCCCAAACTGAGATGCAGCCCTTATTCAGTGCGTGCGGAGTACAGGACTCGAGCAGACACCAAAAGTGTCTGGTGCCTCCTTCTGTCACAGAACCTGTTCCGAAAGCCGTTTCCTGTCCCACAGCAATTCGAACACGCGAGATTTATCCCAGGGAGAGAAAAAAAACCGGATGAAATCTGGCATAAAATCAAACAATTTTCTGGCAGATTTATGTAGTTTTAACCACAAAGCACCTATGCAGTTAGGATTTGACACCATTCTGCAATTCCTCAAACTGACCAGTTGTGGTAATAAAAAAAGAAAGTGGAATGAAGAGGATTTAGCTCACTGGTGCTACAGTTAATGACATACAGTAAGCAGTTACCTGAAGCCTTCAGCCCAAGGGGGACCCCCTGTCCTACCCTGAGGGAGCCTAATGTCACCGGATGTCACCCAGAGCAAAGCTGCCTACAGCCGACAAACACAGCCGCTACACCGAGGAGTTCTGTCCATTATAGCTAAGTATTATAATATTATCACCTTTACATGCTGATTGATTATACATGTTACAGAATTATTCTAAGTATTCTGTAATTGGTACTGTTTGAAACACAACCACATGTGTAAACCACAACCCTGTGCTGGACCAGCAGTTAGGGAAGACTTATAGATGCATGTTACTGGCTGTCTATCTAACAGTGTATCTCACATGAGGTAAAAGTGCAGAGTCTCCATGCTCTAATATTATTGCTTCAGTATATAAAATAATACACGTACAATGGAACTCTACGGGGGGCCTGGAGGCAGCCTGACACAACTTGCCCCCCATTTGCAGTCCAGCGCACCAGAGAGCTGTGGGTTTAAACCCCAGTTCCCCGCCCCTCTGCATTTGTGGCCTGTGAGCACCGACAGTCAGCATCGCCCATCCTCCACCTTAAACAGTGCCTTTTAAAAACCAATCAGATACATCAATTGCTATTCTCACGTGGGGGAGGGGGTACTGTGGTATGTGGCAGAGAGCATCAGAAACATCTCGGAGATACGGATATTATGTAAGAACACAGTCGGTGGGCTTCAGTGGTCCTGCTGGCTTCCTGTCGTGAGCTAATTTTAGTCGTTACCAAGGCCTTGCCTAAAACTGCCTTTAAGCAAATTACTATTTTTACTGTGCTTTGATCGCTGTGCCGTAATAACACACCTTATTGTGTTTTTATGGGGTATTTTTAAAGGCAGAATAATTCACATTGTTCTGATAGCTGCGTACCCAGAACGGGATGCATGAGTATGCAGAAAACGCTGCAAGGTTACGTGGGAATTTTGGATTAGAGGTGACCGCGATAGCAGACGTCGGCTGCCGTGAATGGCTAGGGAGGGTACTGATGGGGGCTCGTGGAGGCAGCACATCCGCTCCCTAGGGATGCCACGACCCTTGGTTCACCCCCCGAAATACAACCGGAAGGTGACAGTGTCCTGTAGCCCAAGCGAAAGTGAAATATGCTCTTAGAGAGGATTGTATCAGTGCCTAATAAGGACCCTTTTGGAGGGGCTTCGGAAATAGGAGGGCGGGGGGGACTGCATCCCCCCCCCCCCAGCATCAAAAACATATACCTAAAGAAACATATACCTAAAGAAGATTGCAGTCCTGTATCAAACACTTCCTCATATGGATCATGTTATTTATGGTTTGTTGTGAGACTGTATGCTATACAGTGTTAGTTTCATTTAAAATGATAAAATCTTTATTGTTCCAAAATTATTTTTAAATCTTTCTTACATGACATCCTTTCACAATGTGAATAATACATGTGTGCCCACTGCGATATCACAATGTACACTGCACCCCCCCTTCCCCCGCTGGCGTAAATTCAGTCTCCCCCCTCATGTCACAACCGTCTGATGCCACTGTCCATTGGCCAGATTGTATTTTCTGAGAGCTGCCCACTCCCATGTAGGGTTACTGGAGCACGTAGGCAAGATGACTTTGTGGGAAGAACCTGGAGTATCAGCATAATCGAACCCACAACCATGAAGGCCACAATGCTACTGACCCACCTCACAATGATGCTTCACCTCATTATGCAAGACAAGTCATGTATATGTCACTGTCCAATGAAACCCGAGTATGTCGTTTGAGGAAGTCAAATATGTGACATCTGACTGACCAATGAAAAGATGTTTTATGAAATCAGGTAGTATTTATATTTGTACTAGTTACTAGTAACGTGAATAGCTAGATAACCAGCTAACATCACAAGATTAGTTTGTGTCCTGCTGACACTGACATATGTGCCTCGCTGACAACAATCCACGTAAATCCATTTAAAACATTAAACCATGCACTCACAGCTGTGTATAGATATCTTCCTATTGGTAATGCTAAGGATGTCTCTTTACATTTCTGTGAAAATGCTTTTTCACGCTCCTGATGGATTTTTGCAGATAAGTCTGTTTCATCGATCACCAACAATATATATTATACATATTATACTGTGTGTGTGTCTGTGTCTGTGTGTGTGTATATATTACACATTCATTCATTCATTCATTTACCTGTCTGTTTACTTATTTATTTCTCGCCCTATCGCACCAGGACGTACCCCCACCTTGTGCCCTGCCCAGCCTGGCATAGGTTCTAGGCCCCCGCTGGGTAAAGGTATAACTGTATTTTATATGTAATAAAACTCTGCAATAACTCTTCGATTAACAGTCCCTCCCAGCCACATGGAGGGACACTGAGGTGCTTAAATCCTCTCTGCGGGACCGACACTGACTCGCGGCCTCTGCCTGTGCACCAAGCTTTAAGGAGGACCCCACATGCCCCACCGTCCTCAGCTCACAGTGCCTCAAACGCCAAGCATTACTGGTGAGTCACTAAACACCCCGGGAGGGTGTAATTCAACGTCACGCCCATCTCACCCATGCACTACAGAGAGAGAGACACGCTTGTATATATCTGCACAAATCTGAACAGTGGTTGCAGTCATACAGCCTTAAGGTCCACAGCAGGGTTCCCCAATTCCGGTCCTGAACGGCCAGCCTGCAACACGGTTTCCAGGTTTCCCTGCTCAAAATCACTTTACTCAGCTCGCCAGCTGCCAGCTTTAGTAGGCGTGTTTCTGCAGGGAAATCTGCAAACTGTGTTACAGACTGGTCCTCCAGGACTGGAATTGGGAAACCCTGGTCTACAGCAAGCATATGCACTGTAGGCGATTGGATGATGCTCTTTTCCCTCGGCCCTCTGGGGGATGTAGTCCTAAGAGCGGCGGCCATTTTCCCCAATGGCTTCCACTGTGCCATGGATTCCTTGCCATGCTGGACTTCGCTTTCGCACTGAAATTTTGAGAGCTCTCAGGTGGGTGGGGCTTGGGGGTAGAATAGGACTCAGACTGAAGCATTTACAAAAATGCAGTGTTCAGCTACGCTGTTGGCTGCAGTATCACTGAGAATGTTTCCCCAGCCTGTCAGATTAAGTGGGCTAGCACTAATATCTGCCGCTCCACCTCCCTCCTCTCCCTCCTTTCCACCCCCCATCTCTCCACTTTCCTCTCACCCCTTTTCTTAAGCAGCATCTCCTTCCTATTCTCCTTGGTAGAAACCTTCACTTCTATCCCGGTTCACTGTCCTTCTCCTACTCCAGGCTGGAGTAAAATGACACCTTCGTTCGGGCCTGTATCTCTGATGGCTCCGCTCTGCCCTGTCATGGTTGTCATTGTAAATACACTTTGAGCCGAAGGGGGGGTCGATCGGAGGCCTGGGAGGGGCCAGACCAACAGCAGCCCCTTGGCTGTAGGAGAAAGAAACACCCTTAAGGGAGATTTGGCCAGGGGGCAGTCATCTTGTGGCTGGCCAGTCCTGCTGCTGTATTTGATTGCAGTTTGCAGCCCCCACCTGCACTGCTGCAGCTCCCAGACAGAAGGTGCTCATTTCCTTTTTGACACTGCTGAACAGTGAAACAGAACAGTGAGATTTACACTGAAGATTAACTGTCCGAGCGGCATGTCCGCCGAGGGTCGGAGCGATCCGGGGGGGTGACCTGATCCAAGGTTGCAGAGGCGCCCCACCTCCCGGTCGATTTTGGCTGGAAGCTGCAGTCTGCGTGTGTTTTTTTGGTGAGGCGGGGGGGGAGGGACTTCTGTACCCTAGCCTCTGCAAGTCTGAGGACCTTGTGTGGAGGAATGGCTTACAGGAGGGCGATACTGCAGCAGCAGAGGCTGACATGTACAGGGCTAACAGGGAAACTACCTTTCTCAGTCCTGCATCTTCTCATTTATCCCAATGTCTGCCTCTAGGCCCAACAGGGTCCTGACCCGTTCGAGTAAAAAAGAGTTTGGTGGCCGGTGTGGCAGTCAGCTGATCAGGCTTTCCTGCTCCTTCCTACGTGAATTATATATATTATATTTAAACATAATATATTTGAATGGAGTACCATGCTTGTAGTGTGGGTGGGGGGGGCAGACCACATAAAAATGTCAGCCATTCATCTCCCAGCCTTCAAGGGGCCAAGGCCCCCCCCCCCCCCCGCACAGCCCCCAGGTCACCCTAGGCCTCAGTGGCAATTATTCAGACTTGCACATGAGAATAGATAAGACTGTTAACTTAACTACAGAATT